>NC_082661.1:8319852-8625735 GCF_025265405.1 Mesoplodon densirostris
AGTTACTCAGTTTTCCTGGGAAGAGGAAATGTTGTTAGGAGGCATACATATTCATACAAACTTCTGATGGCTTTTCTCCTGTTGATCTGTCTTTCTTATTACAGGAGAGTCTCAGCCAAGAACCTAGAAGGGTAGAGGGAAAGTTATTTTTCCTCCCTACACTAAGCTGATCCAAGTAGGGCTTCCGACACGTCGTGAAGACAGTCTTGAGGGGTGAGATAGTCATTATTGCTTCTCAACTATTCCAATTCACCTGATGGTGTGCTTTTACAGGGGTGAGGGTGTGGCTGCCACAGGCCTGGGGTGGAGGCTTGGAAGGAGGAACAGGTGCCCAAGCAGAGCCCAGGGGCCACTGTGCGTCTTGGTGACAGGAGCAGCGGGAAACAACAGTCCTGTGGCCACGTGGGCTCAGGAGCTGACCAGTGGGATCAGGAACCCTGTTTGGGTCAGTGTTTGGAGGCAGCAGCCGGGCTGGTCCCAAGGTTGGCAGTGATGTCCGTGTTCCACAGGGTATTCTCAGAGAGTACGTGGCCCTGAGGGTGGCCACCCGCGCTCATCAGCATGGTCGCCGCTCATGAATTTCTGACCGCGCGGACCTGGCTGATAAACTCATCTGAAAACCTGAGGAGGTCTCAGCATATCTTTTCCAGAAACGTGAATTTTAATTTATTTAAATTTAATGGAAAAACATATGGAGGGGAACGGAAAGCTAATTTAAAATAGTGCTCAAAGCAATCAATATGTTAACAGATTCCTTCAACTTTTTCCACTTGGCTGCAGGGGAAAAAAAACAACAAACCTGTAAAATGTAAGTGGATCTCTTCTATCCCCCTCCTTCTATTTTATAAAAACACAGTTTTTGATGTCTGGTGCTGAATCCTTGGGAGTTAGAATCCGTCAGTCTTGTAAACGTTCAAATATGCTTTTGGAAACATAAATCATCGGATGAGGTCGGAAGTGACGGTCGAGAGAGCTTTAGTCAAAAAATAATTCTGTGGGGTGCGCTGAGGCAGGCGAGGAATATGAAGTTTGTCAGATCAAATGATTGTTTTCTTTGTGCTAATAACTGTCGACTTAAAAAAAATGCACAACGTGAGAGTTGCGAGTTAAGTTTTATTGGGACAAAATGGGGAATGCAGCCCGGGAGACAACATTGCAGAGAGCTCTGAGAAACTGCTCCAAAGAGGCAGGGGGAAAGGTCAATATATGTGTGATGTTGGTGAACAGGGGATACATGTAAATGAGCACATATCTTTTTTTTTTTAATGAAAGTAATTTATTTATTTTTAACATCTTTATTGGAGTATAGTTGCTTTACAATGTTGTGTTAGTTTCTGCTGCATAGCAAAGTGAATCAGCTATACGTATACATATATCCCCATATCCCCTCCCTCTTGCGTCTCCCTCCCACCCTCCCTATCCCACCCCCCTAGGTGGTCACAAAGCACTGAGCTGATCTCCCAGAGCACATATTTTTTTTTTGCAGAAGGTTTCTGCTAGTCACGAGGAGCAGTCGTCACCATGAAGGATTTTAGTGCTTTTCTAGATGTGAGGAGATACAAGAACTAGGCTCATAAAATTGGCTCCTGAAAATATCTAACTATCTGAAGACGTGTTCTGCCAGTTTTTCCCAGAGCACAGAGTGCCTCGTCTCTGCTCTCCACCCTAAAGTCCTTTCAGGGGGTGTTGAAAATCAGCAGCTGCAACAACACATGGTTGAATCCTTGTAGAGGTAGATGGCAAGTGCCAGTGGCGAGTGCCAATTTATGGTTGACTGTGCACTGGAGTTTTCTCATCTCCAAAGTGGGCATGACAATTCCCCTTCAGTGTTCTTAGGAGAATACAGCAGGATGAGGTGGGAGAACCTGTTTTGCAAACTGCACAGCTGTGCAGTTAGTTGTTCATTTTACAAGCCTCGTCTCGCCACGCCCCTCAGAGGGGTCAGCCCTGGCCCAGCCCCACAGATTCAACTGAGCTCATCTGAGCAGCCCAAGGCTGACCTTGCCTCTGAGCCTGTCTGTATACAAGAGTCACGGTGCCTGAAGTTCCACCATTGGTGAGTCCTTCCTTTGTTGCATTCTCCCCTTAGCCTCTTCTGGCCCTGCAGCAGGGTGTGGAGGAAGAACAGAGGCTTTGCAGCAAAGCCTTCAGCGGGCTTCCTGTTGGGGTGGACCTCTTCGGGTCACTCCTGCATGCCCCAGTTGTTTTGTCCGTGATGCGTTTAGGGCTGTATAGGGAAGGAATCAGACACAGAGTAAGTGCTCAATGAGTGCTTTATTCCTTCTAAAGGTCAAGTCCCCCAGGAATGGGGCAGGGAGAAAACACACTAATCGCCTAATTACTGGCCCTGCCTTCCAGCTGGGAGTGGGGAGGAGGGAGGAAGGCTCTCTGGGGGTGGGGCAGGGCTTGGGGAAGTCCACGTGGGAGCAGGTGAGGTGACTGGGCCCGTTTGCAGGTTTTGGTGTATAAATCACCACCCTGATGCAAAGAGCAGCCTGGGTGATGGTAACATAGACTTTTCTCTGTTCTGGTGCTTCCTTATTCCTGAAAGCACCTCAAGGTCAACTGTTTCCAGATTGAAATTTGGATACCACCTGGCAGACACCACAAGAATCCCAATTCTCCCATCTCTCCCCCGTCAGCGTTGACCTTCGTGAGCCTGGACCGTGTTAAAATTCTGGGGCTTCTTTCTCCCTATTCTGCTGCTGGGTGTGAGGAACCCTCATTTGCTTATATATTAAAAAAGGGGAGGGAAAGCCTGCAGGACCACTTTAGAATTTCATCTGTAATCAAAATCTGCCTAACTGCATTTTCTCCTGGAGAAAAGAGAATTTCAAGGCTATTGAGTTAGCTCCCAGCCACCCGTAAAGGTGGCCTTCATTTCCATAATGTGTCCCCACCAGGGTTTCCCTGGCTGAGAGGCAGTGATTAAGACATTGTCAGAACTCTTCTTCCAGGAGGGGCATCTCAGCTTGCCAAGAATTTGCCAGCTTAAATGTCATCGGGTTGACTGAAAATATATTTCACCAAGTGTCCAGAGGTGGTTTTTAGAAGGTTAAAGTGTTTCAGGGCTCTTCCCCCAGCAGAAGGTGAGATCCTGGAAAGACAAGGTGGTTCCCTCTCCCACGTGGACATAGAACCCACCCAGAGGGAGAGAAGCATGGGGGTGGGGTACCAGTGACGGGGGTCGGGTCTGTGGATCCAGAACAAACATCTCAAAGTCCTGGAGTCAGTGCAGGAGAGACTTGTAAGGACATTGTTCACAAACTGTCAGAAAGTCAAGAGGGGCAACAAAACTGTAGAGATTCCAATGAATCCAGGAAAGGGGACCTCCGTTCAGCCTCACAGGGTTCTGGGCAGCAGCAGGAACCGGACCAGGAGAACCGGAGTGCCAAAGACACCGAGAACCACGGCCCTGGAGGACGTCACACACCGTTTGAGAAGTCTTCGAACTTTGTGTGCAAACTGGATGCCAGGAAATTACTGCAGTTGTTAGGGGAACCACTGACCCAAACTGCCCGCCCTGGCCAGACATGATAATAACCACCTGCATGAATTCTCTTACAACAGGAGAGCCTGGGAAGGAACGTGGAACTAACAAGCTACCACCAACTGGAAAAATTCAGGAAAGGTCCAAAGGAGAGAGGAGACGCCAGTCCTTATGTCCTACCAACCTCCCAGAATCCTTCTCACTAGAATCCGTCTTGGCTGAGAGATGGGCCACCAGGAAGGACCCTGAGTCAGACCAGATACGGGCCAAGCAACATGATTGGCCAGAGACCACCCCGAAACTAACCCCAGCACCACAAACCCGGAGACTGGGAGCCACGTGGCAGAGCAGTCTTCCTGGGCTCCCTCACCCCGCCGCTCTCCGCCCGGGCGCCCCTTCCCAAGAAAGCCTCCTGCGTTGTCAGCACGTGTGTCTCCTCGGACTATCCATTTCCGAGTGTTAGACAAGACCCCACTCTCGGGTCTCCCTTCCTGCAACACTCTGACATGAGGAGTGTGGGACACAGAAGTACGGAGTGCAGAAAAGAATCCATAAAATGACAAAAAAGAAGTATCTGCACCAGCTTAAGCCTGGGAGGTTACTTGGGCCAGGCCTGCGGTGACCGAAGCTGGGTGCCCGTATCCGACGGTCACTGCACATTTCTCTGCCCTGGTACCCCTTGGGAGACACTGCATCGTGTTCCAAGTGCCAGCTGAAGAATGTCACTCACCATCTGGTTCTATGAGGCTCAGGTCATTAGCTACTGCAGTTGCTAACCCTCAACACACCCCAAAAGGACTTCAGGGTGGAGAGCAGGGATGAGGCACTCTGTCCTCTGGGAAAAACTGGCAGAACAGGCCTTCAGATGGTGAGATATTTTCAAGAGAAAATGTTATGAATCCAATTTCTTGCATCTTCTCATACCTAGAAAAGCATAGACATCTGCTCTTCGTGACTAGCAGCAAACTTCTACCGAGATGTGTGCTCGACTGCATGCACCCCCTTCACCAAAACCATGTCTTTTGTAAAAGCATATATGTATGGGGCTTCCCTGGTGGCGCAGTGGTTGAGAGTCCGCCTGCCGATGCAGGGGACACAGATTCGTGCCCCGGTCCGGGAGGATCCCACATGCCGCGGAGCGGCTGGGCCCGTGAGCCATGGCCACTGAGCCTGAGCGTCTGGAGCCTGTGCTCCGCAACAGGAGAGGCCACAACAGTGAGAGGCCCACATACAGCAAAAAAAAAAAAAAAAAAAAAAAAAAAAAGAATATATGTATGTGTAACTGAGTCACTCTGCTGCACAGCAGAAATTAACAGAACATTGTAAATCCACTTACCTCAATAAAAATTTTTAAAAAAATCATATATTTACTGACCTCCCCTCCACCTCCTTGGAGGAATTCCTCCAAGCTATCTGAGAGGCTGTCTCCGGGCTATAGTCCTCAGTAAGCCCTAAATAAAACTGAACTCACAGCTCTCACCTTGTGTCTTTTTTCAGTCAACACAAGTCTAACGTGGTGGTCACCTGGTGGGATTGGGAGTCACTGGACTTGCGTTTAGGTGCCAGCTGCACTTCAGACAAGCCACATAACAAGTCACCTCACACCCTCTGGGCCTCACCTGAGAAATGGGAATAATGGGTGTGCCTACTGGTTGTTGTAAGTACTAAATTAAATAATGTGTGCTAGTTATAATAATGCTTTATTATAAGGGTCTGGTTAAAGAACTCCTCTGGGTGCTACTAAGAAGGACTTTATCCACGTGCCCCCCAACCATGTCCATCAGGACCACACAGGTCCCTCCCCACAGAACAGAGTCAGCCCTGCTGGACCCAGTGGGAGTGTGGACGGCTCCAGCCTCACGTCCCACGGGTTTCCAGAAGTGTGTGTTCCTGGCCCCGTGGACTCCAGGCTGTCTCTTCACTCTGACATGGGCTCCTCCTAACTCGCATGTAAAACAGCATGTAATATGGGACATATATAATAATAGGGGAGCTATAAACAGGAGCCCGGCTCTATTTTTAGAAACAGCATTCCCAACTGTGCAATGTAGTGGAAGGTCTGTAATTTCCCCCCGGGTGTGAAGAGAGTGCACGAGCCAAAGTGGCGGAAAGTGCTTCTGAAAAGGAGAGTTGGAGGCGGTACGGGGGTCCCGCTCCTCCGTTCATTCTGCAGCTCTCCCTCCTGGGTAGCAGGGCCCCGGGTCACCTATATTGGAGAAATGGACACTGTTGGCCCCTGACACTTAGCCTGGGTGGTCTGTGCCTTGGCAGAGTCACAGACAAAAGCAGGATGGCTCCTCCGGGGGGTCAGGGTGAGGACCCCCCTCGTGCGCTGGTGGGCAGGATTAGATGCGCCCATCGGAGCTCCTACTGTGACGGGGAGGTTTGAGCCCCTCCCCATTCTGTCCCTGACCCCCAGCTGGAAGTGCCCGTGGTTGTCACTATCCCTCTTATGGGTCAACCCACGGGGTGGATGCCACACTTGGGCTCTCATTGCAGCCTGGCCCCAAGTAAGCATGGCTGGTCACACAGGGCTGGGTGGAACATGAGCCTTTGTCCCTCAGGGACAAAGAACACGTCCTCCATGGCCAAAAACCCTGGGCAAAGAGGCCACTGCTGCTGCCCAGAAAGGGAACCCGGCAGGGGTGTGGGGGGCATTAGGTGGTGGTCAAGGTGGGGCAGAGGGAGGACCCAGACAGGCAGGCTTTGAGCCTTGTGTTATTCCAGCTGCTGCGTCATCCTTAGCCTCAGTCTCCTCTGCTGTAAAATGGGTGAGTCTTACTTCCCAGAAATCAAATGTAGATGGGCATCTCCCAGGGGCTGTGCTCTGCAGCACAGGGGACTCAAATCAAAGTGCCCCACACACTGGAGTGGTTCGTTAAAGCCTCCAGGCGTCTGTAAATCAGTCCTATGGAGCAGACTCCTGAGGACAAAGGGATTTGAATGTAGGCTTGGGGATTTTTTTCCCCACACGGAAGTAAAAGTGTCGACCAGACGTCTCTTCCAGCTGTCAAGGTTTTCAGCCTACTGAGTTGGACGTTCTGGTTTAACCCGAATCGGAAATCCCACAGGAAACAGACGAGCCAAGGGAGGAGGTTGTCGGCAAAACACTCTGCTCGCAAAGCAAACGTCTGAGGTGAGAAAACTGGCGCAAATGTGACAGGGCTGCGGGTGAGGAAGCCAGGCCAGGGCCTCTGGGACTGCGGGGCTTCCAGAGGTACCCCCACTGGGGGAGAGAGGGACTCCCTCACCCCGTCTCCCTTCTGATCCGCATCCGGCCCTCCTGGGAGCAGGGGCAGGAGTGGCTCATTGGAGATCCCTCTGGAAAATTAAACCTTAGGAAGAGGAAAGAGAGAGGGAAGGAGCAGACGCTGGTGGGAGCCGAGCGACCGCCTGGTCCACAGGCACGGCTGGGCTGCGGCCGCCTTCCGGGCAGTGGGCTGGCCCCGTGGGTGTCCCTGGCTGCAGCCGTGATGTTGGCACAAGTCCTCAAGAGGGAGTCTCCCTCTGTCGCTCTGGGAGAAGGGCCCCTGCCACTGTCGGGGGGTGTAAGCATGTGTGGGTGAGTGCATGTGTGAGCGTGTGTGTCAGTGTGTGTGTGAAGATTTCCCACCGCGCGGGTCCAGCCTGCTCCATCAATGCCCTTCAGTGGCTCCCGAGCTGCTTCAGGCCCTCTGTGTGCTCCTGTTGTGGGGGAAGAAATTTTCCTCTGCCCGACCAGGTCCTCCTGGCAGGTCTAAGAACTAAATTGACGACATGATAAAAATTAACAGGGGAAAATCACACCAAAGTTTAATAACATGTATACTTGGGAGAGACCCAGGAAAACTGAGTAAGTCACCAAAATGGCTGAAAACATCTCCTTAAATACCATCTTCAGTTAAAGACAAAATAGGATATTGGGGGTAGTGGTTTGGGACTTCAAAGGGGAGAAAGGCAATTCACCTGGAGATGGAAAAGCTCACGTTCAGTAAATGTTTGCCGGCCCCGCAGAGGCAACAGATACAGAGTGGACGCTGATCTCTAGGCCCTGTTCTCCCACCACACCCAGCCCGTGTTCTCTACAGACATCTCTGGTGATTGCTCTATCCTGGAAACAGGCCTTCTATCCAAATTTTTTTAGGCAGTTAGGGGGAAGGTCAAAGTTTTCCTGAATCTTTTGGGCCTCAATGGCTTTCAACTAGAAATAATCCGCACGCCAAAGAGATATTTTGGGGTGTCAAGTTTTGCTCCCCTACAGTCCCCACCCCTCCTTTCTCTCCAATTTCCCATGCCCACCCCTCCCCGGGCATGTGCTCTGGGCCCCAACTCTGGTTCCCACCATACTCGGGGGCTGGCCAGCTGCTTTACACCATTTCTTCCCTCTCTGGAATTCCTACGCCCTGCTTGTGTGCAGCTGTTGTGATTCTCCCCAATCCATCAATGTCACCTCCTCCAGGAAGCCTTCCCTGATGGGCTGAATCATGTCTCCTCTGAACTACCACTGCACTTGGTACACTCCTCCTGTGCTGGGTGCACCTGGGGCATCTGTTCTGTACTGGGAAGGAGGTCGTGGCAACAGGGCACCTTTGGAGCCGAATCCTGGCGCTGCCACCCCCAGCTGGGTGACCTCATGCAGATTACGCTGATGCTCTGAGCATCAAGCACAAACAGTAATCTGCCTTCACAGGCTGTTGGGAGGAGAGATGAGAGAATTCCCACAACACAAGGCGGGAGGCTGCTGAATGTTGGCTCCCAGGTCCTTCTGACCTGAGGGTAGAGCTGTGATGCTCGACTGCAGCCAGACAACCGGCCCTCTGAACAGCCCTGAGCTGAATTAACTCATGGTCTGGGGCCTCTCCGGGTGTCAGTGGTTCAAGGCAGTAGGCAGAGCAGGGGCTGGACAGGGTTTGAATGCGGCTCCACCTCTGACCAGCAGGGGACTGACGCCCCTCTCTGCGGGTAGCGAGGCCGTCCACACACTGACAGCCCCCCACTGCGCCTGGCCCCATCAGGGTAGACACTGAAGGGACTCCCACCTACCCCTCGTTTTCTGCCTTCCCCTTCTTTCTCTTGCCAGTTTTGACTGAGAGACCTTGTGAGGGATCCTTCAAGAGTGAAATCAGGGGCTTCCCTTGTGGCGCAGTGGTTGAGAGTCTGCCTGCTGATGCAGGGGACACAGGTTCGTGCCCCGGTCCGGGAAGATCTCACATGCCACGGAGCGGCTGGGCCCGTGAGCTATGGCCGCTGAGCCTGCTCATCCGGAGCCTGTGCTCTGCAACGGGAGAGGCCACAACAGTGAGAGGCCCGCGTACCGCAAAAAAATAAAGAGTGAAATCAGCAGCCTGACAAGGGCGTGGGTGGTGGTTCCACTGCCGAGGCCTCAGGGAGCCTCAACTGCAAGCAACAGAAACTCCAACTGGCTTTTCCGGAAAGTGCTGGAAGGGTACCTGCTAGCCTGCAGACTCGGAGCTGGCTTTGGTTTCGCAACACAGCTGCGTTGTCCCCTGCGGGCACCGACCCATCAGGAGATGGAAGCTCTGGGCAGCTCTGAAGGGGTCTGTGCAGCCCCCGGGGGCCTGAGCTCAGGCTTGGTGTGGGCGGGGCGACCAGAAACCATCTCTCTTTCTCCCTCCATCTCGCCCTCATCTTCTCTGGGCCTTGGGGCCTGGGCTGCCCATCCTGGACCGGCCTTTCCGCGTGCTCTCCCTCCTGCTGGGAAGCCAGCAGCATCCGTCCCCTGCCTGTGCTTTCCTCACTCCACAGCTACTCGCACGGGGCTCCTTTATTGCTGCATTTCCCTACCTGGTCAACAGCTTTTCCTGCCTCAGCCCCAGGTGTTTGGCGGTCTGGCTGGGTAATGGCGGCCAACTTCCCACCCTCTCTGAGCTGTGGGATTGATGATACTTATTTTACAGGCTTGTTGTAAGGATTAAATGAGAAACGTCCATGTAACCCCAATGCATGGGCCCCCTGCCCTGCCTCCCCGCAAGCCCAGGGCCTGCATCCCATGGAAAGCACACAGGAACACAAGGTAGACCCGGGAGTGTCAAGGAGACATTTACAAGGGCTTCTGGGGGTCCCACAAGAGGGAGTTAAACCAACAAGACACAGCCACGCTCCCCGCAACTCCCACTTGAGCAGTTCTCTTTGCAAACCGCTCCCACCCCCGTCCCCTTCCTGGTGCCCTCAGATCTAGCTCCCTGCAAGCCCCCAGCCTAGGACTGGCTCCACTTCCCCACCTTCCCTCTCCAGACACCTATCTGCCTAGTGAGTTAGCAATCTTAGCCTTTCCCATTTGCATTTCCTGCAAAAGTTCGCTTTCTGAGCCACACAAACAAAGAATTTGTTTTCTTTGTTGGACAAGGAAAGGGTGCTTGGGAGCATTCATAATTTTATTTCTTCGCTATCACATCTGCGAAGTTCCTAAACAGTACGTGGCTCCTTGCAATTTTTCAATCAGTAGTGCTTCCTGGTTTCCAGGACAAGTGGCCCCTTCCACCCCCGAGGAGGGGGATCCTCCAGGGGCACAGGTGTGCGGGGGTGCTCTGAAGGTGCTGGCTTTCAGAGCCCAGCGGTCCTCGGTGTGTGGGCCTCCCCTCTGGGTCTGGGGTCGGTTTTGCATCCCAGAGATTCATTGTGGGGCTAGCTCTTCTTTGGGCCTAAATAGCCTGGTGGGAATCAGGGTTCACCATGCTTGAATCCGAGGTTTCCAGTCAAGTTCATTTAGGAGAGCATGTTGATATCAAGTGGAACTGCTGTCTGGTCCTCCCTCTGCCCAGAGCCTCCAGACTCCCCTAGACTGTCAGGGCAAAGGCTGGCTCATTATGACAGCATCTGGTGCCTTGGTGGTCTGGGCCATTCTCCCTCTCAGCTGCCCCTGGATGCTCAGCAAAGGCCCTTTGTGTGCCGCTCTCTCTCACCGTGGCTCTCTCGCTCTCCCCTTGTTGTTATGATCCACCCTCACAATCCAGTTTATTCATCCTCAGCCTCATGTCACTCTGCTCAGGAGGCCCGTCCCAGCCTCACAGATGCCTCCTACCCCATCAGAACACCTCTCGGCCTGGCTCACAATCACCTCCTGCTCTCTTCTCTGAAGTCCCCCACCAGGCTCCGAGCTCTGTGAGGACAGGGACTGCACCTGTGTTGTCACCATCGTGTCCCCAGTACCTCCTGTGTGATGGGGACTCATACAAGGCTCAACAGCGTGGATGAATGAAGGTTCTTGTTTTGATCAAATGCCACACTTCTATTTATTTATTTATTTATTTATTTATTTATTTATTTATTTATTTTGCGGTACGCGGGCCTCTCACTGTTGTGGCCTCTCCCGTTGTGGAGCACAGGCTCCGGACGCGCAGGCTCAGCACCCATGGCTCACGGGCCCAGCCGCTCCGCGGCATGTGGGATCTTCCCGGACCAGGGCACGAACCCGCGTCCCCTGCATTGGCAGGCGGACTCTCAACCACTGCGCCACCAGGGAAGCCCAAATGCCACACTTTTAGCAAAGAAAGTCTTGGTTTTGTTTCAGAAGGACTTGCTAGATATGCATCTTGAAATGACGTTATCACTGGCCTTAAATAAAAATTTGAAAATAATAAACACGTTGTTTTGGGGTTTGGGTTCAACATAAAATATAGTTTGGTAAGTTTCTGGAATCCTGGTTGGGTCTAATTGCCGTAAAAAGTAAAACTTCTTAGTCAAATCGATTATTTGTTTGTGAAAAAAAAAATCCACACCCAGCGGTTTGGTTACATTAAATCCCCGCCACCACATCCCCTGTCCCTGTCCCCGCCCAGGCCCCAGATCTGGGGATCCCAGCGTGAGGTTCCTTCAGGGCCTGACATCAGCCCAGCCCAGCCCAGGAGAGCGTGGGGCTAGCTGCCTGTGCCACTACATTTTCTGTTTCCATCTTCAGATGATTGAATGCTCTGGGGGAAAAGCTTTGAAAAGAACCCAGCCCTTCAGCAGGTTAGTTTAGCTTAGTAATTAGCAGTCACAATGTGAGTTGGATAATTATCCCCAAAAGTCAAAAGAAAAACACAGATGTTTTTTAAAGTTGCACAGTGGAGAGTTTTCCTTTCAACTGTAATAATTTAGCATGTGAAATGAATTAGATGCTGGCTTTGCCTGGGACTTCATTTGCAAGGTAGGTTAAGGAAAACCCTGCTGTTTTTGAAAAGAACAGATTTGGTTGGGGGGCGGCTAGGGTGGGGGGAACCCATACAATGCATGACAATTTTCAAAATCTAGCAAGAAGCAAAAGAGGCTGGATTGAGTAGATTAATGGGTTTTTTTTCCTCCTGGGATTTGAGTTAAAGCTTTCTCATAATTGAAAACTTGTCCTCTGCTGAAATACGAAACTACAGGTGTGCGTTTGTGGATCGGCCTGGCTGTGATGTGAAATGGGTCTGGACAAAGGAATCGATACCTCCAGGCGGCTCTGCTTTCTCTGGATTCCAGAACTTTCCCATGGGGGTCCCTCCCATTTGCTCACCATGGTTCTCCCATAACTGTGGGAAGGTCCTCAGAGAAACAAACCAGCCAACTTTGTTTCTGGAAATGAATCAAAAGGATCAGATCACTGGGAAAATGGAAAAGGCATGGCCGAGCGGGGCCCCTGGTGCACTGGGTCCTTTCTATGGGCTCCATCCTGTGCCATCTGGGAGGGCCCCCAGGAAATTTCATTTGTCTGAGGAAACACAAGCATGCACTGGCCTTGGGTCAGGGACTTGGATTTGAATTTGAGATCTGTTACTGACTCACTTGGTTTTTGTAGGTAAGCCCTGTCATCCTTGGACCTTGGTTCCCTCAACTATAAAATGGAAGTTTGTTTCCATTGATGTTTTCCCAAATTGTGTTCTGCAGAACTGTAGTTCTAAGAGATGTTAAATAATAAAACAAAACAAAAGGAAAAAACAAAAGGACCTAGTGGATGACACCTTTCCCCTGGGCAATGGTTCTCAATCTGGCTGATTTTGTTCCCCAGGGGACATTTTGCAATGTCTGGAGACATTTTTTGTTTGTCATAAATGGGAGGTGGTGGGGTTTGCTGCTGGCATCTAGTAGGTGGAGGCCAGGGATGCTGCTAACATCCTACATGCCCAGGTCAGCCCCCTCAACAAAGATTTATCCAGTCCTTCTTAAAAAACAACATGCAACTGAGTACATTTTAAAGATTTTATTGGCTTTATTCAACAGTTCATGAATCAGGCAGGGTCCCATCAAGTAAACAGAAAGGAGCTCCAAAGCATTGTATGAAACAAAAGATCCTTATAGGCAGAAAGGGGCAGGACAAGGAAGTTACTAGCAAAGAGAGGTTTGTTCGTGGCACAGTCACCTTCCTTTATGGGATGACAGAGGTCCACCAAGCAGATTACCTCACTACGCCAGCCAGGTAATTCCAGATTGACTTGTCTAAAATTCCCCTCCTGGGAGAGGTTGAAACTGTAATTAAGTTTGAGATTAAGTCTTGGTTTGATGATGTGGGCTTAGCACAAGTGACTCCATTTTGGGCCTGTTGTTTCTTTTTTTAATGCCCCAAATGTCAATAGTGCTGAGGTTGAGAAATGCTGCCCTAGGATCCCAGAACCTACTTGAATATGAAACTCTATGTGCAATAAAGAGATCTTCTAAACTTTTAAGCCAGAATTCCATACATGTACATGCAAGCAGAATCTCTTTTGTCTTCCTACCTAGCAATGGGATGAATGTACCTTAGAACTCACTCTGGGAAACACAGAGCTAAATGTTAACTAAGGTTTCCTTCCACTCTGACCAGCTCGGACTCGATACCCAATGAACAGACCTTTCCAGAATGCTGCTTCTTACTACCGGTAAGAAGTGCGGTACATCAGTCAGACGAAGTGTTCAGGAGTTGCCAGGAGAGTTGAATCAAAAACGCTGGTCTTAGTGTAGGTTCTCTGAAGCAGAGACTGACATAGAGATGCTTGTTTGAGTGCTTTATTGGAAAAGAGTGAGGCAAGCGGCTGGAACAGGGCACAGAGCTAAGCAAGGATGTGGTCTCTGCTGGAGACTTGCTTCTTCTGCCTGATCCTGCAGCGGGGAGCTTTGAGGCAGGAATTGTATCTCAGTGTTGGGATTGACCTTGAGGTAGGAGGTGAGTCTATTGTTCACTCGAGGATTCTGTTCAACATTGGCCTTGGTCGAGGGGAGGGCGTAGCCTTCCAGGCAGAGATCGGTTCTCTGGAGAAGGAGGTGGCTGTCAGCTGTTATCACAGACCCTTCCGGGTGCTGGTTACACGGGCAGACGGGGGGACCGGAAGGAGGCACCAAGATCAACTACTACCATGTCGCAGAGCATGCGAGTGCTCAGGACTCTCACCGCAGGGAACCCTACAGCCTGGAGGAAAAGCACGGTCTGCGATTGACTGACTGTTGGAATTGGGGAGGGATTTGGGGGTTAACCTCATTGCCATGTCACTGGGTCAAAATTCCCCTTCGAGTCTCACTCAAAGTGATGAGGGGTGTGCGCAGTGGTGTTTTTCCCTCTTATTCCAGCAAATATTGGCGCTTTAACTTTTATTCTTCCCCAGCTTTCTGGGATCCTATTGCAGCTGTAAACCGTGGGAGCCCAGGGGAGTAAAATGGCTGGTGAGGAAAACTATAGAGGAACACCAGCCACCGGCCAATCAGCCACTTGATGAGCCCCTGCATAGGGCAGGCCCCAAGGGAGGGGCGGTTTCAGAGGAGGAATCTAGTGTTCCGAGAGGTCCAAGCTCAGCTGCCAGCTGCCAGGAATCAGGACTTGGGGCTTCCTCTTTGCACTCTTCTGCATGTGGACCACATGCCTTCTTCGAAGTGGCGGGGTGGGGCTACTGATGGATTAAACAAGGGTGAAATAGGCAAGACGCAATTACTTAATTAGCCTCATATTTGAAAACATGTGGCTTCAAACTGGATGCCAGTCGAACATTCTGGCCCACATTCCCTGTTCTTCCAAGATATGAACCCGTGCCATCTTGTATCATTTCATGGGTGTTATTGGCGGCTGCCGTCCCAGCAGATTTGCAGCCACAGGAAGGAGAAGGCTCTTCAGGGTCAGACTGAGAGGCAGGTTCCCCTCGTGGGAGGACACCGGACTTGGAGTCAAAGACTCTGCTGCCATGGAATTTCCAATAGCAGCATTATATCCCTTCATATGGATTTACTGTAATTTTCATGAGCAGTAATTTACTGCTGGACATATGGGGTATTTTTTTGCAGAATTTTCAGTATCAACACAATGAATACCTTTGTATATTCAGCTCTGCCTACATCTCGACTAAATCCCTTGGGATAAAGTCTTAAAATAATTACTGGCTCAAGTTTACATACATCTTAAAGGCTGCCAGATTGCCCTTCAGGAGGACTGTGCAAATTTTACACCCCATGTCAGTGTATGGAGGGTCCATTTCTCTGCTTCCTCACCTGGACTAGACAGCATCTTGGTCAATCTACTAAAAAAAATAACATCCCAGTGTTTTAATTTGCTTTTATTGTTTACTGTTGAGGCTGAACTTTTCCCCCTGCTTTTTGACCACTTGTACCTCTTCTTTTGTAAATTGCCAACTCATAACTATGCCCATTTTTCTCCTGGCTGACCATCTCGTGAGCACTTCTGTGTATTAAGGATCTCAGCCCTTTGTGATGAAGGTCATACCTACTTTTCCCAGTTTGTTGTTTGCTTTGTTTTCTTTCTGTGGGAATCCAACTTTGAAACCTTGACCCTCCAGGTAGAGATGGTTCCCCAGGAAGTAGCGACTATTGAACTTTTGGGGTAAGAGATTATCTCCCACTCATTTTTTTAAAAAATGAAAGCTCAGTTGGAACCATAGAGGTCAGTGGGGAAGAAGTTCAAGGGGTCAGAGCGTATCCTGTTCCTCATTTCACAAATCATGCTGCTAATTGCCCAATTTGGAGTGATTTGGTGGTAACTCTTGACAGCAGGATGTGCATTGCTTCACACACAAGGGCAGCTGAGGATGTTTTCATTTTGTTGGGTGGTGTGTCAGGAAGTCCCACGGTCCCACAGTGGCCTCTGGGGCCCAGTGTCGAAAGCCCTGGTCTTGGAGCGGGACAGACCTGGCTTAGGTCTCTGTGGCTATGAGGGGTCATTGATCTCCTCTGAATTTTCTGTACCTAAAAGACAGGCTCTAACACTTAGTCTGCAGTGTTGTTGGGACAATTCAATGATTGGCCAGTGTGAAAATGGCCCTGCTTGTGGGTGGTGATCTGAAGCTTTGAAAGAACTCTCCTTTATCAGAGTTATGAAATGCAGTATGAAAAATATTTATTTATGCCTTTACTCTGTAGGCAGTGATTCAATTTCCTTTCCCCATTTATAAAATAGAATTGTTTTTCACAGGGTTGTATGGACCGTGGCACCACGTCCCCTGGGCTGTTTGGGTTCTCCCCCAACAGAATTCTGTGTCACATGCTTTGCAAGAATCCCTGCTGGCTGCAAAGTGGCAGGAAAGTGACTGCCTTGTCCTTTCAGGCTGCTGTAACACAGTAACACCGACTGGGGGGCTTATAAACAACAGAAATTTGTTGCTCACGGTTCTGGAGGCTGGAAGTCCAAGATCAGGGTGCCAGCATGTTCAGGTGAGGGCCCTTTTCCTAGTTCATAGCTGTGCCTTTTCACTGTGTTCTCCCTCAAATGGTGGAAGGGGCAAGGGAACAGTGGGGTCTCTTTTATTAGGGCCCTAATCCCATCATGAGGGTGCCAACCTCTCCCAAGTCCACCTATTTAGATAATCACTTTTGGGGGTTAGAATTTCTACATATGAATTTGGGGACACACAAACATTCAGCCCATAGCAAGGACCCTCCAAATCCCCACTTTGCAATTTTCCTTCCTACAGGAAAGGGTTAGTTCAGTGCAGAGGGGTGGGGGGGGGACTTTATTATAAGTAACCATGGCCTTGTGATAACAGTAACAGCTGAATAATGCTGGGCGCCCTCTGGATGCCAAGCTCTGTGCTCAGCACTTCAGAGACAAAGTCTCTACACGTATGTGACTGTCACCAGAGAGGCCACACGCAGCTCTACCTCTGAAGCACGTCCGGGCCAGGACTCAGATACCCACACAGAGACACGAGTGTACAGGCCCCCCCCACATGCTCGCACACATACACACACACTGACACACATATACACACTCACACAGACACAGGCACACGCATACACAACATACACATATACACACACAGACATGCACACACGCACACACACGGACACGTGCATACACAACACACACAGACACTCACAACACACACGTATACACACTCACACAGACACACGCATGTACCACACACTCACACACAGACACTCTCACACAGGTGGACACACACATACGCATACTACACAGATACACCCTCACACACACGCACCCACACAGTGGCAACAGGCACGACCCCGAGTGCTGGGCTGGCTCCTGGCCATCACACGTGCAGAAGGACAGACACAGGCTGAGGCCCGCTCGGAAGCGGGTGGGCAGGTGGACAATGATGTTTTGGTCAAGTACGGATGGAGCTCCTCTGCTGGGCTGGGCGCTGGGGTGATGTGGCAAAGGGCAGACCTGGAGATGGCGTCCTCCCAGGGAGGGGGTCTGAGAGGGTAATGAGCTGGGGTATCTGTGGCTGAAGGGGTGTGCAGGGCCACGGGCAGGAGTCAGCCCCCGTCACAGACTGTGTCAGCAGTCAGGTGACAGGGTGGCCGGCGGGGCTTCAACACCTGGGCGGGGCGATTGGATGAGACACTCTGCAGGATCCTGCTCATCTACGACTCGAAGCTGCAGGTTTAGGTTTCACGCTTGGTGGTTCTCACAGAAAAGCGAGCAGGGAGAGGAAGTAACAAGGGTTTCTCCAACCCCTCCACCCCCAGCCCTCCGTGTTCTTCAGGGGGCCTTATTAGAGCACATCAATGGCAGGGGTAAAGAGGGGTCCAGGGACTTCCCTGGCGGTCCAGTGGGTAAGACTTCGTGCTCCCAGAGCAGGAGGCCCGGGTTGCATCCCTGGTCGGGGAGCTAGATCCCGTATGTATGCTGCAACTAAAGATCCCACATGCCACTGAAGAGGTCCCAACTAAGACCTGGTGCAGCCAAAATAAATAAATATATAATAAATAAATAAATATTTTAAAAAAAGAGTGGTCCAGCAGCCCAGTGACCATTGCCTTGGCTCCCCACAAAAAGACGACCTGCTGCAGCAGATGATCATTTCAAGTTGAGGGTGCCAAGGGGGAAGAGCAGGGCAGCGGAAAGAGCAGAGTGAGGACGGGGAGGCAGGGGCCTGGGTCCAGCCCTCTGCTCTGCAACTCATTTGCTGTGTACCCTTAGGCAAGTCACTTACCCTCTCTGGGCCTCTACTGTAATTTGAGGGAGTTGCACTGGTTGGTTTTACAGTCACTCCAGCCCCAAAGGGCTACAAATAACCCTGAGCCCACGACAGGCCCCCACAAAGGGTGGGTGGGTGGGCTGACCTGCCTTGCTGTGGCTGCCGGGCTGAGATCAGACATCCAAGCAGAAGTGTTTTTGGAGTGATGCTATTTATTTCCTTCTGGGTTTCAGAACAAACCTCAGAAGCAGAAACCACTTACTTTCCAGCCCCCAGAGGTTTTATTCCAAGTATGGTATGTGTCTTTCTTTCCAAAGACGGCTGCAGCAGAGCTGAGATTTCTCTTTAAACTCTCCTCTGTAAACTTCCACACTGGACACTCCCTTTCCTGCAAAACTCGGACGGTAGCTTTAAATAGATAACCTCAGGGCCTCAGATTTCAGCGGAGGCAAAATCCGCAAACAGCCAAAAACCAAATGGGAAAATTAAAAGTTTCAGAAACGTATATATTAAAACTTAAAACAAGCATGCAGCACGCTTTATGAGACTACTCAGTGGTACTAAGTGGTCTCCAACCCTCCCAATCCTTAGATTAAATCGATGCTGGTAATAATACGCCAGGCAGTCGGCATGGACTTTGAACCATTTCTACAAGGTGTGTGGTAAAGGTTGACACCCAATGCCTCAAGCAGCCCCCCACCCCTACCCCAGGTGATCCAAGCAGGGCTGGCTTCATGGGTGGGCACAGCATCTTTTGCTTAGAAGGGTCTCATGCTTGGCTTCATGTCCAGCTCTCACGATCTTAAAAGTCTTTTTTTTTTTTTTTTTTTTTTTTTTTTTTTGTGGTACGCGGGCCTCTCACTGCTGTGGCCTCTCCCGTTGCGGAGCACAGGTTCCGACGCGCAGGCTCAGAGGCCATGGCTCACAGGTCCAGCCGCTCCACAGCATGTGGGATCTTCCCAGACCGGGGCACGAACCCTTGTCCCCTGCATGGGCAGGCAGACTCTCAACCACGGTGCCACCAGGGAAGCCCTAAAGTCTTAATTTTTGAACAAGGGGCTCTGTGTTTTCATTTTGCACTGGGCCCTGTAAACTATGCAGCCTGTCTGAACCCCAGCACACTTTTCCTAGACAATCACTGAACTGATGGCAGTGTGCTAGTATCTGGTCTAAAGCCATTTAACTTCAACTTTGGTTTTATTAGCGCATGACTTAGCCTACTCACCTGTCCAGAATCAGTGTCAAGCACAAAAGAAAGATGGTTTTTTTGGCTCAGAAATAAAACCAGGTCTGTCTCATATATAACTGTTCTCATATGTAATTCCAAATACAATTGCCTAAACTTACATAAATTTGGTAGGGTACCTACAAAGACCATATGGAATTGCTAACTTTCCAACCCTTGAATTAGATGGTCTAGATCAGGGGTAAGCTATGTCCCTGGGCCAAATCTGGCTTGTCACCTGCTTTTGTAAATAGTGTTTTATTGAAACACAGACGTCCCATTCATTTACCTATTGTCTAGTGCTGCTTTCAAGCTACAGTGGCAGAGTTGAGTAGTTACAAGAGACTGGAGACCAATAAAGCCTACAATATTTACCATCTGGCCCTTTACAGAAAAAGTTTGCCAACCCTGGTCTAGCTATTAGAACTTCTAAATTTCTAGAATACACTAGTGAACCTCTGAAAACATAGCTCTTAAGAATAATGTTGTACCTTTGGGATAGGGAATGATTACTTAGACATAAACCATAAGTGAAAAAGATTTATTTACAAATTATGATTACATTAAAATAAAAACTTTTGCATAGCAAAAGCCACCAATAACAAGGTTAAGACAAGCAGCTGTATGGGAGAAAATGTTTTCAAAATACTAAACAGAATGCAATTCAAATTATATGAAGAAATCCTGAAAATCCAAGAAAAGTGGAAAAACAGCGGGCAAAGGGTAGGTACAGAAAATTCACAGAAGAAATACCAAAGGCCAAAAGTATATTAAGAGACACCCTCGTTTAATAATTGGGAATATGCAACTTAAATAAGATGCTGTTTTTCATCCATCAGATGAGCATAAATGTTAAAGTCAGATAGTTTCACATAAGCAAGCATGTGAGAAAATAGCGAGCCTACACTGTACTGGTGGAAGAATAAATTGGTACAACTGGTTTGGAAAGCTGGCTGGCAGTGTCTAGAAAACTCTGTTCCTATCCTATGCACCCAGCAATCCTCTTCTGGATACACAAACCCTAGAAAAACTTTCAAAGAAAGGAAGCATGTGTGAGGATGTTCACTGCAGCATTGTTTACAATGGGGGAAAATGAACCAAGAGGAGCATCTATGGAAAATGGACAAATTCAGCTACTATGTTTCCTCTCTTTGGCATTTCTAAGCCAAAGAGGCACTATGTGGCATAATGCAGCCATTCCTCCGAGCATCCTTGCCTCTCTGCGGCTTCTTAACTAGAGCTGTGCGACGGCTCATCTTGGACCTGGACCTGTGGACAAATGCTCTCCAGCTCTGCACACATGGATGACACAGAAGACCCTTTCACTAAGGGACCAGAGTGGTCTGTCACTCTGTGCGGATGGTGGAGACAGAGAGCCCTCACCAGGCTCCGTGGTGAATTTGGCCCTACACTGTCAGAACAATGCAGTGGGATGGAAATGCACCGATTTTGTTGCCCACACCTCCAGCTTGCATTCCTCTCCCATCGCTTACTGCCTGCATGGCCCTGAGCCCTAGAGTGTAACTGCCCCAAGGTTTTCCCCCTTTTCTCTAAGATGATGTATGTTCTGGTGATTAACTGAGATGGCATCTGAAAATACCCAGGACAGGGCCTGGCAACCTGATGGCCCACCTAAGGCGGGCCCAGTGTGTCCTTCACAAGGTCCAAGAACTACTGGAGACCTCTGAGTTGAGCAAAGCAGGATAATGAATCTCTGTCCAAGTTGGACCTGGGGCCTCTGCCTTTTGCTGCATTTCAAGGTTATAGAAGCTAAATTCTCAAAGCTCTCCTGTTGAACAACTCTCTGTTGGTCTTTCTTTCTGTTTTTAAACTTCACAACAGAAGTAACCTTAAAACTGCATTTCTAGAACTGCCTTTGCAAGAGTTGGGTTCTCGCTGTTGGTTTTGAGTGGCTCCAGACATCTCTCTACACTCAGAGAAAATCTAGGTTGGAGTCTGAAAAGGGGAAGATTCACAAAAGAGGCTGGTGTTGTATCGATGTGTGAGTGATGTTTCTAAAGGGACATAAAACTCTCCTGATGGGTGTTACCTCTGCAGAGGGGGACTGGGGATCTGGGGTGAGAGGGAGCCTCACTTTTCTGGTAAATGTTTTCATACTGTGAAGTCACCCTCCCTCACTTATAAGAGTTTATTATTAGTATTATTGTTTTATTTAACATGCTTAACAAAAGAAAAGGACTTCAAAAGAAAAGGCACAGTAAGATTTTGTTTCAAATACCCTGAAGGCTTTACTTCTGCTGCAACAGCAGACTATTGTAAGAAATCAAAAAACATATCCAGGCTCAAAACTAAGGTAAATCGCTCCAAAGACCAAAGGAGAACAGAAATACAAACCAGTGACTGCGCAGGCTTGCTGGGTCTGTAAGTTTGGAGTTTAGATGGAAAGTGATCCATGTGAGAAGGGGGACTGATCACACCCAGGTGGAGATAGGCCTCTGGGCACCTGTGAAGGAAGCTGATACCAGCACATGGTGACCTCCATCTGGGGCCAAGGCGTGTGGAAAGCTGGGGGAGCAGGCCAGAGAGAGCACGAGGGGTCAGTCTACGACCAGGACCTGAACCAAGGCCCCCGTGGTGCTGTGACTGAATCTGTGATGACCCAGAGGCATCATATGGGGTGGGGACTCTTGACGTCCATCAGAAAATGTGATCCTACACTGGGAACCGGGAAGGCTGACTGGGAGCAACTTGGAACCCTGGACAGAGGAAAGAAGTGGAGACAGAAAACCACGGACAAATAAAAGAGAAAATGAGAAACCACTGAGTCAAAATGAGTGTGCAAAATAAAATTTAAAAAGTAAATAAATAAAACCTAAAAGTCATGAAGATATCTGATGTTAAGAATTGCAGTCAACGATTTCAGTAGCCAGAATATTAAATCATTACAAATGAAAAATTTTACAGATGAGTCTGACAAAAACTTTAAAAGTAATATGCAAAAAATAAGCAAAAATAAAAGGCTAGTGAATATGTAAAAGCAACTATTAGAAACTGTAGAAATAAAAAAATAGGGTCATCAAAAATTAAAAAAAGAAAAAAGCTCTAGGGTGAGAAATTGAGATTTGGAAGCTACCATAAGCAGACCACAGAGATACTGAGGGTTTGGTTCCAGACCACCCCAATAGACAACAAGGCGAGTCACATGAATTTTTTTGTTTCCCAATGCATATAAAAGTTACGTTTATACTATACTGTAGTCTATTAAGTGTGCAATAGTATTATATCTAAAAAAAGTACATATTTTAATTAAAAAATACTTCATTGTTTTTTTTTTTTTTTTTTTTTTTTTTTTTTTGCGGTATGTGGGCCTCTCACTGTTGTGGCCTCCCCCGTTGCGGAGCACAGGCTCCGGACGCGCAGGCTCAGCAGCCATGGCTCACGGGCCCAGCCGCTCCGCGGCATATGGGATCCTCCCAGACCGGGGCACGAACCCACATCCCCTGCATCGGCAGGCGGACTCTCAACCACTTGCGCCACCAGGGAGGCCCAAAAAATACTTCATTGTTAAAAAATGCTATCCATCAACAGTAAAATCAACAGTAAAAAGATAGAGGTATGTTTGGAAATTTTAAAATGGTCTGCTGAATAACACATGCATTACTGAGGAAATCACCATGAAGTGACAAAATATTTAGAATTGAACAAGAGTAAAAGAACAATATATCACAATTTGCGGGGTGTAGCAAAAACAGCACTCAGAGGGAAATTTATAGCCTTAGCTATAAATGAGTTCAGTGTTCAAGTCAAGTATCTAGAAAAAGTAGACCTAAAAATATAAAAGGAGAAGAAAATGATAAATATAAGAGCAGAAATTCAAAAAACAGAAAACAAAGGAATCAATTATTATATTTGAGAAATACATGAGCAGGGTTCTGGACTATATTATGCTTTTTATTGGCATAAATAATTTCATCAGCAAACGTATCACAAGCACAACTACCTAGTGATTGTGCAGTTATTTGTTTAATATCTGTTTTCCCTATTACACTATATATTCTATGCTTGTTTTGTTCACCATTTAAAATCCCACCATCCGGCCCTTGATAGACATTCATTAAATATTTGCAAATTGAACGAGTGGATGGAATCCCAGCTCTGCCACTGATGGCGTAACTTTGAGCAAGTGACTTCCTCTCCTTCCTCATCTATTAAATGGGGGAACAAAGCCCCCATCACGGGGCTGATGTAAGAAACAAATGATGTAATGTACTTGAGGTTTTTGCACAGTTCCTGGCACAGAGTGAAAAGTCAGTATAGAGAGAGAAGTAGAATTAGAATCATGGAATTTGCTCAGACATAGGAGTATAACCGGCCTGCCCAGCAGACCCCACCTGCATCGCGTCCCCCCAGCTCTCTGAAGGGAAACACTTCGCTCTGCTGGAAAGCATCAAAGAGGCAGGCTTGAGTGGAAAGGGGCAATTGGGCAAAAGGGAATTATGAGGGGGGTCAACCAGATGACCAGTGCCGGTGACAAGCCTGGACAAGGACAAGGAGGCCAATGCAGCCATCCCTGCCCTGCCCACTCTGTATTCCTTTGGTTGGAATTCTCTTCCCCTGGTCTTTGCATGGCTCCCTCCTTTCAGCATATGGGTCTTGACTCAATATTGCCTCCTGTTCCAGCCATTGGCCTGTTTGCCCTAACATCCACTTCCGTTTTCCCCTGCCCGGCTATCTATCACAGGCCCCTGGGGGAAAATACATTTTCTAGGCTTGCTTGCCATTGGCTTCTGGTTACGTCCAGCCATTGGCAGATGCTGGCAGCAGATTGGAGGGACGGAGGCAAGGAGAAGCCAGGGTATTTCTAGTCCCCACTCGCCCTCTGCCTCAGGGGCCCTCTCTTTGCCCGCAGCGGCTCCATCTTGCTGTAGCCCCGATTCTACTGGACAGCCCTTCCCTCTCTGGTGCCCCCTCCTGGGCTCTGGAACACCCTCCTTCCCCTTCGTCTCTCCTCTAGGGTTGGTAGCAGCTGCCTGTTGCAGCTAATCTCCGCGGAGACTCACCATCCTCTTTGTTCTCTCTGCCCCTTTGTAACTAGTTCTCTATATTAAATCCTTCTATTGAATTACAGGGTGTGGGTTTTGCTTTCTCCATGGGCTTGATGCTAAATATCTGGGATTCTGTGACTTTGCTTGGCAATTACTCTAATATTATAATTGAGCGGACCTGGAAGTAACTCAAAATTTCAAATTTCCTTGTCCAGAGTTGTCAGCCCAGTTAATAAGAGCCAGAAATCACTAATTCCTTAGAGTGCTTTGTTCTGCTGGAAGGCCATTCGTGCTGGGAAGCCACTGCTCTCTGTTAAGTGCTCAAGTGTGTGCACTCATTAGGAAGAAATGGAACAGAGAGGCCATCACTCAGAACCAGCAATGACCTGACAACGTGGGCAGCTCGCACCGACCGTTCCAAATACCAATCAACATATAATTACGGCGTCGGAGGCCAGCAGGGCTCAGCCAGGCTCATTGGAACTGCCACTCTAAGCTGTCTCCAGTGACACATGGGAAGGCTGGAGCCTTTGTGTTTTGAACTTTAACACAGCCGCATACTGAGCAGTCATGTCCACGTGGGCGCACCGCACCAGGAGCATTAGAAATCTTTTGAAATGTGCGTTGGAAACTTAGAACGTAGACAGCTTCTCTCTCCCCGCTGCCACTGCCTCTAGCCCGGAGTCCCCCTCGCTTCTGGTCTAGACCATTCGCCAGCTTCCGACCAGGTCCCCTGCGGCCAGAACGCCCCCCTCCTCCACTCCATCCCCTTCCAGTCCATCCTCCACGCTGCCCTGAGAATGGCCTTTCCAAAATGCTCAGAGGACAGAATCACTCACCCACTTAATACCCTTAAATAATTCCCTGTAGCTTTCAGGATCATTTCCTGCCTCCCTTAGCCTGGCACTCATGATTACCACATGGTCTGTCCTTCCCGCAGCATCTGCAGCCTTGACTTTAAACATCCCCTCTCCACGTGTGCTTTAAACACCACGTTTCTCGTGGTTTCCCCGCTCTTTCTGCTCCAGTAGCCCTCAGCGTCTTGGCTCATGCCTTTCTTTCCTCCTAGAATACCCTTCCTTCCTTCTTCATCTGATGCTCATACCTTTCCCCCTCAATTTTAACATAAAACATCTGTGTCCAAGGGTTATAAAGAATATCCTACCAAGCTTAAGAAATGAAGTAAGTCAACACAGTCAAGGCCCTCTCTACCCCGTCCTAATCCTAGCTCTCTTCCTCTCTTCTCCCAGGTAACCACCATTCTGAATTCACTGTTTCATCATTTCTATAAAGATCTTTATACGGTTACCATGAATGTATGTATGCATCCCTAAGTAATATGCATTGTTGCTTAGAATGTTTTAAAACTTCATGTAAATGTCATTCTCTCTGTATTCTCCCATAGCTTGCAATTTGTGCCCTATATCACGTTTTTGAGATGTTTCATGCTGATGCATGTAGCCTTAGTTCATTCATTTTCAGGACTGTACAATATTCTAGCATGTGCATGCACATACATGTGTTCACATCCATTCTTTTGTTGAAGGACATTTAGGTTTCTTTCTTTTTTTTTCCTGTTTGTTATTACAAACCTTATTGCCATGAACACTATAAACACATCTGCTTGGGCACATGGGCAAGAGCTCTTCAAGGGCATCCTACAGATGTGGAATTACAAATCACAGGGCAAGCACATTTTCAGCTTTCTTAGGTATTGCCAAATAATTTGCTAAATTATTGAGACAGTTTATAGGCTCATCAGTGGTATATAAAGAAAATTCCCTCCAGTCTACAAGGTTGCCTGAACTTTCTAATGACACATTTTAAAGATTTTGACAACAAATGGGTATGAAATGAAATCCCATTGTGGTTTTGATTTGGCATTCCCTGATTGTAAGTGGATTGTTATGTTCCCCTTTCTGTGAAATGCCCGTTGGTAACTTCTGTTCATCTTTCATTTTCTTCCTCTAACAGTTTTTTAAAATGTTTTGAGGAATTTAAAAAATACATTCTGGGGCCTCCCTGGTGGCGCAGTGGTTGAGAGTCCGCCTGCCGATGCAGGGGATACGGGTTCGTGCCCCGATCTGGGAGGATCCCATATGCCGCGGAGCGGCTGGGCCCGTGAGCCATGGCCGCTGGGCCTGCGCATCCGGAGCCTGTGCTCCGCAACGGGAGAGGCCACAACAGTGAGAGGCCCGCATACCGCAAAAAGAAAAAAAAAAAAAAATACATTCTGGATAATAATCTTTTTTGGGTATAGATAGCAAATATCTTTTCCCTGTTCGTGGTTTGCATTTTTCTGTTTCTGGTATCTTAACAGAAGTTTTAACAGAAACTTAACAGAAGTTAATAGAAGTTTTTTTTTTAATTTAGTCAACTTCTTCTATTTTTCCTCTTATTATTTATGTTTGTTTCCATATAATCTGAGTCAGGGATCCATTTTTTTCCATAATCAATTTTCCCAGAACCATTTATCCAAGTCAATCCTTTACTCTTATAGTCAATTTTTTCTGTTGAATAAAAACAGTGATCATAGACTTGTCTCATTCATCATTTTAAAAGGAATGTTTTTAAATGCTTTACTGTCAAATGTGATGTTTATATAGATTTTTAAATTTATTCTATCAGGTTAAACTAAATTATTGTCTTTTTCTAGATTGCTAAGAATTTTTGTCATGAATGAGTGTTAAATTTTATCTAATGCCTTTTTCTGTTCTCAGTGAGATTATGATATAATTTTTCTTTAATCTCTTAATATAGTGAAATTTGCTATATTGCAATAATGTGTTAGTAAACTATCTTTACATTCCTAGGATAAACCCAACTTGATGATTGCGCATTATTATTTTACAGACTTTGATAGATTTGGATTGTTAATATCCTGTTAGGACTTTTGCATGTAAACTTGTGAGAAATGTTAGCCAGTGATTTGCCTTCTCATACCGTCCTTCCCTGGTTTTATTTTCAAGGTTATTCTAGCTTCACAAAATGGTTTCTCCTTTTCTTGTCTCTGGAAGAGTTTAAATAAGATTAGAAGTTTGGTAGAATTCTCCTATAAAACCATCCGGGCCTAGCAGTTTTTCAGTGAATACAATTTACTTAGTGGTCATAGAACTGCTCGGGTTTTCTATTTC
Source organism: Mesoplodon densirostris (assembly GCF_025265405.1). Taxonomy (NCBI): domain Eukaryota; kingdom Metazoa; phylum Chordata; class Mammalia; order Artiodactyla; family Ziphiidae; genus Mesoplodon; species Mesoplodon densirostris. Next base: position 8,347,026 of record NC_082661.1, read on the forward strand.
CTCTGGAGTCCATTTTGGTGAGTTAATTCATTAAGACTTAAGACTGATTTCAGATGTCATGTCCTGCAGGAAGCCTTCTGTGACCACCCCCTGCCCATATGGACTAAATTACCCTCCGTTAACTCCCATATAGCAGTGACATTCATTCACTGAAAAAACATGTATTGAGTGTGTACTATAGGTACTGTTCTAGATGCAAGGAAACAATAGTAAACAAAACAGGCAAAAGCACCGTTCTTACAGAATATATATTCTCATAGGAGGAGGCAGGCAATAAACAAAATAAATGAATGAAATTATAAGATATATTGGAGGAAAAAACCAAAACAGCACAGAAACAGTCCCAGGAGTGCCAAGGCAGGAGGGGCCACAAGCTGTGACACAGTGGTCAGAGATACCACTATACGTTCCTTCATTTAAGAAGTATTTATTGAGTAAGTACTAGGTGCTGGATACTAGGATTAAAATGGACAATTGAATAGACAATGTTCTTGCTTTCGTGTTTATATTTTAGTGGGGAGACAAATAATAAATAAGTGAAAATCAAATAAGTAAAAATTATAGCCGTTGATGATAGGTGCTTTGATAGAGTAAGGAAGCCTGCATTGAATCAGGTGCTAAGGGAAGAAAGACCTTTTGAAGGGGTGGCCTTGAAGTTGGGGCTTGAAAAGTGAGAAGGAGATGGTTGAGCAGAGCATCACTTTGAAATAGTCAGTTCACCTCCTGTCTTTTCCTCTAAACTCTGACTCCTTGAGGGAAGATACCATGAATCATTCATTTGGGTATCCGTGACCCAGCATTGGGCCTGGCACATTGCAGATGCCCAACACACATCTGTTTAACTGTTAGGTACAGGAAATCAAGTGTAAGAGTTGAAAGACTTTTGGAAACTTACGTTATTAGCTGGCTGGATGGACCAAAGTTTATAAAGCAAATAGCTGACCTCTATTCAAGTTGATGGGCTTCAGGTTGTGAGGGAGACCTCCCCTTGAAGGGTCATGATCTAGAAGGGGAGACAGACTGGGGTTTTTTTCTCTTTCAAAACAGAGTCCAGGGCTTCCTTGGTGGTGCAGTGGTTGAGAGTCTGCCTGCTGATGCAGGCGACGCGGGTTCGTGCCCCGGTCCGGGAACCGGGAAGATCCCACATGCCGTGGAGCGGATGGGCCCGTGAGCCATGGCCGCTGAGCCTGCGGGTCCGGAGCCTGTGCTCCGCAACGGGAGAGGCCACAGTGGTGAGAGGCCCACGTACCACAAAAAAAAAAAAGAGTCCAGGCTCCCAGCAGCCTCAGCACAGAGAGGCTGGTGTGTGGAGTGGAAGCAGATCAGGGGTGGTGCCTCCAGTCAATGGTGTGCAGCCGGGGTGTGCCGCATCCCCTGGGATGGAAATGTGGACGCAGTGTGAGTAGCCTGGGTCCTCCTTGGTCCAGGGCCCAGGATATGGATTTGAGCAGTGACCAGACTCCACTTGCGGGTGAGCCCACGGGCCCATCTGCTGGGTTCCTTGCGGACGGCAGGACACAAGCCAAACCTGTTAAGGAGGCAGCCCCTGCAGACATCACCCAGCATCCAAACCCTGCTTCCAACTGACCCAAAGTCTCTGGGGAGACTCCCCAGCCATCCAGCTGTTTAAATTGCAGAAGCTCTTACTACCTTGTTCCAGGGAGTTTGATAGGACTAATGGGATGATTTGCACACTGAGAGGGAGAAAAATCTCCTCCCCTGAGATGTGTCATCAAAACAGTGACAGCATTTGGAATTAACTGGGCAGGTCCATGTTTCTTCATTTCCTAGCAGTGTCCAAGTGACACTTGTTGCCAGTTTGCTTCATGCAGCCCTCTTCAGATGGGTCAGAATGTGTTGATGTGCTTGGGTGTCTGCATCATTTGGCTGATGCTTTGGAGGAGCTTTTAAAATATGCAATGACAACGTCTTGTTCTAATATTTACCTACACCTTGTAAGTATGTGTCTCTAAGACTTAAAAACCTGTTAATTTCTTCCAGATAAGATTCAGTAAGTTTGATATATGGAAAATAACAGAACACTCCTCTGCTAAAACAAAAATTAAAAAGGAATCTCCAGCTACTGTAAGCAAAGAAAGTAACTGACAATTTAGGACAGAAGTTAAATTATTACCAATGTATAGGATCAAGCAGGTACTTTCTCAAATACTCTAGTTATCAACTGTTGGTGCTCAGTCAAAACCCAGCTTTGGGCACAGGCTGTCTCCTGACGGCCACAGGAACCATTCGGGGCCACAGGAATGCCCTGGGATGCTGGGCTAAAAGCCGTGGTCAGCAGCAGCCATCTGTTTGGCTCCTCTGGCAGCAGGGACCTTCACTGCCCACCTTTTGTGGGGGTCACTGTAGCCCTCTACGCTGGCTCTGGGGTGCCCCCCAGGGCTCTGGCCTCCCTGGGCTTGGCTGGTAAATCAGCAAGTGAACAACAAGGTCATAATAAGAGACCGTTTTCCTAAAAAATTACGAAAGAGAGCCTATGACTGCCCCTTTTCTTACTTTTTCTACGTTTTCTCCCTTTTACCTTGCAATCACCAACAACTGATCTCTTTAGGAGGCTGGCCACCTGCCTTTCTCTTCTGCCTAAATTTAGTCACAGCTTTTGACTCCTTAAAGAGCTTTATAAAATAGGCTTTATACGCGAAAGTGAAGCAAACAAAATTCTGTTCTTCTACACAGAGTCAGGGTTTTATCTTCACTCCCTCATGGGGCTCGACACTGCTGGGCCAATGTTGAGTATCAAGTGTCGAGCTATCAAGCTACTTGATAGCTTTCAAATCAGTTCTTTTTTTTTTAATGCTTTTTTATTGTGGTAAAAGTCACATAATATAAAACATCTTATTTTAACCATATTTAACTGGACGGTTCAGTGGCACTAAGTACATTCGCATTGTTGTGCAACCCTCACCATCACCCATCTCCCGAATTTTTCACCTTCCTAAACTGAAACTCTGTCCCCTTTAAACACCAACTCCCCATTCCCCCTTCCCACCCGCCCCCATCCCCGGGCCCCCTGACATCTGTACTTTCTGACTCTATGAATTTGACTATTCTAGGTACCATGTATAATTGGAATCAAATGGTATCAGATCACTTCTCGTCTTTGATCTTCACTGTCCTCCAGCTGGCTGTCCTGGTCAGGGCTTGGCAGACAGAGTTACCCCACAGCGCTGATGGGGAAACCGAGGCCCGGCGAATTCGGTTACATGTCTAGCCCTGCACTCTCTTCTCCATCGTCACTGCCCTGAGATCAGACATCACCTTCTTGTCATTTTGCATTTGGAATCCACAGGGATCCCATCTCTGGCCTCAGGGCGTCCAGCTTCATCTGTCCCAGTCTGTCTGTGGTCCGGGACAGCTGTGGGTGCCGTCCTCAAGGCTGCCGTCCCAGCACACGTGCCCTCCACGGTAGCAGGTAGAACCCAGCGCTATAACCAGCACGGGGCGGGGGGCGGGAGGGGGGAAGACAGGAGGCAGGGACTGGGTCTCAGTCACAGCTGGAGCCTCAGTTGTCAGAACTGGCTACACGTCGAGTAAGGGGCTCAGTGAATTGTATGACTTACATGTAAGCAAATGCAAAAGAAGAATCTAAAACTGGAATGAGGTCGTTACGGTTCCCTGGCTGGTTGGAAGCAGAGCTGAGGGCAGAGGCCAGGCCCCGATTCCTGGTCCAGGACCCTTCCTGTCTCCTTGTGATTCTTCTTCAAGTTCTGCCATCTTGCTTTACTTTTCGCGAAACAGTATTTGTCAAATATGTGCTTTCTTTATTTTGCTTTTAAAGCCCAGGAGTAGAATAAAAATGTTTGTTTGCAGTCATCAATTTACAAAAGGGCGTTAAAAAGTGATCGCAGGCAGACCTCGTTTTATTGTGCTCCGCAGATATTGTGCTTTTTATAAACTGAAGGTTTGTGGCAACCGTGCGTCAAGCAAGTCTATTGGTGCCATTTTTCCAACGGCATTTGCTCACTTTGTGTCTCTGTGTCACATTTTTGTAATTCTTGCAATATTTCAGACCCTCCACCAGCAAAAAGATGAAGAATTTCTGAAGGTTCAGATGACAGTTGGCATTTTTTAGCAATAAAATATTTTTAAATTAAGATGCATTCGTTGGGTTTTTTAAGACATATTGCTATTGCACACTTAATACAATACAGTATAGTGTAAACATAACTTCTGTATGCAGTAGGAAACCAAAAAAATTTACGTGATATCTTTTTTGCAATATTTGTTTTATTGCGGTGGTCTGGAACTGAACAGGCAATGTCGAGGTCTGCCTATACTGCTGAGATTATGAAGTTCTGGTTGAAGGTAAGTGCCTGCCTTAGAACTTGACTTTCCCTGTGATTGGGCCTAGGAGATGCCCAGGTGTGGGGAGAGGCAGTCTCTCCTCTCCCAGAAAAGCTCCCCACTTGGCTACCTGGAGGGTAAGGCACTCAGTGCCCACCTGCCCTAGCAGCCAGATCCTCCCTGGGACACCTGGTGCCCCATGCCTGGGCCCTCACGACTCCAACAGTCTTGGCAGGCCTGCTGGGCTACTGGCTGGGAGGGGTCACCACTTTGTCCTCCCACCACCCCTGCCCCTGCTTAGATAACTGCAGGTACCACTGCCCCATCCTCTTTCTTCCCAGCCTGGCTCCGTCCAGGCAATTCTTTTTTTTTTAAATAAATTTATTTATTTTTGGCTGCAATGGGTCTTCGTTGCTGCGCGCTGGTTTTCTCTAGCGGTGGCGAGTGGGGGCTACTTTTCGTTGCTGTGCGCAGGCTGGCAGTGGCTTCTCTTGTTGTGGAGTACGAGCTTCAGTAGTTGTAGCGCACGGGCTTAGTTGCTCCGCGGCATGTGGGATCTTCCCAGCCCAGGGCTCGAACCCGTGTCCCTGCATTGGCAGGCAGCTTCTTAACCACTGTGCCACCAGGGGAGCCCTGTCCAGGTAATTCTTATTGGAACAAAGCTTTTGCTCTTTCTTCTGAGATGACAAATGGTGGAATTAACCTGACTGGTGGTTTGGGAAGTTTACTAATGTTAAAAATATGTAAAAATATTCCAGCAAGTTTAAATGGTGCCATTACCTTCAAGACCAAGCCAGGGATGTAGTGAGCGTGCCATCAACATTTGTGCAGTGAATGAATGGAAACGTCAATCCCTGGAACCACATGGGGCAGGAGGAATGATCACACAGCAGCTGAATTTCAAATTCTCGGTTTTAGCTTGTTCTTGCTTTAAGAAAAGTGCATGTGCTCATGTTAATGTTTAATATCTAGGAGCTTCCAAGTTTGAGCTCGAGGCTAATTAGAAATATCAGTGACTCTGGAGAGATCTGGCAAAGTAACAGCAGAAAAAAGAAAGGAATGGCTTCTGCCCGAGGGTCTGCAGGGAAGTCCCAAGATGCTGAGTAAAATGCTACCAATGGTGTTATTTCAAAAGAGTCTTTCCTTATTTAATTTTCTGAGCTATTATGCTTCCATCCTTATCCTCTCCTTCCTTTGCTCATGACTTCCAGGCTCCTATCTCTTCTCCTTACTTCCTATTTTAAGGGTTCATTTCAGTCCTCCAGGGACTAAACGGCACAGAGAATTTCTGCTGGTGATCTGAAACCCAGGGAGCACAGGGCGGCTGGGAGAGGCGTGAAGAGGCGTGAAAGGGAAACTGGGAAGCCAAAGAGGGGAAGGCAGAGAGGAAGGGGTGCTTTCTCCCTGCTGGTCCCCTGCCCTCCTGATGCTGGTCCACTCGGGCCCTGCAGCAGCATCAGCATGCCCCCAGACAGCGGGGCAGCAGCTGGGAGAGCATTAACTGGCCTGGCTTCTGATGTGCTGGCCTCGGGCCCTGGGAAACTGCACACAGAGTCACACCCTAAGGTGACAGTATGCTCTGTATTCCGGGGTGGCTGCCTCATTTTCCCTGCTCAGCGCTCCTGGTTTTAGCCCTATCCTGGACGCTTCCCTGAGTTGCCACCTTCTTGGCTGGAGCCTGATCAATGTCTTGGCAACCCTTAGGTCTTCCCCACTGCCTGTGGCCAGCCCTGCCCGGGCCTGGCCTGCCTCACAGCAGAGCTGTTTTCCAAAGTCCCTTAAATGTCTCTCCGACCCCAGCAGGCTAGTCTAGGATTCTGAGGTCCCTGTGCATCTCAAACCCAGGGCTATTGTGTGTGTGCATGCGTGCGCAGGCATGTGTGCGTGAAGCTGTCAAGCCCTCCTTTTCTCCATCCTTCTACTTCCAGGGAGGAAGCCCTCCAGAGCCCCCCAGCTTCCGCCCCGGAAGTGAGGAGAGAGCGGCCACCTCTCTCAAGTGTCCTGCAGGGAAAGGAGGTGCTCAGCACGGCATGGGTCTGCTCACAGAGCTTGGTGGCTTTGGGGCAGGTGAAGGGAACAGCATCAGGAGAGCTTGAGCCCAGGTCCTGCCATTCCTGCGCATGCCTGGGACACCAGGCAGGGTCCCTAACCTTCTGGGTTCAGAGGGCATACCTGTAAACTGCAGCGGGGCTGACAACCTGCTTCTCAAGGCTGCTGGGAGGCCCAGGATGCTGCCGGCACTGGGTTAAGGTCTGTGTTCCGGGCCAAGCTCCCGGACAGTGAGGGTCAGCCCTGCTGCCCCTCTGGAACCCTTGGAATCAGGAAATCTAGTTACAAACAGGTCCTCCCTTGGAGAGCAAGAACGACTGTTTAAAAGCAGGGAGTAGCGGTTGAGAAGTGGTGGCCTGGTGCCCGAGAGAACGCAGGCAGGGTCCTCGAGTGCAGTCTGCAGTCTTCTCCTCAGTGACGGCTGTCCCCTTAACTTCTTGTGCCCTGGCACAAAGGCCTGGACCCCAGCGGCACCGGCCTCTTTTTTTTAATGATGAAAGGAACAGATGTGAGTGGACGGAACTCCTTTGAGGAAACAGAGACTAAAGGCCTGGGTGCTTCTGGAAACATCTCAAGAGGATTTGCAGGGGAAATCAAAGTTGCAGCAAGAATCATAATTGGAAACCCCTTTATTACATTAATTACCCCTCTTGGAAACGGGAGCAAGCCTTCCCAGGAAGCTTTTAACATCCTGCATTACGGCCGTGGGCGTCCCAGGGCTCCACGCGGAGAGAATGGGGCTCATCAATTATACATGGGCCGTGTTGGCGTGAGTCGGCTCTGCTGGGAGTGGTGGGGATGGACCACGACCCGCTGGGAGAGGGCATGGAATGTGGCTCATCTCCAGGAGGCCATCCTGACTGTGTGCCCCCTCGGGAGTGACTTGGGAGTGAAGAGAAAAATCGCTCAAGTGCCGAGGTTTAAAAGGGAAGATAATTGTTGGGAAATCTATGCAAAATATTAACGTGTAGAAGCAGAAGAGGAAGTGCCTGTGTTCTCACACGTGCTGGGCCCCGTGGGTTGGATGTTTGGAAGGTTTGTGCTGGAAAACCCTTGGAGAAAGTCTAATCCATGCCCTCAATTTACTGATGCGGATGCACAGAAGGGGATGTGACTGATCCAGGGTCACACAGCAGTGGGAGGCGGGGTGTGGGATGTGGTGAAACACAGGGGGTGCCCCAAGGGGCTGCTTGGGAAAAGTGGGGTGAGAGAAGTGTCCCTCTAGGTTTTGTGCCTTCACAAACCTGGGAGCTGAAGGCCTGCTCCTCCCTCCCAGCCAGACCTTTCAGGGAAGCCAGGACCCCAGGCCTTGCCTACTGCTCCCACCCCCGGCTGTGGTGCTGAGGCTGGCCCTGCAGTGCCTTTCCTCCTGGCCCTTGCGGGGGGCCAGTGTCCAGCCTGGCATCCAGGTGTCAGGGAGCCCCGGAGTGCCCCAAACTACTTCTGGCCAAAGCTGCTGATAAATCCACAGACACCAGAGCCCTGCCAGGTGAGGGCACAGAATGGTGGCTATAGCCATCATTCCAGGGCTGGAGCAGCGGGGTGGGGTAGGGTAGGGTGATGTTTGCCCCCAGGGAGGTGCCCTCTGTGGTCTGCTAATATACACTGTGCAGATTGGATACATCATTCAAAGGCTTAATGTTTATCTCTGCAGGCAGCTGTGCTGCTGTATAGGTCTCCTGGGGTGAGGCTCAGGGAAAGGTGAGGCAGCCTGGCCCTGACTGACTTGCTCACTACCAGCTTGGTCACTTACCTGAGAGAAAGGTCTAATAGCCTGGCTGAGGACACAGAGTCCCTGGGGCCAGGGAGCCTCAGGCTTCACCGTCAGGGCCCCAGGGAAGGCTGGTAGGCTGGTGACAGGGCTGTGTGTGTGCTCCCTGGCAATCAAGAAGGGCCACCTGGCAGAAGAGTAGGGCAAGAATGCTCTCAGCCTCCAGGTGGGTGGTTGCTGGGGTGCTTGCGGTTCACCTTTGTTGGGGTCCCAGATCCAAGGGCTTGACGGCCAGGTGACCAGCTCTGGCATGGGAAGGCTCAAATCCTTTAGAATGGGAGCAAAATGAAAATTTCTAGAAATAGGACCTGTGGAAAGCAGCAGCAGAGAGGTTTTGTGCTTGCCTGGATAGGGGCAAGAGTGAGGGTTAGGGGATTCTCTGAGATGGGGGCCAACTTTGGTCTCCCCCAGGACTACTGAGCTATCACAGTGGGAAATGTAGAGCATGGTCTGGGTTCTGCCACTTGCCAGCTCTTATGGACTGAATGTTTGTGTCCCTCCCAATTCCTATGCTGAAGCCTTATTCCCTGTGGTGATATTTGGAGACAGAGCCTTTGAGAGGTAATTAGGGTCAGATGACTTCATGAGGGTGGGGCCCCCACGATGGGATTAGTGCCCTTATAAGAAGGGACACCAGAGAGATGGCTCCCTCTGCCATGTGAGGATGCAGAGAGATGGTGACCCTCTGCAGTTAGGAAGAGTTCTCACCAGAAACCAACCCTGTCAGCAGATGTTTAAGCTCCCCGGGGCGTGGTATTTTGTTATGGCAGCCTGAGCGGGCTAATACACAAGCCATATGGTGACCTCTGCACCTCTCTGAATTGTACACAACATATTTTAGAGAGGAAGATACAGTGTGTGTTTATGTTTGGGTCTGCTCAGAACGCTATACCCCTTTCTTTGTGGGAATCTTCTCTCCAGTTGTGTGGCTCTGGAGGTACAGCTGAACAAATTCCATTCTTACAAGAATCGATGGCATCTGAAAGCACTTGGCACAGTGTTGGCCGTAGAGAAGGCACTGGGTAAGCACTCTCTCTCCACTGCTCCTTCCCTGTCCACCACCACGAGGAGCCTGGGGCTGGGAGGCAGGGCTAGACCCTGTGCCCAGTAAGACCAGGCCACGATGCCCAGCAAACACTGGGTGATGAAAAGTGGTGGAGAAGAGCTTTGAAGTCTGTTCTGGGCTTTGCATCCAATTCACCCTCCAAGGCTGCCTATGGGCCTCCCTCTGGTTCTTTATCCTTCACCAGAGGGGGGACAAGGAGGTCTCAGTCTCTTTCCAGAGGATCTAAACCCCTGATGGCTGGCATCTACTGCCATCCAGGGCACTTGCTGGCTGTGTGTGTGAGTGATGGAGAGGCACCCTCAGGGACCTTGGCAGGAGGTCTAGGGCACATGCACTGCCTGATTAGCTCACTCTGGGGAAGAAGCTTTCTGTGAAAGCACACAGCTCAGAGGCCAAAGGAAGACCAGGGCTCGGTAGCTAAGAGGCCATACAACCAAACTCAAAATGGGAATAGATTTGGCATCTGGCAATAATACCATATTAAGAGGTAATTTTTCTTCTGTTATAAATCCATTAAGAAATTAAAAATCTAGGCTGTGACTTTAGAATATGGAATGGAATTTTCTTCAGAGCCCTTGAAGGTAAGTCTTTTCTCCTTAGTAAATGCTGAAATCTAATGAATCCAAATCCCCTCACTAGGATAATGTTCCCAGAGGTGGCGGTTGCTTCTTAAGCATTCACTGGCTTGCAGCTAGGATTGTTATTTTCAGAAATGTTAACATAGAGTCTGGCAGTATTTGCCCTGGGCTGGACCTGGAGCTGTGTTCATGAGTGTTAGGAGACACCTACTAGGTGGCAGGACCCACTGGGTGCTGAGCCAGTGTGGAGGTGGGAAGGGCCAACTCCCAGGTGGTTGAGGTCTGCTCAGATCCCACAGCTAAGGGTTGATTTGGGAGACGGACATGAGAGACACAATGCACAAAGGTGCATGTCAACCAGAGCAAGTTAGAGTTCAACTAGGACTAGTTAGTTTTCAACCAGGGAAGTTAGTGTACAATCAGGTCTAGTTAATGTATAACCAGGTTAAGTTAGTGTTAGTAGGACTAGTTAGTATACTCCAAGGTCAAGTTAGTGTATAACCAATACTAGTTAGCCTATCACCAGGGTAAGTTAATGGACTGCGTGTAAGTGTTTTAATACTCCACCAACCTGGAAATCAGACTTTGAGCAAACCCGGGTCTAGAACAAACCTGAGGTCTGAGCTGGGCATGCAGATGGGAGGGAGGGAGGCTCTGAGGAGCCAGGCTCTTCACTCTGAGGCTCTCCGCTCTGCCCCTGGGCTTCCAGGGAGGCCCAGGTTGGAGCAGAAGTGCATCTGCCAGCCTGATGCCGTTGGATGGCAGCCGGAGGACCAGAGAAAAGACCCCTGCAAAGCCATAATAGATGAAGCAGGCCTCTCTGTATGAACTCATGCTCATATGATAATCTTAAATCACCAAGAAAACTGTAGCCATCTACTGATGTCAGAATCCAAGAAGCATATAAAAATTTTAATCGAGATTTTTGACCAAAGTGATTGAAATTTTAAAACTTCACATCTGAGGGTGAATCTCACTGACCTAGGATATTTGATTTAGTTGATGCACATTCTCCAACCAGGCTGGACTAATGTATGAATGTGTGTGTGTGTGGTATGGTTTGCGTGTATGTGGTATGTGTATATATGTGTGTGTGTGTCTGATGTATGTGTTTGTGGTGTGGTGTGTGTGATGTGATGTGTATGTGGTTTGTGTGTATGTGTGGTGTGGTGTGTGTGTAGTGTGGTTTGTGTGTACCTGTGTGGTGTGTATGTGGTGTGTGGGGGTGTGTATTGTGTGTGGTCTGTGTGTGTGTGGTTCCTGAGCACCGAATAAGTGAAAAAGAGGTGCCAACCAGGCAGGCAAACACCCAGGCACTGCCCTACAGAGAAGGGGATCTTGGCTGTCTCAAAGGTGGGCTAGGGCATTGGAAGTGGAAAAGACGTAAGCAAATAAACAGACTGTTTTGACCCCAAATAAGGTAACAGTTTTCTCAAAATATATTTACACAACTCAGTTGCATTCAATCCCAATCAACAAAGAGACATCTCTGCTAATGTCCCAACAGTGGCATTGGAGGTTTATGAATGTTACAAGGAACTTGTGGATGTGGGGACATCTGTCACAGACCCAATTAAGCATTAGGAGACCAAAGTCTGACTAGCTCTATGACCTTTCCTGGTCTCATTTTCCATAAAAATCTGTAAATTCTGTCTAGATGCTAGTGGATTGTAAGCAGAGTTTGTATCAGAATCACCTCAGATGCTTTTTCACAATGTGCGCACCCAGGTCACACACCTGATCTACTGAACCAGCACATACAGGTAGAGTTGAAGCATCTGGATGTCAAATAAGCGCCATATGTGATTTTAGTCTCAAGACAAAGTTGAGAACCCATTGTGTTAGATCATGCTACTCCTATAACAAACAACCCCCAAAGTTCACGGGTTCAACACAGTTACAGTTTGTTCCTGGTCCTGGAACCATCTATGCAAATACCCCAGCAGCAATCTTCCCAGTGATGACTCCATCCTGACTCCTTCTATCCTGTGCCTCGGTCACCTTCAATATCATCCTCAACCACATCTGTGGTCTCACTGGGGGTCGTCTCCATTCCAGTGGGCTGGAAGAGGAAAGAGCGTGGGGGACACATGGAGCATGGAAACCTTTGAAGGCCAGGCTTGGGAGGGTGCACGTCCCTCTTCTCACATCCCTCTGATGGGAAGGCAGTAATGGGGACACACGGGCACACCCACGGCAAGGCAGCCTGGGAAATGTAGTCTATAGGAGCTGAGTCGTTTTGGTGTCATGTGACTTCTTGCTGTAGCTGATTGGACGGGGATGACAGTGACCCAAGGCCACTGACCAATCAAATTATTTCCCTAGAGAAAGGGATTGACAGTGTCAGCTCATGAGGGTCAATCTGCCCTGCTCGTCCTGTGTCCTGGCACTTCACAGCACCTGGCAAACGGTAGGCACCTTGTGGATATTTACTAACTGAAGGACTAGACCAAGCAACTCAGAGGCTAGTCGGTGTGTCGTGGCCATTAAAACTGCCAGATCACATGTACTGTGGCAGATGGAAAAAGAGAGAAAAGAGAAGCCTGGAGAGGAGGGAGACCATGGGGTCCAGGGAAGAGAGACAGAGACAGATAGAGTTAGAGAGCACAGAGGTAGAGAGATGCAGACAGACACAGAGAGAGACACAGAGACTTTGAATTCCTGAATTCTGAAGACCCTTAAAATAAACTCCCTTTCCAAGCTCTCTGTGCAGGTTTTGCTCTTAATCAAGGCAATAGCAGGGCAAGGATTAGGATTCACCATCCCAGGATTTTCTCTACTAATCAACAGTTCCCAAACCTTGTATCTTTTTTTCCCCATCAGAGACCATATCCAAATGCCAGGCTCCTCTGTGAGAGAAATGGAAACCAGCTTTCCTGGGAGAATATTCTTAAGTCCTGGGCGTCTGGTGTCTTCTACAGAATTCCTAGCGTCTTCTATCTCAGCTGGACTCTATCTTCCTGTCCTTGGGGGAGCCCCTGCTGCCTGGAGAACTCCTGGGGGTCAGAAAGCACCCCAGGCTACCATGGCCTTTGTTCCATCTGCATCCACGAATGGAGATCATCCCACAGGTGGCCCACAGACACACACACACACACACACACACCATATCCTGTTTTTCTTCGCTGTCAAGCCAGCCCGCTCCAGGGCTACCGCCTCTTCACACCAGCAGCATCTTAAACGCAAGGCTTCTGAATGATTCCGCGCTCTTCCGCCAGTGTTCCAGTCCCGACTCATTTCCTCCTATTGTTTGAAGAGGATGTGCTTGATGCCGTGTGTGTGTGTGTGTGTGTGTGTGTGTGTGTGTGTGTGTGTATAACCGAGGAAATGGCTGCAAGATGCACTGTTTGTCAGCTTTATCAGTGAGGGGACCACGGTTGTAAATTCTGATTCCTGGGGGAGAAGCTGGGAGGGGTGTCCATCCTATGTTCTCGCCTTCTGGCTGTTTTTAATGCACTGAACACGTGTTTTCAGAATGCCCACGCCCCGAGCCCTTCACCAGCCACTGAGCAATGCTCGGGGAAAAACAAAGAAAAATAAGACCTGGACCCACGTCCTGGGGAAGCTGACGATTAGCAGGTGGCAAGGGGCAGGGGGAGCAGGGAACGCCACCGACACTTGTGGAGCTCTCCCGTGTGCCTAGGACTGTGCCTACCTAGCCCTTTCCTCTCCTGCCACCCAGGAGGCAGGTTCCATTTTATAGATGAGGAAGTCGAAGCTCAGATAGGATGTGACACAGCTATGAAGTGGGGAGCCAAGATTTGAGCCCAGGTCTGCCGTGGCTGGGTCACCAGGCCAGGCCAGGAAATAAAGAAAACTAGCAAAAGAAACACGCACAGGCCAGGAGCTGGGTGCGAGCCCACTGCTGTGCCAGCAGGTGTGCCGAAGGGTTCAGGGAGGGGACAAGGCTTCCAGGCCGAGGAAGCCCTGAGTCAGGTGGAGAGGTGGCTGGTTCTCTGCTCCAGAAGGGAAGCTGGGTGCCCAAGTTGGCTAAGAATCCTCATCCCGACCAAGTGGCTCGGAGGGAGCGGGCCCTGCCCAGGGGTCCAGGAGACTGAGCAGAACCGGCCCTGCACTGGGGACCATCCTACGGCTTGAAGGGGACCTTGCTCCGGCCTACACTGCTTCCTCTCTTCCCCACCTCCCACCCCAGCCTCGCCTTCCTCCCTCCCTTCAGGCAAAGCTGGTGGGGAGCAGTGTGATGCAGGGTCCCTCTGCGTCTGGAATGAGCTTAGGTGTGAATCTGTTTCCTCGGGAGCAGAAAATTCCTTATTTTACAACGTGACAACGGGAGAGTCATCTTTCTCAACTTCGTGGGCCCAGTCTTAATGATGTACTCCAGTGGGGAAGGCAGGTGGCTTTAGAGTGTCAGGGTGCTCTGGTGGACTCACCCCACTGATGGGGAATTAAGAGGACATGGGAGGACAGGATCCCACCTGGAGCCACGGCTCGGCCACTGGGAGGATTCGGGAGGTTGGCCCTCTTTGTGGGTCCTGCATGCTGGTCCCCATCTCTGGTGCCACCAGCCCTGCATCAAGGCCTGCCTGGCCCGGGCAGCTTGGGGAGCTGGGGTCCAGCTCAGGCTCTGAGGTGAACTCGCAGTGTGACCTGGACAGAGGGCTCTCTCCTCTCGACCTCAGTGTCCCCATCCATTTAGCGGGGCTGTGGGACCAGACAGTGGCCACACATCACCCCTGACCAGGGATTGAACCCGCACCCTCTGCAGTGAAAGCGTGGAGTCCTAACCACTGGACTGCCTCGGAATTCCCCACCAGGGAGCTTTAAAAACATGACCAACGCCCAGTCCCAGGCCCAGAGATTCTGACGTAATTTGTTTGAAGTGGGACTCGGTTATTCACGCTTGTAAAAAATCTCTGCCAGCGGATCCGAACGCACAGCCGGCGTGGAGAAGCATGGGCCTAGATGAGGGCGAGGGTTCTCCTCCGGGTCTCACCTGGGGGCGGGGGCTTTGCTTTGGGAAGGAGAAACAAGGTATTTGAAAGTCAGAATTATTTTCACCTCTGATGGTCCTGTTTCTTTATTTTGCCCATCAACTCAGAGAATTTGTAGGTAACTTTTTTGAGATGTTGGCTAAAACTTTCACAAAATTATTGATGAAGGTCAAGGCAGCGAGGGCTGTGCTGTTCCTTAAAGCAGCTGCTAGCCACACGTGCTGATTCAAATGGATAAAAGTTAAATAAAATTAAAATTTCAGTTCCTCAGTGTTCCATACTCCCACGTGACTAGTGACAGCTGGATAGGACGGCAGAGCTGGATAGGATGTACCTGTCATCACAGAAAATTCTGCTGGACAGGGCTGATCTAGAGACTAGATCATAGTCCAACTTTGCCATCCTACAGATGGGGAAACTGAGGCCCACAGAGGCTACGTGTCTCGCTCAGGGTCTCAGAGCTGAGCGAGGCTGGGGCCCTGGGATCCTGACATTCTGTCCCCGATTCTCCACTTGAGGAGAACTGGGGAAAGAGTTTAGACTTTGGAGACTGGAGCTTTCCTGATCCACATGTGTTCTTTCTCACTATCTGCCTCCCCCATGAAAATGTCATGCGGGTGTCTGGTCGCCTCTGTCAGCCTGGCACACACTGGGTGCCCAGATATTTGTTGACTGAATAAACGAGGATCAGGAGGGTGGCTGGAATCGCATGGAGAGCAGAGAAGGGACTGCAGGAGAAATCTTTTAAAAAGCAGGTTGGGGAGGAGCCGTAAGACAGGGAAGGGCCCAAGCTGCTGGAGCAGAACCAGGCAGAGAGGGAGAGAGGGGACTTCCAGGAGGAGGGTGACCACTGGTGCCTAAAGCTGCCAAAGGGCCAAAATAGGGACGAAGGGTAGGGAGACATCAGGGGACACTTGCTGGTATCGAGGCTGGCTGCGTTTGGGCGGCCGTGTTCGCTCAGACCTTGGTCAGCACCTGGCCGCATCCTGTCCTGCCAGGTGTGTCCCAAAGGACTTCCGTGCCCTTGCCCTGGGCCATGCTCGCTGATGCTGGCACAGGCCCGCTGTTGAAGGACCCTCGCCTCACCAGTGGTGCTGGTTATGGGAAGAGGTGTGTCCCCCGCAGTCTCTTTCTCGGCTGGGCCTAGGGTCTGAGACAGGGGAGGGCGGGACCTCCTGCCCGAGCCTGGGCCTCTCCAGCCGGTGCCCTGGGCTGATGTCCGTTCTGGGGGCTGTTTCTGAAGCTGCCAGTGCTGAGCATAGTGGAAAATGGATCTTCCTCTGCGGTCCTCCAGCTCTCAGCCCTGAAGCATCCTTACAAAAGGGTGTTGATTTTATCAAGCGTGGATTGGAGCCAAGTCTCTTATCTGAAGACAAGCCTGAGCTGGAATCTCAGAAGCCAAAGGCCTCCCTCCAGGCCTGGCCCAACCCGCTTCCGGAGCCTCCACCTCCTAGTCTTCAGGCTGAAGGGAAATTTCAAATGGAAGCTGTCCTTAGGATAACATGGAGTGGTTATTAAAAAGGGCTATCTCATTTTCTATTCTTTTTTCAAATTCTCTGTGGAACGTGTGACCATTAGGGCTTTTTTTTTTTTTTTTTTTTTTAGTATTCAGGGTGCTGAGCTAGAGGCAATTAGAACCGTCACTTAAAATATTCCACACCAATGCTCTGAAAGTGATGTGCTAAAGGTGATCGAATTAGCAGTGTGAGCAGGGTTCCTGCCAGAAGAAGAAAGAAGGGTGCAGCTATGCTGTGCTGTGCTCCAGTGTGCGACCTGGGATGGAGGAAATAGTGTTGGCAGGAAGTTGTCCTCACCCCTGTGACTCGGTTGAGAAGTTGCAAAACACGTGGCATCCTTTACATCCCTAGGTGTACTGGGAAGGGAGTCAGGATCGCTGTCTGAGAAGCAAGCCCTCTCCATCCTTAGGAAACCCTGGAAGTGCTCAGCGCATGGTCTGAGGGGCAGATCACAGCCCCATCGCCTCTCTCTGCTGATGGCCATGCACTTGCTTCAAAGAAAAAATTAGAGCAACCTAGGAGACTGTCCACAAGCTCCGCACCCACCTGCTTCTTTGCCTTCACAATCTTTGTCTTCTCTCCTTGCAATGTGGATGGACCACGTCTGTGTCCGGCCATCAAGCACCCATCTTATCTCTCTTGCTCTAAAGACACTGCTCTAGCAATTTCCCCTCCTCCCACATCAAGGCTTCCTTTCTCTATGGGTTCACCCTCATCAACATCGTGCCATGCTGTGCTTCTCCCTGTAAACCAAAACTCCTCTTGTACCCCACTTCCCCTCCGTCTCCCACTCCATTCTGCTCCTTCCTTTCACAGTTATGCTCCTGGAGAATATCGTCTATACTCACTGTTGCCAATTTCTCTCTGCCCAACCCGTTACTTCTTCCTTCCCTGATTGGTTTTTTCTCCTTACACGTGTCACTAGCATGCTACCGAATCTTAGCCACGTCCCTAGAGCTAATCTTCCTGAAGGCAGGGATTTGGTCTACTTTATTCATGGCTGTCACCTTACTACCTAGAACAGTGCTGTTCTGGAGCAGGGGCTAGATAAACATTTTAAAAATAAATGGATGGGTGAATTGTAGATGACAAAACGTTTCCACCTACATTGGTGAGTTATCGCAAGAGATTTTCACAACCCGCCCTGAGGTTGGTCTCGGTCCATCTCATTTTGCAGAAGAGGAGACAGAAACATGGGGGTTGACTAGCTTCCCCCAGGTTGCTGGGTCAGGATGGTGGCTGGTCCAGCTCATGTCTCTGACTCCTAGTTTAATGCTTTCTCCTTTACCCCACAGCTGCCGCCAGCAAAGGACCCCTGCTTCTGTGTCTCTAATGTCCTAGTGGGAGCCACCAGCTTTGCAGATGGAAGCCAGGACTCAAGCTGCAGGTGACCTGCATTAACCCCATCACCCAGTGCCTTAGCACTCCCCTCCCCGCATCCAGGGCTGACCTTCCATTGCCTCCCAAACCTCTCTAGTTCAGCAAAACATCGATTGCATGATGCGTTGGTTAAGATATTACATTTGGGGGTGTAATTATTTCAAAGGCAGTTAGGTACTCGATATTTCTTATTCTGCCTGCCAGTGGGAATTAATAGAAAACCTTTCAATCAGGAACAACTGCAAAACAATTTCTGGCCCCGAAGATGATCAATATGACCCAGCAGAGCATTCTTGGAGCTTCAGGAGGCTATTCATTTCTGGTACTTTCAAAACCAGAGGGGAACGTTCTACTTCCATCTTCATCAGAAGCCCCTGCCTGCATTCTTTACATACAATCTTTAAAAAGACACTGATATCGGGCTTCCCTGGTGGAGCAGTGGTTGAGAGTCCGCCTGCTGATGCAGGGGACACGGGTTCGTGCCCCGGTCCGGGAGGATCCCACATGCCGCGGAGCGACTGGGCCCGTGAGCCATGGCCGCTGGGCCTGCGCGTCCGGAGCCTGCGCTCCGCGGCGGGAGAGGCCACGGCAGTGAGAGGCCCGCGTACCGCAAAAAAAAAAAAAAAAAAAAAAAAAAAGACACTGACATCTATATGGCTTTTTCTGACCATCCATCTCCATGTCACCTTCCAGCGGGCAGGTAGTTAGTCCTAGAAAACCCTACCCAGTGGCACTGTGAGTGACGTTCATGTTATCAGGAACACGAGTCACTGCTTTGTCTTGAGCCTTCCGACCAGACTTCCCAGGGCCTGAGATGGGATATGAGACTCTTAACCATCCACTAGATGGTACGTCCTAGAAGCCCCCCAGAGCCCACGGACCTGGCATCCTCCCAGGAGCACCTCCGGAGGGGTTGGTGGCATCTTCCCTCCCCTCTGAGGTGCAGGCCCAGTCCCAGGGCTGGCCTCTCTCTCAGTTTCCCCGCTGTCACAAGCGTTGGTGTCCTGCCTGCTTGGTGAGGTCCCCGACATCTTGTCCAGCTCTGGCCAGGCCCTCCCCAGGGTGGAGGCTGTGTGTGGCAGCGGGAGGGGGGGGAACAAAGGTTTATTGTTGGATTCCTCTCTCTCTATCCCTCTCCCCGCTCATTTTTCTGTGTTCACATCACGTTCTGTTCTTACGTCTGCAGGAATTATGGTGGAAGGGGAGACACCAATGATGGCAATCAATGGAATGGGAAGATTTTTCATACGTGAGTAGAGACAGTGATCTCAGACCACCATGTACATACAACAGGGGAAGGGAAGCTATAGGGCAATCGGGTCAGAGGGAGAAATGTAGACAATGTTCTAGAACAAAGGCATCTTTTGCGTGGACTTCTTGAATAGGAAGATTCTGTTTCCACTGGAACCATTGTAATGTCTGTACCCCCAGGCTTTCCCAACCACAAGTGTGTGAAAGTCCCACACCTTGGGTTCATTTGTAATCTATAATGATGGCTGCATAGGCTGCGGTCCTGGAGATGCTGTGGCAGATTTGAAAGCTGATGGAAAAATGAACCCACGAACACTTTTCAGGAAGGAGATAGGGACCTATGAGCCTTAAAGGTTTGCAGTCAGAGGTAAATGGGCAGGCAGGCTCTCTCTATGGCCAGCTGAGCATAAGTGTGCTGAAGCCTTGGGGGTCCATTGGAGCACCACCTTTTCCAGGTTGTG
The DNA here is from genome assembly GCF_025265405.1 of Mesoplodon densirostris. Taxonomy (NCBI): domain Eukaryota; kingdom Metazoa; phylum Chordata; class Mammalia; order Artiodactyla; family Ziphiidae; genus Mesoplodon; species Mesoplodon densirostris. Next base: position 8,366,353 of record NC_082661.1, read on the forward strand.
ATGATGTGGATTCAGGAGGGCTGCAGCTCAGCTGGGCCAACATGGAACACATTATCAAAACAATCTATTTAAGCTGAACTCAAAGGTGTAATAGTGAATCTATGGTAGAGAATAAAATTTTAGGAGGCTGAGAATAGAAAAATGTTCATTTCTAATTATAAGCCAGCAAGTCCCCTCCTCCAGCTTTGTTCTTCCCCTAACATCCTCCCTCCCTCCACCCCAATTTAATCCTCCGCCTTCAGTTCCTCCAAGAAGCCATGGCCCTCCCCTCTACCTGAAGAGGATCTAAACCTTGCAAAAAAAGTGTTTGGGGAAACCGAGGTGCAGAGAAGTAAAGTGATGGCCTCGTGGTCACCCAGTCAGGAAATGGCAGAGCCATGATATAAACCCAGGGGTGTGTGATTCCACGTGACTCCCCAGCAAAGACTTCCAAGAGATTTGGGGTTAACTCCACACAAACATCTGGTGAATGCCCTGAGCATCCTGTGGTCAATTCACCAAACATTTAATGGACATTTAGGATAGAGCAGGTGACAGTCTCAGGCTGAGTGACTCATCAGAGTAGCACACACAAGATCAAATGTCCTAATTTGATCCATTCTCGTCTCTGAAGACCCCACACTGGCGCTTCCCGGGCTTCTGATCTGAGGTTCTCCTGTTGTTTAATGGTAAAGGGAATTAGGAGGTGATGGCTGTGATTATGTGGTCGTGTTTTCAATTAAAGATGCTCTCCTGTGACCGCGTGTTGACACGGCATGCACAGCGCTGTCTCTGTGGGCGGAGAGGTGATGGGCATTGTGCCTCTGGCGGGTGCCCTATCACGTTGGATGTCTGATGACCTTCTAGGCTGTGGCACAATCCCAGGGGCAGGATGGGTGAACTTCCCATGGCTGGTGAAGGTTCTTTCCCAGGTGGGGTGTGGCGTGGACTGGTGGCTTCTAGCTCCTACCAGATGCCAGTCCTTCCTGCTCCTAACTCCCGAAGCCCCCTTTGCAAGAGCCTGTATCCTTTAGGGCAGCCTCTTGCTTTTTGACCAGGCAGTGGCTATCTGTCCGTCTGTTAACACAGTGGTCCCCAAACTTTTTGGCACCAGGGACGGGTTTCGTGGAAGACAATTTTTCCACGGACGGGGTGGGGCAGGCAGAGTGTTCAGGCGGTAATGCCGGTGATGGGGAGCAGCTGTGAATACAGATGAAGCTTCGCTTGCTCACCCGCCGCTCACCTCCTGCTGTGTGGCCCGGTTCCTAACAGGCCGCGGACCGGTACCCGTTTGTGGCCCGGGGGTTGGGGACCCCTGTGTTAACACATCAGTCCCCCACCCATCCATCCACCACCAGATTTTCCACCTGTTCTCTATTGCCTCCAGGATAAGACCCAGACTCCTGGTGTATCCATTTAGGATGATTTTGCTCTAAGGAATAAGAGGCCCCAATTCAAACTGGTTTCAACTGTAAGGACATCTGTCATCTAACAACCCAGAAGTCCAGAGCAGGGCACGCGCTAGATAGGATGTCAGGGCTCTGACCTCATTTCCCCCGATCCCATCAGCTCCACCCAATCCTGCATGATGGATTCGTCCTCAGGCTGGAAGCGACACAGTCACAGCTGCTCTGGGCATCCCATTGTCCCAAGGAAGAAGAGGGACCTTTCTTCTTCTGTCTCTTTAGATGGCCTTTGGTTGTGGATTTTCTCATGCCCCGCACAGACCACGAGCCAGTCATGGGGAGTGAATTAAAATCCAATTGGCTGTCTCAGTGGGTCTCAAATCAGGCCAGGCTGGTGGAAAGAGACAAACACCGACTTTCAGCTGATTCCTGGAGGCCAAGCGACTGGGCAGCTGGGCACAGTCGCTGTAAGATGTCCCTGCCCGCTGGCCAGCACTGAGCCTCTCTCTTCTCCCGGAGCCTGGCATCACACAGCCAGCCATTAAAGCACAAAATCCAAACTGTCTGTTCACCTGGCAGCTCTTCTCCCAGCCTCCAAGCCCCCTCCAGGAACTGGCCTCCCTGGGGTCTTTCAAACAGTCTTCTCACTTGTTACCTTGGGTTCGATTTTCTTTTTGCCCAGGAAGGAAGACAATCAGCATAATGGCTCCCTTGTGCTAAGTGTGACACCAGAGACAGGCTACCATGGCTGCCTGCAAGCTCCTCTCTCTCCCCTCCTCCCAGTGGTCCTGACAACTGGCCTCAGGGCCCAGCCCAGCAATCCTCCTCTGCCCCCCAGAGCAGAGGCAACGTGGGGCTGGGAGATCACGTGGCCTCTGATGCCAGAGGGACCTGAGCTCAAACTGCAGGTGGGCTTCTCAGGAGCTGGCTGGGTAGGGGTAATTGCCCAACATCTCTGGGTCTCAGTGTTCTCATCTAGGGAATGGGGATAATAAGTCTGTATCTCAGAATCAAATGACGTCAGATGCTTGAAAAGTGCTTTACACACGGGGAGGGCTGTGCAAATTTGGGGGTGGTGGCCGGGGGGCTATTCTAGGACTGGAGGGGCCAAGGCCTCTGAATCCCAGTGTCAGAGTAGAAGCAAGTGTTGAGAACTGTGTCCATCCCATCCTTTCACAGTTTCCTTTCAAAACCAAAACAGAACAAAACAAAAAACCGGACTCCATCACACACGAAAGTCTTCTGCAAACTGAGCTGAGAGAAAATGTTTGGTGTGAGCTGCCCTGGAGGGAGAGGGCATGGTGGGGATCTTTCTGGGCATAACTTGCCACTTGTCCCAGCACCAGGGGGCAGCCCCACCTCTCCCCTGAGGTCTACTACATAAAAGGAAGGCCAGAGAGGAAGCATCATTCATGAATTCATTCGACAAACGTCAGCAAGCACCCACTGTGTGCTGGAATCTGTGCTGAGTGCCGGGCATAGAGAAGTGGATGAGGAAGGGGTCCAGCTGTGGGCTTGGACAGACCGTCCCTTGGCACCTGGGCAAGTAAACAAGCCACGTAACCTCTCTGAGCCTCAGTTTCCTGATCTGCAAAATGGGAAGAAGACATAGTATATACTTGATCATGAGGATTGGATGAGATGTGGTGTGTGCGTACAGCATGTAGACAGTCATCAAGAAATGATGAACGATGATGATGATGGCGATGGTGATGGTGATGGTGACAGGGACCACACTGATGGTAATGCAAAGTTCCTCCCTTTGGATAAATCACAGGACACTGTAGAAGCATAGGTTGGGGACCTGAGTTTCACTGGCTTCTAGAGGGGGTGGCTCTTGAGTGTGTGGAAGAGGGAAGGGAGTTCCCCAGGCCATGAATCTGGGTGGGTGAGGCCTCTGCTGCAGTCACTGCAACACTTACGTCTCAGGGGGCTGACACGTACGATTTGTTTCTTGTTCACACGCAGGCCCTGTATGTTGAGTGACTGGACATCAGGTGTCCACCTTACGGTGACTCAGTGATGGAGGCTGCTTTGGCCTGCGGGGTCCACCCCCTCCCCAGACAGCACGGGGAGAGTTCCCACCTGCTCTTCTGTGCTTCAGCTGGAAATGACATGCATCATCCTACTGGCAGTCCCCTGGCCAGAGCTCATGTGATCCCATCGAACTGCAGGGAGGGCTGGGAAATGGGGGAAGCCATGCAGAGGGTGTGGGTGGGGAGAGCGCCTCAGGTGGAGGGAGGACCCAGGGACGAGAAGAACAGTGCTTGAGACTGAGAGTAGATCGGGGCTCCTGTGGTCAGGAGATCAAGGAAGGTGGGGGCTTGGGGCGGGGTGGAGGCAAGGAGACCCACTGGGAGGCAGGGATCTGGGCAAGGGGAGTGGAGGCCTGAGGCGGGCCCATGGCAGTGAGGCGGGAGGAGGAGACAGCGCCTTGAGCCATCAACAAGCAGAATCAAGAGACCCGTGGGAAGCGGGGAAGAAGGGATGAATGGCAATTCCCAGCCTCCTCGCCTGGGGGACTGCCATTCCCTGAGGCTCCCAGGGAGGCTGGGGCTGCTGGGCACCAGAAGATGAAGTCTGGTACCTCTGCCCCGGCCACGGGACATACAGAGCTTGGGAGAGAGGCCTGGGCTAAAGAGCAATCAATGCACAGAGCACAGCCGTCCTGCCCATCTCCCGGGTCCCACACCAAGCACCGCCTGTCACCCGCCCTCCATCCACAGACCCCTGCTGGGCGTGCTTGGAGGAGACAGGGAAACCAGCCAGTCCTGGAAGAACAAAGTGGTGGTGGTGGGGGGAGAGATTAAAAAGCACCACGCGTCACCTCAGCTGCTGAAGTTCTGAAGCTGGTGATCAATTCCCAGGCTGAACACATCCGATCCCGGGGCGGGCCGGGAGGGGTTGGGGGACAAAAATCGAGATGGTAATTATGGCATATGGAAGTACACCTTTAACACAGAGGATGGCCGGGACACATCACCTCGATATCAGTCTTTGCAACTGTTGAGGTAATTGAAACATGATTAACCCCCCGTCTTTGGTCTTTGGGATTTGGAATCCAATATACTCTAAAGGGCTCCCTTCTGAAACTGGCTCTCTCACCCGGTCCTCTGCAGACAGGAGCTACTCACATAAGCATCATCAAAAGCCTCGAGCATTATTGAATAAGAGAGGTAGCCTTCATGTGCCCTGATGTCCTTTGCCGTTTTCTCTGGCATTTCAAAGGCTCTTTTCAAGTCAACATAGAGCCACGTTCAGCCTCCAGGGAGGAGCCCCCTGGCCCTGAACATGGAGGTTATTTGAAGATGAACCAGAGGTAGGCTCTTTACAAATCAATCAATACCTGCATTTTATTCTAGCCATTTCGCAGATGGGTAAACGGAGGTGCAGAGGGGTCAGGTCATTTATTTGCCAGGTTCACCGAGGAAAAGCATATTGGGGTGAAAATAGGAACCAGAACTTCTGCTCTGGCTTCTGTAAATTGTGGCTGCACCCGGCCTCTGCAGAGAGAAGATGAAAACCCTGCTAGAATAAGAGAGAAAGCAGCTCCACCTGAATCCTCCCGCATGAAAGTGACAGGCTTGGGAAGGACAGCCACACTTGTGGGAGCTTCTCTGCCCTGTAGAGAGGCCTGACCGCCTTTTATTAAACAGAGGACTATTCAACAATAAATATTTTTCACACATGGCCAGAGGAGTTACCACGATTGTCTCTTTCCCAGCCTGGTTGAGTCAGCAGGAAATTAACCAGGGTGCAGAAAACCTTGCGTTCTGTGGTTCTGGTGTGTTGATATTTTTAAAATACTGAGCTGGAAAAACAACAGAACTAAAAAACACCCTTCAATGCCATCACCCTTGTGGGTCCCTTATCCCGGGAAAAATGGGTCAGGGTCCTAGGGTGCCAGGAACCTCCTTAGGGTGAAAGGATGGGTGGGTGAATGTTACAGGAGGTTTGGGAAAGGGCCCAAGGTGAAGCTCTCTCAGTTACAGTTTCCTTATGTACAAAATGGTTATAATAATGTACTTTCCTCAGGGCCGCGATGAGGCTGAGATTTTTCTGCTGAGTGAAGAGGGTTTAGTAGGGAAAGCATTGGCCTTGGATTGAATCCTTCCTTTACAGTGAGGACTTCTCAGCTGAGTCCTTGGGCAAGACCCTTTCTCTTTCTGAGACTACTGCTTCTTTATAAAATGGTGCATTAATATGTCTCACATGGATCTTTAAGAGTTAGGTACAGGGGCCCAAAGGACTGGACGAATGCAAAAGTGTCTGTAAATTGTAAAGCCCTAGAGGTACTCCAGGTATGATTTTTTTTTTTTTTTTTTGGTGCTATTTTTACCGTGGCCTCTACCAGGGGCAAGTCCTGACTGAGGTCAGGCAGCTGCTTGTGGGACCTTGTTTATTTGTGTCCCCAGCAGAGTCTGGGGACAGCTCCTTCACTGGGGCTTAACAGGGAAAAAAAGACAAAAACTGGTTCTGTTCTTCCCTTCACATAATTAATATTCCAAATAAGAATCATGCAGTCGTTTCTATGAATATTTGACTCCTTGACTCCTGAAATATCAGCTTAGCTCTCCGGCTGAATTGAAAGAAGAAATAATTGTTTTTACACCGACCCCGACAGACCAGCAGCTGTAGGCCCTGATCACGGCCTGAGGAAGGATGACTTCGTTTGGCTGACAAGATACATTGTACAAATGTCTGCATCCTGGTTCCTGAAGGGGGAGGCGCACCCCTCAGCTCCTTTTGAGGTGAGCATCGAAGGGGTGGACTTCGGGGGTCCTGGGCCCCTGTGAAGCAGGAGGGAAGCCCAGCATGAGGCTGGTTTCAGGGGAGCCCCATGACAGGACACCCAGGACTCACAGAGACTCAGCCTCGTGGGGAGATCAGTGGATGGAGAAGGCGGCTTATCTCCGACGCAGCCCCCAGTGGGCACCTGTGGAAAAAGAGTTCCTCCCTCACCTGGGCGCAAAGACAGTGGGTCCTCACGGCTCAGGAAAGAGGGACAGCAGCCCTGCATATGCTGCAGCGCACACGGGTCTCTGGGTCCAGACCCTTCTCACTTCTTGACTCCTTCCTCCCAGAATTCTCCCTCCTGCGGGCCAACCAGGGGCCAGATACATCACAACTGCCATGATACAGGCTGGCTTGGCCAGGCAAAAAAAGGGACCACACGAGAAATGACAAACTGCTCTGAGGTTGTAATCCTAGCATTGTCATCTGAGAATGCTTACAGTCATTGGCCACTGGTGTGTCAGTATGCAAATCGGGAGTGAGGTGACTGGTGGCCCCTGAGGTTCCTGGAGGAGACCCCTGACTGAGTGCTCCAGCCTTTTCAGAGCTAACCTTCTGGATGGGACTCTCAGGTGACATCTGGTCCATTTCTGGGTTGGGGGGCGTACCCCGAACAGAGCACTGATTCAAGGGGCAATGGGCCCCACCCCATCTCCTGCTCTGCTATTTGCAAAGCTGTGTGCCTTTGGGCAACTATCTGAGCCTCAGTTTTCTGACTTGTGAAATGGGATGATAACCTCTTAGCTCCTCCCAGACCTTCACAGAAACAGCTTGCTGAAGTGTCAGGAGCCATTGGTACAGAGCTACGGAAGTGGTAGCCTGTGGACACCTCTCCTGCAATCTGAATGGGTTGGTTCCCACTGTGCCATATAATTTTTTATCTCTGATTTAGTTGCCAATCCAAGATTACTTTTAAAATTGTGCTATTTCACAATAAAACTCAGATTTCTGGCTCCCATGCCCTATCTAGCAGGAGCTGAGACCCAGCTGTCTCCTTGGTTGGGTGTGTGTGCTCCACAGTACCCCAGACCCCACCCTTCCCCATTGCCCACCTCTCGTCTCCTCAACAGTGTCTCAGCTGGAAGGAATGGGCACGGTCCCCAGCAGAGTGCCTGGCAACAGGCAGGTGTGCAAGAAACCTCCTCTCCCCCTGTCTCTGTGCAGCCGTGAGGCCGGGAGAGCACCCTGTATCCCCGGGGAGGGACTGGTCCTACTCTCTCCCCTTCCCTCCCCTGTGGCCATGGTATAGCCAGGCAGTTGGCACATCTCCTCTCTCTTCCCGTGTCCTTGGAAAACTGGGGTGGGTTGGAGACCAGGTCACTGCAAAGTGACAGGAAGTCATCAGGCCTACCTCACGGTTGACCAGAAGGGCCCACAGCTCAATTCTGGATGGATGCACTTGCCGTGATGCCAGCCTTTTCTTAGTTCCACTGATGCAGCTCATGGGTCAGGCCTTCAAGTCATGCCTTGGCTGAGTACCTCCCATCTCAACCTCCTCAAATGTTCAGGATGCCTGAGAGTTAGGAGATAAAAAAAAGCTACCTGCAGTCTCCTCTGAGACCTGGGGATGGGAGAATGGCCTTCATTAGACATTCATTTAAGGTGTGGAGACCCCCAGGCTCTTTCCCAGGGCCACCTTGCAGTCGGGGTCAGGGTATGAGGAATGCTTTGGGTCTTGAGTCTTGAGTGGGGAGGGGAGTGAGATTTGGAGAAGAGGTTCAGGTGCCAAGGTCAGAGGAGGGCAAACTCGGAGCCCAAGGTTTCTTCACCTAAGGGGACTCTCCCTGGTGGCCTGGGCTGTTCCTCTCCACCCTCTGACCCCTCCCCGTCCACACCCCCTCTCTGCACACACACAGTCACAGTCTGGGACACCGCAGGGTCCAGAGGGGCCTCAAGAGCTTGTCCAGACCACAGGGGACTTTTGGGGATACATGGATCAGGCATTAAATATAATGGAGATGCTTACTGGGAAAGTTATATCAGAAGGATTTAAAGAAAATTGTTAGGTCCTCTTAAAAACTCTCCCAGTGAGAAAGCTCACTGGGTCCTAGTCCTTAAACTCTGACACTTGCTAATTTTCCTAACGGGGAGTATTAACAGGGAGAAAACACCTCTCAGTACCTGGCTGGAATTTAACCACTTTGTGTCTTTTTTTTTTTTAATTATATTTAATTTTTGACAAATTTTTATGGTGAATGATAGTGGTTTTTCCATTCATAAGGAAATAACTCGTCTTTTATAAGTATTTTTTTTAACTCTTTTTACTGTGGGGCTTTCTGAAAACAGACCAGAAATAGAGATGGGTGCCCAACACCCCACCTTCCAGCTCCAACCGTCATCAGCCCATGGCCAGTGCCATTTCTCTGTGCCCCACACTCTTCCCACATCCCGTTACTGAAGCAACTCCCAGCCACCTTACAGCTTCATCTGTATATATTTCAGTATGTAAATTGCTTCTATGTGAGCATATTGAAAGAACGTGGTAAGTGAATCACTGTTCCAGATAAAGCAAAATCTGAGAGCACCGTGGATGACTGGGGGTTGGGGACGCTTATGCAGGCCAGCTTCTTATTGAGTGCATGAGAAAGCTGTCCCCCCCGCCCCCACCCCGGGCCCCTGCCCCAGCACTGGCACAGGCTTGACACTTGGTTCTCCCTGTCTGTGTCCTTTTAGATTGTGAGCCTCTAGAGGGCAGGGCTGCTGTTCTGGGAGCTCATGAGTGGTGTCCCTGGACCCACTCGGGAAATGTTCCCTGAAGAAGTGACGCGGGCAAGAGCCGCTAGCCTTTTGGATTTCCTGACACTGATGTGTGGTAGGCTGAATTTTAAATGACCCCCATCACCTTTGCTCCCAGTGCTATGCCTATGAATGTGTAGGTTCCATGGCAAAAGGGGCCTTGCCAATGTAGTTAAGGTTACTAATCAGTCGACCTTAAGATAAGGAGATTATCCTGCATTACGAATATCTTGGATTCTCCTTGGTGGGCTCAGTGTAAACACAGAAGCCCCGAAGAGGCAGAATAGAAGGCAAAGGGGTCCCAAGAGCAAGAAGGACTTGAAATGCTGCTGCCGTTTCACAGGTGGAGGAGGCCACGTGAGGAGAAATGAGGGTGGCCTCTGAGAGTAGAGACCAAACCCAAGCCAACACCGAGCAAGCAAGGAAGTGAGGGTCTCAGTAACCACAAAGAAATGAATCCTGCTAACAACCTGAATGGGCTTGGAAGCACTTTCTCTGCAGGACCTGCAGATAAGAACCCAGGCTTGCTGTCCCCTTGATTTTATTCTGGTGAGACCTGAAGCAGAGAACCCACAAGACATCTGACCCACAGAACAGCGATGTAGTCAGTAGGTGTTGTTTTAAGACACTGGGTTTGGGGTAATTTGTTACGCAGCTGTAGAAGACTGATGCAGAGACTGAGGAGAGCACTTTCTGTCACTTCTCATGATGGGTAATCAAGATTCTAATGACACTTTGGAGAGGGCTTGGTCCCAAGAGACAATCCAGTTCCACCCCCATGTCATGGGCAGGGATGTAAGGCCTGGGGAGGAGAAGGGGCCACACTCACACTGGGTTTTAATGTCATCAAAGAAACTTCTAAGGAAGCAACTTTTCTCTAGTTAACCCTCCATCCAAGAGCAGATAGCCCCTGGGAATGTTTCATGATGCCATTGTCCCAGCACTCATCTCAGAACGACCATATCTGTTGTCCCTGAGCCACTTTGGGAAGCAATGGGAAAGGTGCTGATGGGTGTGTGAGAACTGGGAAGGGAGACAGAGGCACAGCTGCAGGGCCTTGGACCCTGCCTGGCAATGTGGACTGGACTCACCTTTGGGTGCAGTGGAGGTATTACAGGTGTTTTATTATGGGGGCTGACATGCTCAGATTTGTGTGTTGGAAAGATGCTGGCTATGCGTGTAGAAAGAACCAGTTAGTGGAGGTCAAGGAAAGGAAGCAGAGAGTGTAGCTAAAGGCTACTGCAACAGACCCAAGGGAGAGGCGAGATGTGTCCAAACTAGTGGTTCTCAGACTTCAGTGGGTACGGAGTGGGGGAGGGTTGTTAGACATACAGATCCCCAGATACCACCCCCAGAGTTTCAGATGCTGGGGCCTCACCCCAGACCCACTGAAATGGAATCTCTGGTACTGAGGTCCAGGAATCTGCATTTTAAAAACATCCCAGGCTTCTAAGATCGGCAGGGTTGAGAAGATGACGGTGGCTAATGGGAGCTGGGGGTAGAAGAGCCAAGAGCTAAGGATGACCCTGGGGCCTCTGCCTCAGGCACCTGGGCAGGTGTGTGGTGGGGACATGCAGAGAGCCAGGGGTTGTGAGGGGTGAAGCAGGTCTGGGTTGAACCCAGCAGCAAAGCTGGGCAGGAAAGGGGTGCAAATCACCAACAGCTGCTTGGAGCCTCTGCGTGTGGGTGTGTCATTCCCCTCATCCTCCCAAGCAGGGCTTTGTAACATGTGACTGCATTCAATGCTCAGCCAGGAAAATGAAACGTGTTTAGAAGGCTCAGGTATTTCACAGCTAGGGCAGGCAATGCTGCTCTAAATTTACTAAGTCAACAGCTCATTTTTGCCGTTGGGTGGGTTGGAGATTTTATGACAGAAGCGAGTAAGTGAAAATGCTACGAGCTGTAAACTTTATCTTATTGGCGAAATGTCTATTATGCAGCTAAAAACATCCAGTTAATAGGCGATGCCCAGCAACAGTTGGTAGCAACAGACTTAGGTGGTGATAACAAGGACATTATCTCTCTTTCATCACCTGTAAGTTCTTTTTATCGCCAGTTACTGGCCATCCGCTCCCTCGTGGAGGAGAAAGAGGTGATACTGCTGTCCCCACTCAAACCACTCAGCATCTTCATCTGATTTTCCTTCGGAGGTTTCTGCCTGTGCTTTTCGGATCCCCAGTCTTCACTGGTGGGGAAGGCATTTGATTTTAGAAAATAATTTGGTGGACAAGTCACTAATCAAGCCAGGAAATTCCAACTGGGTCATTCACTGGATGTGTCCGTTGTGCCAGGCTCTGAGTTAGGGGCTGGGAATACAGAGACTTACCCGACCCTATTCTTGCCCTCAGAGGGCTTACAGATTTCCCTGGAGGGAACTCAAAAGAGAGTTCTAAAACCTTCCAGTTGTGGCAGCATCTTTAGAGTAAGTGAACTGACCCCTGGGGTGGGGGGACCCCGTTAGAACAGGCAGCGCTCGTGTAAACACACCCATTCCGACGTTTGTTTAGAACTGGCCCCATTGCTTTCTTCACTGAAGTTTCGATACAGAGTTGAAGTCTGCAGCTTTAAGGAATTTGTTATTATCCTAAATCTGGTTGAGGTTTTGGATCGAGCGTAGGAAATTTTCACAAGAACCTAAATTTCACGTTGATTTGTGATGGATTAGCATACCAAAATTGGCTTCAAGTGCACTTAATGGATGCATTACTGCAGAAGGGATCTGTCTAACCACAGTATTTTTAAATTTATGAAATTGAAATGCACTTCAGGTTACTGAGCAGTCTACATTCGTCAAAGTCACAGGGCTGGAAGCAGGTCGTTGCTGGTGGCAGAGATCTGAAGCCGGGTCCAATGAAACAAATTGGAGAGCCTGTGCACTGATCCCCAGGGGCCCCATGGCCCTCAGGTGCGGCCCTTCCCAGCACAGAAGCTCTGACTCTGGCAGTCCCCACCCCCCCCCAATGCCGTCCCCTTGGAAACAACCTCGAGTTGGGGAATAAGCTGAACGTGAATTGAACTTCATCCCAGTCTCTGCTAAAGTGTTAACTGAAAATTAAGGCGTTAGCTGAAAACTAAGTCCTCTGACATCTAAGAGGGGCATTCCATTCTGACAGAAGTTTCTTGGAAGACCCCAAATGCTCTGGTCCCAATGCTCACATGGTGGAATGACCAAAGGCAAGGCTGCGGCTGTTGAGTTGGGGCTTGTAATGAGCAGTGCTCACGGCCCGACCTTATCTCCTTTGCCCTTAAGTGGTCTGCTGTCCCCACTTTCAAATTACTGGGCCAGTTCCTTGCACTGGGATTCCCATCCCTTAATCCCTTTAAAATGAACTTCCAACAGCAATGCCTCTTGAATCCACAGCTTTAGAAGATGCCACAGCCGCAGCTTTCAAGGTCCTTCTCCCCTCCAGCTGGGGAAACTGAGGGTCAGAGAGGGGCTCAAGGGCTTACAGACAGCCGAAGGCAGAAGCAGAACTTGGGTCCCCCAAGCTTCAGTATTTCTTAAGCAAATTGTACATAAGACGCCTGGAGATTGACACAGCTGTGTTTACTTCTTTATTCTCACTGCGCTTACCTGATGGGTGTGCCCACCATGAACTTGAATTCACTGGCACGAGTGCACACTAAAGGTATAGGAGTGGGCTTTGGTCTTTTCCTATGTTGTTTTTTTCCCTGAGCCTCAGTCTCCTCACCTGAAAAATGGGGATTAAATAATATTGGCTCACAAGGCTGTTTTGAAGGTCAAATGATGTAGCACGGGGAAGTACTTAGCAGTGTTTGTCACATGGTGGGGATCTGTAGGTCTCCATCCTTAGGAGGGTTTGGAGACTTAATCTTCTTAGTGGCTCCAACATTCACTCCAGTGTGTGGCACAGCAGAGGTTCAGGGAGTGTCTGCTGAACAAATGAATGAATGAATGAATGAATGTAATTCGGGGATCATGGCAGGTCCCTGGTCTTCCAATTTTCTGATGTGCTTGCATTCTCATAGAATCTTTACTCAAGTAATACTTGTCCATTAATTCAATTAACCAGTTCAATAACAGTTCTTATGTGACTATTATATGCAAAACCACTTTCAGTAATATTGATTACTACTAATAACTAATATTTCTGAGCTCTTACTAGGTCCTAAGAATTATGCTTAATGTTTTTCAAACACTGTATCATTAGTCTTCACACCAGCCCACTGAGGGAATGTATCAGTCAGCCACTTCCACAATAATGCTGTGTAACAAAATTTCCAACATTCAATAGCTTGCAACAAGCATGTCCCCCTTGTTCACGTGTTTGTAGGTAGCTGAGGCAGTTCTGAATCCAGGCTGGGTCACTTGGCTCCAGGCTGCAAGTTGAGTTCAGGTGTGCTCCACGTGTGTTTATTCTGGAGTCTTGCTGGAAGAGGCGGCAGCTTCTCAGGATGTGTTCTTCTCATTATGGATCCAAAGCAGAGGAGAACAAGCCCAGCCCTGCAACACACGTCAAGCCTCTGACTCAGTCACATTTTTCAAAATCTTTGTCTAAAGCAAGACATATGACCAAGTCCAAAGTCAAGGGATGGGGAAGCACATTCCATGTGCTATGAGGCTGTGATAAAGATGTTGAAGCATAATACCCCCATCGGGTCAGTAATTCAATTTACTGCTTGTAGGTGCTATTATAGGCCCCAGACTGAGGCAAAGAAAGAAGTGACTTGCCCAAGGTCACTCAGCTCATTGGTGTCAGCAGTATGGGTTGAAGCCAGACGAGTTAATTCCAGAATTATGGAGGCCTACGTGTGCATATGGTGAGGGGATATTTGTTTTCTTAAATTACTTGTATTTTCTTTACCCATTAGGTGCCAGTGTCATGTTGGCACCAGCCTCTCTCACAGTTACCCATCCATCTACTCACCCACCCACTCACTCACACGTCTGGCCTTTGGGTATTCTCTCAACTCTCCAGAATAAAAGACTCAAGGGCAATTCTTGGGTGATTTTTTTTGAAATTAATGTTGAGGGGAAAAATTGCCATCCAGTTAATCTCAGGCACATATATACATACCTTTAGAAAGTCCCTGGTGGAATTCATATCAAAGCGGCACCGTGATTTTACTTAAAAACAGTTTGTTCTGCGTCAGCTGAGATTTCTGACCCCTGAATCTGAAAGGGATCTGGGTGGGCCCTGTGCTGTCTCCACAACGGAGTGGTGTGTTTACTTGGAGGGAGGGGAGGAAAGACGAGGTATGTGTGGCTGTGGAATAAGGTTCCACACATGCCTACAGGAGGGGATTTCCTCCTCTGTGTTTCCATAGAACCTTCCCTGTGTTTGTTTAAACCCACTGCACACTCTGGTCTGACAGCTGCCTGGCCCAGGGCCTTCCTTGCAGAAGCATGCACAACCAACCTTCTTTAACAGCACCCTTCACTGTGTCCCCCGAGGCAATTACTTGAGTATATAAACCTTACTGAAAGGCAGGCTTTTCTTGGGAACTAATAAATAAGCCCCAAAGCCACAACGTGGGTAAGACCTTGAAAAATGGCATCATCCTCTATTGGGAATTGTGAACCCTGCAAAAAGCAGCTCATTGTATTTTCAGAAAAAGCTTTTTGTTTAAAAAAATAATAACGAACAAAAACCACCAAGTGGAGACTATATGGAAAAAGCAATCTAGTCTGAGATTCTAAGGCTGGTCTCTTTGCTGCATTAATCTTTCTTCGTAAATTTTATGTAAGAGGCATTATTTGCAGGAAAACAAGATACCGTTTTGAAGAATTCCCATCTCATCCCAGCTTTCCATCTGCAGTTATAATCCTCTGATTGTGACCTCTGCATTAGTTGCCATGGATGCTGAGCAGAAGTTTATGACCTCAGGGTGGGTTATAGTTTCTGGGGTGGGGGGGTGAAATGAAGCCTCAAGCAATAAAAGTCACGTATTTCCAGAAAGAGAGGAAAGGGGGAAAGGGCACCCTCAGGACGCATCCCTCAGCGGCGGGCCAGCGCTCGACACTTATGGAGCATTTTAGCTCCACTCTTGGTTGCTTTGTTGTTTTGAGGACAAGATGCTGGACTGTAGCCATGGGGACACGGGCAGGCAAAAGGCTATGTGACTGAGGACAAGGATTTTTTTTTTCTGTCCCTTGGACCTGATTCCTGAGAGGCTGGGCTTCAGTCGAGTCTTCCAGAATTCAAAGTGTCTTTTCTTTAACTGACGGTATCTTCAGTCAAGAGCCCGGGAGTGGACCACTGGTGCTGCTTCCTTGACCTCGGGCAGCCCACGTGGTTTCCTGGAGCTGCCGCCCCCTGGGCCACTGCGGCCGGCCGGGATCGGGGTCCCGCTGAGCCTTCGCTCACCGTGGAAGCAAACAGGCTGGGCCGAAGAGCCGGGGAGAGCCTCCTCGGGATGCAAAAATACAACAGAGGGCGCGGAACCCACCAGCGCCGTGGCCTTGAATATCAACGTATGGGCTGGCTCCAGACCGCCAAGTTCGTTAAAAATGTCCCTGGCAGGGTGTCATTGGCAGACTTTAGGGGTTTCGGTTTGCTTTCTATTTGGAATCACCGCATCGCACAAGCCGTGTTTACTTGGAAGGAGAGGGGGCGGGAACCAAACCCACCGCTCCGCGCACACGCCTTTTTCTCACATTCCAGACTCGAGCTGATGTGTGTCAGCGCGACATGGGGCGGGGGGAGGGTTCTTTTCGGATGTTTCATTCGCCATCCGCACGTCACTCCCAAACTTTTCCTCTCTGCGCTCGGGGAGTCAGGTTGACGCGCCCTGGATGAGGGGCTCGAGGCGCGGGGCTGGGCGCGCTCCCGCGGACCCGGAGCCGAAGAGGCTCCCGGGCTGGACTCGGGCTTCTCAGGTACAAGTTGGGTGCCAGGCGCGGCGGCGGGGGCGGCGACGAACGGCGGGTGGGTGTCTGGCTCCGGGCTCCGGCGCCCCTCCGCGTTCTGGCCGGGCAGCGCCGGGGGCGGCCCGGGCTGGGCGTAGGGAGTCCGGGCTGGCGGAGGCTGCGCGCAGCCTCACTCCCCGCGGCGCTCCCGGCGCGGCGGCAGCAGCGGCGGCGGCGGCGACGGCCCAGGCAGACAATGAACTTGCGAGCGCGCGGAGCCGAGGCAGGTTTGGGCCCCGCGACCCTCGGCCCAGTCTCCCCGAGGCAACCGCGGCCCCCAGCCGAGGGCGTCCCCTCGCCGCCGGTTCTGGCCGCGCTCTGGGCGCCCCGCGCGCTGGGGACCCCGCGGGAAGGGTCGCACGCCCCCCTCCCCGGCTCGGGAAAATGCGGTCGGAGCTCGGGGACGGGGGACTCGGCGGCGGGGTGGTGGCGCTGCGGACAGCCGGAGGCCGGCGGGGGGCGCACGCCACGGGGCACGCACGGGGTGGCTGTCCAGGAGAACGACCCCAGGAGTCGGAATCGGGGCGGCGCGCTGCAGGCGGAGGACCGACGGACCGATAGATCGGTGCTTTCTCCTTAAGAGCGCGCTTTGGGTGGGGATGGGGGTGGGGGTGGGGATTCCCCAGCCTTGCGCTCCGCTTCCCGGCGCACTTCTGGGAAGTTTCCAGGCGCGGCCCGGGGCAGGTAGGTGTGCATCTGCCACTCTTTCCCGGACTCCGGTTCAGAACCGCCTCCTCGCCCCGGCTCCAGTCCTGCGGCCGCACAGGGAAGGGAGGCTTTGAGGGGGGGGGTGTCCCAGGCGCCGAAGCCTGTGGGACCGGGTTCCGGGAGGGGGACCGCGGGGGCGGGCCTGGGAGGAGACGGGGGCGCGACGAGGCCCGGGGCGGCCTGAACTTTTGGCCCCCGTTCCCTCTTCCTTCCTCCCCGCCCCCTGCCCCCTGCCCCCTGCCCCCTCCCAGCGCCCCGCCGCAGCTCAGGAGGCGGCGTGACTCCGGAGTAGCCAGCGCTTCCCGGCTGCGGTGGCGGCGGCGGTGGCGGCGTTCCCGGCCGGCCTGGGCGCGGCGAGCCGAGCGCTGCAGGTCTGAGCCGAGTGGCGCGGTGGGGCTGCGGGGTGACGAAGCTGTGGGGAGCCGGGGTGGCAACGGCCCCTGCGCGGGGGCGACGCTGCCGATCGTGATGGAGCCCGAGTCTGTTGGGTTGTGTGTGCGGGTGGAGAGGACTCGGCGGCCGTGGGCGGATGGCGGGCGGCTCGTGGCGCAGTTGGCCCCCTTGGAGCCCCCTAGGATCTTGGGATGGAGGCGCCCGGGAGAAGGGAACCTCGCCTTTGGGGGAATGAATGAAGAGCTGTGGAAGCGCCTTCCGACTCCTCCGGGCGAACGGATTGGCCGGCGCGCGCGCTTGTGTGTGCGTGTGTGTTTAGGATTTGGAGCCTCCAGGGTCCTGGGCGCGGCTGCTTGACCGCCCCGTCGCGGTCCTGGTGCCCACGTTGCCCGTCCGCCCAGCGCCCGGGGTCGGCCCGCGGGGCTGGAGCGGCGGGTGTGGACTGAAGGCTGGGGCTCGGGTGCCGGCTGTAGCAGCTGGACGTCCGCGCCTCGAGCAGGGAGGTTCGAGAAGGAGGCGGCAAAGACTGGGGCTGAAACTCGCTCCTCCGGCCCCCATTTTCCGGTTCCCCGAGGCCCTTCGCTGCATTCATGTAGGGTGAGTTGATGGCACGGAGTTCTGGGGAATGAAGTTGTATGTCCAGGAAGCCGCAGGACGCCCCGGCAAGGGATGTGGCGCGCTGTTCTGGAGGCTGAGCCGAGGGCTTCGCAGGGCCCCAGCTCCTCTTTATCAGCTGCGGTTCCTAAGAGGGCAGCCAGCCGATGTTGGAGCAGAAAGCAGCCCGGGGGCACGTGCACCCGCTGAGACGCCCAGGTGGAAACTGAGGCCTGAAGATTTGCCCCAAGTTCCTCTAGAACCTCGCACACCATTTTCCATGCCCAGCTTTCCTACTCCCGCCCCCCTCCCAAATGGTGCAAAATCAGGAACCCTTCCTTCTAGAACGTGGCACTTATTAATTTTACCAACTGTACGTTGAATCAGGCTGTCTTGAGGTGCAAATCATATATGATTTTGTTTAAAATAGCATGGGCATAAAAATGCCTTTTATTAGGTAGTTTTTAATCAAATACGTTTTTGTCTCTAATACTCCTGAAAGATTGGCAGGAAAATGTTTTCCTTGCCTCCTGCTGCATGCGGAAACTGAGCCAGCAAGGTGAAGCAGCTTGCCGTGGTCTCTCTCTCTCAGTGCATAGGTGCGTAGTTGAGCCAGAAGTGAAGCTGCAGGGCTCTTCTTCCCTCCCAGGTCCAGCTCCCCGGGAGAACCATTTCTAGGGCCCTCTGAGGGAAACTCAATAATGTTTTTGTGTTTTTTCTCTCTGGGTATTGTATGACTGCAGTGAGCAGGGTTAATTCATCCAGGATATTGTGTGTGGGAGGTGGAGAGGCGGGTTTGTCCATAGTGGATCCCACGTGAGCCTTGCTTTTCTTTGATGGTTAGATGGCCAGGCATCCCAGCACCGTCACAGTGGCTGCCGTGAGGCCTCTGTGTCTGCACCTTTCTTCTCCTCTGTTGCTGCTGCCCCTGGCCAGAAGAGGTGAGGAATTTGATTTTCCGCTGGCCTGAAGGAGAGAAGATTAATCCCCGCATCTGGAAGAGGCTATGTTTACAGGAAAGTTTGGGAGAGGTTGGGAAGTGGACTCTGCTTATTTGGTGTCTGGAGAAAGAGCAGGAAAGAAACTCCAAGTCAACCAGCTGGGCCGCGGGAGCCCCAGGCTCTTGGAACCTGTGCTAGCAGAAGCTTTAGGTTAGGGCTGGGTTGTGATTAGACTGTGGTTGTCCAAGGCCACCTAGGGCCTGGCTGGAGGTGGCCTGGCTAGCATCTGCCTAGCATCTGCCGATGGCATGGCTAGCATCCGCATCCGGGCTAGCTCTAGGGGATGGGGAGAGGGGAGACACTCTGGGGATGCCCTGGGCAGGTGAGCACATGCCCTACCTAAGGAGGGCAGCTTTGGCTCAGCTCCAGACAGTTGGGGAAAAAAAAAAAATCGACTTGACAGGTCTTGTTACTTTTCAAGAGAATTCTTGAGCCTGGACATTTAAGTGTGGGCTCCAGTACTACAAGTAGGGGGTGGGGTGAGTACTCTGCCAGGAGGTCTGAAGCTTGACATCTGGCCCTGTGTCTGTGTACTGGGGAGGGCATCCCACTGTCAGAGACATGTGACACCTGACAGGGCATGGGGATCGCATCTCCCCGAGGCCGAGGGACTGAGAATTGACGGGAGCCCGATGTGCCTGTGGCCATGTGCCCGGCTGTTTCAGGTGCTGTGTGTCATGCATCCATTCGATAGCTATTTGATGAATTCTTTTTTTTAAAATTTTATTTATTTATTTACTTGTACAGCAGGTTCTTATCAATTATCTATTTTATACATATTAGTGTATATATGTCAATCGCAATCTCCCAGTTCATCCCACCACCACCACCCTTCCCCCCTTGGTGTGCATACATTTGTTCTCTACATCTGTGTCTCTATTTCTGCCTTGCAAAGTGATGAATTCTTGTCATGTGGAAAGAGACACCCTGCCTAAAACTTTTCATATAATTTCATTATCAAATAGTACACCATGATAAGACAGAGTCCCAGCCCTTGTAGGAAGGGAGCAGGCAAAAATGCCTGTACCTGATGGACAACTGAACAGCGAGCTGCATTCAAAGGTGGGCAGGACAGTGAGGCAAGGAAAGAGAGAGGTGGGTTGTACAGGAGGAGTCTCCTTTTACTGATGTGGAAATTGAGGCTCGGAGCAGTGGGTCTGAAGTCACACAGCCCAGAAGTGGCAAGTCAGCCCAGGTCTCTGATTCTGTAGCTCCTGGGCCGGCTCTTTCATCCCACCCTGCTGGGCTGGAGCCTCTTGGAAACTCCTAGATGAATGGACATTCACTGTGGTGGGGAGTTCTTGCTTCCTGTCCCTGTATCCAGACCCTGTCCTGGTCCCCAGGTCTCAGCAGGCCCTGGATTGCCAGGTGTCATTTGGGATGCATTTGTGTGAGAAAGGAGTTTCCTTAAATTCTAAAAACAGAAACTATTTTGAAACGTAGCTGGCCTGGGAGTGTCACTGTGTGAGCACTCTGTCACTGGGCATCTCTTCAGCAGCACGTGATTTAGAAGCGACACTTTCAGCCACTGGTGAGAACAGTGCATCCCCCTGAAAGTCAGGATGCTCAGGTGATGTTGACTGAGTTCCGCCGGAACTGTGTTGCTTTGCTGTGAATCCAGAGCCTGTCTTCTCACTTAGCTAACGACGTACTGGGAGACTGTTTGGACTTGCACACGGTCTTTCGTTATTGTTCTCAAGTGCTGGGGTCTGATTTCCTTCCTGTGACGCTCATCCTTTAAAATGAAGCACTGGGACGAGATGATTTATGTGTAGACCCGTGTCTTCACAGCATGAAATGAAGCATAGAGATGGCAGTTATCTACTGAGTATCCAGTCTCCATATCTAGGAAGAAAAGTAAAGGTTTTGTGTGGATTTGGGCCAATACAGAATATATATATATTTTTAAGTACGGGGGTTGGGGAGGAAGACATTTGGTCATAACAGCTGTCATTTGCTGGGCCCCTACTGATTCCCAGCTGGCCCTGTGCCAGCCAGGTCAGACAGGTGTCCTCCTTTGTCTCAATCAGAGGGCAGGGAGGCTCTTGGAGATCACAGGGAAGAAGCTTTCAGCCATCCGGATGTGCAGGAGCGAGGAGCACGGAATGGCAGTGGAGGAAGGAGGGAGATGAGGCTGGAGGTTGAGAAAAACAATCCTGGCTCTAGAAGGGGAAGGCGGGTGTGAATCAGCAAGTGGTAAGGGGCGGGGAGGTGGCGAAAGAAAGCAGGTTCCCAGTCTCTGCTGATTTCGAAACGGATGTACAGGAAACGCGAGCAGTCTCTTTCATCAGCAGCAGCTACATGCAGCATTTACGCCTTCTTCCAGGTGCAGGCCCAGGGCCAGGTGCGTGGGAGCTGAGAGGCTGCGCTCAGAGTAGTGGGCGAAGCAGAACTTGCGCAAGTCAGAGTTACACAGTGCTGCCCAGAGTGCGCAGGAGCCTGGGTTAGCAACTCTGACATTGGAGTGGTCTGGGGCGACGTCACCCCTGGCCTGAGAGCTGGGGTCCTATACATGACCATACCTGCCAGGCACTTAGAGTGGTGCCTGGCATACAGTAAGTGCTTAAGAAACATCGGCTTTTGTGGTATTCTTTAGCTCTAGAGCTCATAACCAGGGACGGGAGACGTCTCTGATCTCTCTGAAACTGCACGTACAGTTTTTTATGTAGATGTGTATATTTCTTGGTGTGTGTGTGGGGGTGGAATTCTAGCATATTCTACCTCAGAGGGCTTCTCTGACACCCCGTAAGGCCAGGAGCCCCAGGACACATTGGGTTCTAGTCAGGCTGGTGGCTTCACCTCTCTGGGCTATTCTTCATCTGTGCCAAGAGGGGGCTGGATCCACAGTTGCCCTCTGGGATGCTTCCAGTGGAACGCTGTGGACAGGCTGTAGGTCAGTTTGGCTGTGCTCCCATGAGATGCGCTTAAGCCCAGGGCAGACCAGGAAATGGTGCTGGGGTGGCTGGCTTTTGAATGTTACATCTTGAGCACCACTGTAAGCTTCAGAGAGTCCTGAGCAGGTGTGTGTGTGTGTGGGGGGGGGCTTTTTGCCGGGGAAGGCTCTCCCTGACACCTATGCTACATTTCTAGAGTTTGTCCTGGTCCAGACCTTTCAGGTCTCTGAAGAAAGTGAGGCTGGCAGATCCTCAAAAGCAGAGAGTATCATTATAATGGAAACCTGGACACTTTCCAGAATTGTGTTTGTGATAAAAATATTGAAACAGGCGGCCTAGTTACCCAGGTGCCTGGAAAATACCCCAACATGGGCAAATAATTAGATTACACGGCAGGCACAATTGTTTTTTCCAGTGATATGCGGGAACCTGGTGGTTTCACGTCTTCTCTTGAAATGGAGTATGTGCTTGCTGGCCCTTTATGCTCCCTGTGGTCGAAAACATAGTGGAGTGGCCTCTGAGGGGGAAAGGGCCTGAGAGTTGGCCATTCTATCCCTCTCGGGGCAGCCCTGGATCTTGGGGGAAGTTGTGTCCCACTCTGCGGTGCCCTTGTAGGAGCTGCCCAAGGGCCAGGGCCCATGGCACATTTGCTGTGATGTTAGAAGGTGCATTTCAGAGTCTGAGAGGTCTGTGAAGGTGTGTTATTTTCTCACCCCTTGTTGAAAGGGGTCTGGGCAGCTCATGTCTGCCCTTTGTGACACACGCTAACTGACTCGGGCTGGATGAAGTAAGTTCGGCCAGCACCTTCATTTTCCAATCAACCAAACGTTTGGTGCCCATCATGCGGATGTTCTTTTAGCCTGGGTGTTGAATCCTGTATAGACCCTTGGAGGTGGTGGGGTGAGCCTGGGCACCACGTTGACCTGCGTTTGATCATGACCCTGGGCAAGTGGTTTAATCTCCTTGTGCCTCGGTTTCCTCATCTGTAAAGTGGGGTTAATAATCTCTACCTTGTCCTTGTAGTGTAGTTTGAGTACCAGTAGTACAAGTTAGGGTTCAAGGGAGCTCCCCAAACTGAATCCCTCTTTCCTGGCCAAGTTCCGAACCTACTGAGAGAGAGGGGAGGAGAGAGATGGGTGGAGGTAAAAATGCAAGGTTTGTTCCCGACTGAAGTAGACATAGTAGAATGTGATTGGACCGGTGGGCACGTGGGCATCACAATCCTCAAGTGAGGAGTGGGCAGTTAGGCCGGCTGACCTCCCCTGGGTCACAGGTCGAGTGGGAAAGCGGCAGCCTCTCCCTGGGGCGGCCCCCTTCCTCCACAGCGCAGCCAGCAGGGGGCAGTGCCTGCTCTGTGTGGGAAGAGGCAAGGCCAGGCTACCTATGTCTAGTTCCTCCTCGCACACTCCTGGGATAGGGGTGGATGGACACCACCAGGTGTAGACACAAGTGGTGGTACACAGGTGGCGCTCTCTCCACGAGGAAGGAAACTTCAGGAGTGGGCAAGAAGATACCCCCCCCATCCCCCACCCCACCTCCATACACAGCAAATAATAAGTACTTAGCCCAGGGCCTGACCCACGGGGGGCGGGGGCAGGGGTTTGGGGCTGGCACGTGGCACCTATTAGACATAAGTTGATAAGGGCAGCATTAGATATGCAGTTGATAAGGATATTGAGGGAGACATTGCGATTAGGAAGTGAGCCTGTTAACCAGGCCTTGTTATCTGCAGAGCATGGCAGTGATTAGCCAGATTGAGATAATGATTAGCCTTTGTAATACACATGTAATTTACAAGGGGGGTGCCCGCGGAACCACTGGCTGGCTGACAGCCTGGTAGCCTGAGTGGGAGAGCCTTTTCTGTCTCCTCTTGGTTCTCCCTCCTGGTTCATCCCAGAGGGGAGCTGTGGATCCAGCCCCCTCTTCGCATGGCCTGAACCTTCATCAGCCCCCTGCCCCCACTCCCATCACCACCTTCGGGAAGCTTTGCCAGTAATTCTTACATCTCTCCATATCCTCCCATCCAGGTGTTACCATCCTCCTCTGAGCGTCTGCAATTCTACGCTCTTGAACTCAACCTACTTTATACCACGTTCTTTCTAGTTTTCCTGGGTGTGGTCCACTCACCCAGGCCCAGCAAGCCTCTCAAGGGTGAGGAGGCTGTCTGGGGGCCCACTCAGTCACGAGAGACTGTCATGTGTTGAATTAATGCATCAAAAGCCAGCTAGTCCTGGAGAAAGGGCTGTGATGGATTTCATGTGGGCCCCTGGGTGTGCCCCCAGAAGACAGAAAAGTATCCCCAATTTGGCAGCATGGTGCAGGAGAGTTAATGCTTGTCACTAAATTTCTGAAGGAGTCAAGAGCCTAATGTAATAACCTTGGATTTCCTGACACTAGATTTTTGGGCTATTAACAGGTAGTGACCACAGTGTTTCATGTCTTGAGAGTCTTGGGGATAAACGTTATGGAATTTTGCTTGGTATTTCAGAAATAGAAGCAGGAGCCATTTACTCAGGATAGAAATGTGGAGGCCGTCAGTGTTTCTTATGGCCAGTATAAATAGCTTGTCTTTAAGTTCCATGCTCCTTTGTTTGGAATGTAAATATTTGCATTAAAAATATAAAGTATGTCCTGGCGTGTATTTATAGGGACCATAATTTCCAAACCAAAAATCAGACTATTGGTCTACAGAGGATTACTGCCTCTGATTCATGAACCTGTTTATATAAAGTCTTCCAAATGTACACACACAGAACCGTATTTGCTTTGTGCACGTAAGGGATCTCCAGGATTACAAGAAAGCAGAGTTGCCCCGGGGAATTGGGCCAAGTAGTTGGGTTTCCCGACAGACACTTATGATCACGCTGTCTGTTAAGTTGCAACCACCCCGGGCAGGGCGAAGTTTTGGCCCAGGTCCCGTGGGACCGGCTGGCTTCTCTGTCCTCAGTTTCCTAGACATCCAGGTGGGAGTTGGCCGCAGCTGGCTCATCTCTGGGTCATGTCACCAGACATGACCTGATTTCAGAATTGCTGTTGCGGTAGGAAGATGTGAGAAGAAGGCGGGGATGGGTGTTCTTTCCGCCATCTCGTTTCTGGTTCAAGGATGAAGTCTGAGGGCCCCTGGAGAATGTCCTCCTCCATCAGATTCTTGGGGCCGTTTAGCTTTTTAATTTTCCATGAAGAAAAGGGCAGATTTGTCAGACATTTGCTGGAGGCAGGATATCACCACTTATTTGGTCTCCGCCCTCTTCTTTGGAATGAGAGATTGGGGGCTGCAGTCGGGCTGGGCCAGGGCCTCTGCGCCTGGCTGTGTGTGTGTGTGTGTGTGTGTGTGTGTGTGGGTGGGTGGGTGGGTTTATTCTCGAAACTCCCTGTTGGCAGCCCTCAATGGAAAGCCTCTCTCCAGAGTCTCAACACATACAGAGTGGGGGGATGTCTGGTCTGTTGGAGAGGGCCAACCTAGTCCATAAGCCAGCCCTGAATCCAGGCTCATCCCCCACCTGGAAACCTCCCTATCATCACAGCGTGAAGGACAAATGAGTGGGGACCCAGGGGGGTCTTGGCAGGGCCGGGGACCCCAGCTCTGGCCTCTGTTTGCCTGCTACCAGGACCTCCTTTGTCTGGCATCCCAGCCAGCCCAGGGCCCTTCTCTCTGGTGGGACCAACAGCTCCTCTCCCACTGGGCACTGTTGCCTTAGGACTGGGACTCGGTTTGGGGGTAGCAGGACTCCTCCTCTGTCTTGCAAAGGGCATGGTGTCCTGGCTATAGGAGTTTCAAGCATCTTTCTGCTTGGGGTCCCAGGATGCTGAACCCCACGCCGGGGAGGAAGTAAAGCAGGGTGGTGGTCTGAGGGGAGGGGCGTGGAGAGCTGAGTTGTAGGCCCACGCTGCCTGTGTACCATCCAGCATTAAGCACTAAACTTCCCCTGTTTGCCTCTTACTTTGACCCATCAGTATTTCTTGTCTGAAAGAAACACCGTCTGGGCTTAGAGATGGTGAGTCCTTAGGGAGGACCATCTTCCTGTGTACCTGGGTGTTCTTGAACCGTGGGAAGCTCACGATTGCCTTTTCTTTGGTCATCTGTAGCCTGACCTTCACTGGTGGGACCTTCCCTTATTCTGTCACAATTCTCTATAAAGATAATAGTTCCAGGAAGGCCCCATCCAACCCCACTTCAGGCCAGTAATCCAAGCGCACTATTTTGAAAGTCACAGGAAATAGCTGCTTTTAGGACATGTTGAACTTGGCTAAGAAAGTTATCAGCAGCACTAAACGAGAGGATGAAAGAAGGCTCCGATTAATGAAAGTGGGATCAGCCTGATATCTGTGTTGCCCTAACGTTGAAAAGCTGTGTATACCTGCTCTGTAGCAGTTTCTGTGAGAAATTAGATATGGAAAGATGTACAAAAGGGAAGCGTGACCTTAACAAATGTGGCCTCTTTATTGGAAATAGCTTCCAGGAAAAAAAAATCTTTTGCCCATGGGTCGACAGCTGAAAATCCATGGATCTTTTGCATTGTTCACAATTTGGCTCAGAGAAGAAAAATGATGTATTGGAAGGTAGATGAAACCTCAGTTGCCATTTATATGGTAGAAAATAAATTTGCTTTTGGCTGTTAAAAGTGAAGCAAATCAATAGAAAAATGCAGGCCTGCCCACTTTTAAGTCAGCAGTTTCTTTTTTTCTGTGTGTGTGAGGGTTTATGTACCTTTGGATCAGTTATGAAGGTATAGGATTGTTTAGGGAGACGTGTGTGTGTGTGTGTGTGTGTGTGTGTGTATTTATGTGTATATATATTTATTTTACGAAGTTCTCCTCTGATTTTTTTAATTTGAATTTTATTTCTTTTATTTTTTTATACAGCAGATTCTTATTAGTTATCTACTGTATACATATTAGTGTATATATGTCAATCCCAATCTCCCAAATCATGCAACAGACTTTTTTGCCCATTCAACCTGTCCTTTTTTTTTTTTTTTTTTTTTTTTTTTGCGGTACGCGGGCCTCTCACTGCTGTGGCCTCTCCCGTTATGGAGCACAGGCTCCGGACGCGCAGGCTCAGCGGCCATGGCTCACGGGCCCAGCCGCTCCGCGGCATGTGGGATCTTCCCGGACCAGGGCACGAACCCGTGTCCCCTGCATCGGCAGGCAGACTCTCAACCACTGCGCCACCAGGGAAGCCCCTCATTTACTTTTTTATATGCTTTTTCCCTGGCCTCAGAGAAGGCTTGATTCTCAGATGAGGTTCTGATCCCCACCTGAACTGTCTGAATTTTAGAGCTTGGAAAGGGCTTCAGGGAAACATAGTCTAGCCCCATTTTGTAGATGGGGAAACCGAAGCCCAGAGAGGCCACACAGAGTCAGGACTGAATCTGGGTTTTCAGAGTCAGTCCAGTTACCCTGAACGTTTTCCCTGAGCGCTTAATAAAACCACAGGTCACCCTCTTGATTGGCTGGGGACAATAAACACAGGCTGGTTGGGAGGACAGACGGTGACCGCCTGGCCCAAGCCCACTATTCTAATCCCCTTTGATCTGCAAAGGCCCCAGAACAACTCATCCTCCACCAGCTGCCAAATGAGAGCTGCAGCTCGTGGCTCCTGGCGCCAGTGCCTCCTGAGTCCTTCCCCTGCAGCTACGGGAGGCCAGCACTTATCCGGAGAGTAATTAAATTAGGAACCAATTCAGAGAATGAAATTTTATCTGATCTGGCCAAGCCCATAAACAAGGGGCTGTGGTTGTGACTCCAGGGTACATTATGAAGTTGTTTTTTAAAGAGTTAGGCTGGACCACAGCAAGGAAGGAAATGTGCGGGACCTGCGGGCAGCTCTCCCGGGTGGGTGTGTTGCAAGGGCTGGGGGTGCATCCCGGGGTGCTGAGCTGAATCCCCAGACTAGCTTTTGTTTTTTCCTTTTTTTTTCTAGTTTTATTGAGATATAATTGACATATAACATTGTATTAAAGTGTACAACATAATGATTTGATATGTGTTTATATTGCAAAATGATCACCACGATAGGCTTAGCTGACATCCATCCCCTCACGTAGTTGCAATTTTTTTTCTTGTGATGAGAACTTTTAAGATTTACTCTCAGCAACTTTCAAAAACACAATACAGTATTGTTAACTATAGTCACCATGCTGTACATTAGATTCCCCAGAACTTAGGTATCTTATAACCTGGAAGTTTGTACCTGTTGACCACCTTCACTCATTTCCCCTCCCCTCAGCCTTCCCTGCCCCCCAACAACCACCAGTCTGTTGTCTGGACCTTATCCTTCAGCCTTGCTCTAGCTCTTGGTTGTCTCTCTTTTTTTTTTTTTTTTGAATTTTATATTATTTATTTTTTTATACAGCAGGTCCTTATTAGTCATCGATTTTATACACATCAGTGTATACATGTCAATCCCAATTGCCCGATTCATCACATCCCGCCCCCCCACAGACTAGCTTTTTTTTTTTTTTAAAGAAGATGTTGGGGGTAGGAGTTTATTATTTATTTATTTTATTTTTGCTGTGTTGGGTCTTCGTTTCTGTGCGAAAGCTTTCTCTAGTTGTGGCAAGCGGGGGCCACTCTTCATCGCGGTGCGCGGGCCTCTCACTATCGCGGCCTCTCTTGTTGCGGAGCACAGGCTCCAGACGCGCAGGCTCAGTCGTTGTGGCTCACGGGCCCAGTTGCTCCGCGGCACGTGAGATCCTCCCAGACCAGGGCTCGAACCCGTGTCCTCTGCATTAGCAGACAGATTCTCAACCACTGCGCCACCAGGGAAGCCCCCTAGCTTTTGTTTTGTGACTGCAGTGTTCTCGATGCTTAGGAAAGCTCACCTGCTGAGATCCTCCTGGATACATTTCACGCTGTTATCACTGACCTCTACAACTGTGATCAGAAGGAAACTTGGCAGGAGGCTCGTTGACTCGAAATCCAGGGTGCCACATCAGAACTCCTATGGGGCGTTTCGAAAGAAATATGCATGCTCCAGTCCTACATGAGTTCTTCAGGGGTTGGCCCAGGGCATCTGTGTGTGTGTACTCCTGTGTGCTCACATGTGCACACGTTCGTACGTGGGTGCGTGTGTTAAGCTCTTTAGTTAAGATGGAACGTAGCAGTGATTGTAATTGTTCTCGTGAGGAGGATTTCCAGTCCTTCCATGGCACAGATGGGGGACAGATAATCTGCAGAGATCTCAGGAGTGAGCCTCTTCTGTCCGCAGTCTGTCCTCAACGGTGACTCTCTTTGGGTTTCTTGATCAGATTCCCTGGATGTAACTAACAGACATGTTCCATCACTGCAGCGTCTGTGGGATTTTAGCTCTGGTTTCCTTCTCTGCATGAATGGCCCAGCCAGAGACCCAGGAGTCTCCTTGGCCCTTAGCTGGTCAGCGCAGGAATTACCTCCTTTCCCCCTCTGCCACTAGAAGGTTATTTGTGCCTTTAGGAGAGGAGGTGTGTCTCACTCAAGGTTATATCCCCAGGACCCAGCCCATGGGAAAGAATGATTGGATGGATGGACAAATGGATGAAAGGAGGAAAGGCAAGAATACTTTGATTGATTGAAAACCTCGACCCACAGTGCGGAAACGGCAAGGGTCTTACCGGTCGTCTGGGTTGTTTTCCTGTCCTGCTCACCCCCCTTTTCCAGCTGGAGAAACCGAGACCTGCGGGGGTGAAATGACTTGCCCCTGATCCTTCAACTTCGTTAACAAAGACCATTTGAGAGCCTGACCCTTCATCTTCAACTCTTCTGACTCAGGCTCTGCACCCCCTTTAAGAGCCACCCTCCAGTGATTGAGGACCTACTGTGTGCCCAATGCTGTCCTCGGAGCTGGGAATCCAGCAGTAATTAGACGGACAGGGTCCCTGCACTCACAGACTGTATGTTCTCATGGATGAGTTCACAAATATCAGAGAACAGACAATAATAAGTGCTATGGGGTGGGAAATGACTGTCTGGGTGATCGGAGAAGGCCTTTCCAGAAAGGTGACATCTAAGCTGATTCTTGAATGACAAGAAGGCACCACTGTCTGCAGCTCGGGAAGAGCATCCCAGGCAGAGGGAACAGCCAATGCCAAGATCCCAGGAAGGGATCAGTTGATGGGATGGGATCAGGTAGGCTTGGGAGAGCTGGTCAGAGGACTTGGTTTATAGCACCCTTGGGTTGATGCCCGTTGTTTTCTGTTCTACATCCCCCGAATTTTCCTTTACAGCTTCGCTTTCTGACTGTCTCATCTCTGGGTGAAGAACACTTGTCGCATGCTGGCTGGCCCACAGCTGCTGCAGTTTCAAAAAGCAGGGCTAGTGAGAAGCAAAGAAAACCCCCATCCTCCTTGTCCTCTCACTTAGGGTTTGAGAACAGAAGTTATTTTTATGTAAGCACATGCTTGACGGGGGAAGTCTTGGGTGGGCAGCTGAAACCACACTCATAAAAACAAGACTGAAATAGTCTGTGAAATCCCAAAGGTGAGCATGTGGCTGTTCACTTGATTTCGGTGACAGCTCCAGGCAGCCCACTTCGGGGAGAGGGGACCCTTTGGAGGGGGGACCAGGGCATAACAAACTCCCGTGCTGGTGTGGCCCCTGCCTTGAGCATTGCTTTCTTCCCCTGGCCTTGACCGAGTCCCATCCCTCCCTCAGGACTTGGCTTCCTGCTGTATGCTCTCACGTGGAGGTTTTTCCTCCCTTCCATGGCTACCCCCAGATGTTTTGACATGTTGAAGACTTGCCAAGAGTCCCCTTAATCTTTTGGCGATCCTAGATTCTGCCTCATTTTATTTTTGCTTTTTATTTTGAAATAATTTTAGACTCACAAGAAGTTGCAAAAATAATACAGAGTTTCTACGTACTCTTCAACCAGCTTCCCCCAATGATAACATCTTACATAACCATAGAACATTATCAAAACCAGGAAATTGACATGGGTACAATACCATCACTAAGCTGCAGACCTTATTCTGCTGCCATCTAATTTTATTAAACCTAGGGACCCACAGCACTTTGGAAGCATTTTAGAATTTCATGAACTTCAGAGTTGTCATTTATCTTTTAGATTGTTTTTGGATTCCTTCCAACTGGCCATCAGTTAAAATTAGTTTTGATCAGATCAAAACAAATTCTGGAAGACCCACAGTTTATGTATTTCATGTCTCCGTGTGCCCACATGGTGCTTTGTAGGTGCCTCATCCCTGGGGTGTGCACACAGATAGCCTTCTTCCCTAGATCTGGGAGATTCTCAGAGGTAAAGAACCTAGAACAGTTTGGTGAAATAGAACACAGGACAGGGAATTGAGAAACTTGAGTTGTGATAATAGTAACCCACATTTCGGTACTTAGTATGTCCTAGACTTTACATTATTCCATTTACCCTCAGCAACCTTTGAAACAGACATGATTCACACCCCCATTTTACAGATGTGAAAACTGAGGCTAGAGAGGGTCACGCTGCCCAGGTTTTGGTAGCTTATGAATGATAGTATTGAGACTTGAACCCAGGCAGTCTGACTTTAGAGGTTGCTGGCTCTTACCTTGTAGGGCTGCCCCCATTTTTTCAGGCCATTGCATCTCTGGTCCCAGTTCTCACTGACTGCTCTATGTCCTGGGGCTGCTTACTTGACTTCTCTGAGCCTCTTTCCTCACCTGCAACATGAGGGGCTTGGCTGAGAAGATGTCATGTCCCTTCTGTCTTTGAGTGCAGTTGGTTTTACTGGTGAAAACAGTTATTATATCAGTAGAGGAAGAAACACTCCAAAGAGCTGAGTGAAATTTCTACCCTGTCCCTTGTAGGGACTTTTAAGGTTGGGAAGATTTCTGCTGCCTAATTTGGTTTGATGGGAACCTCAATTCCAATTGAATTATGCTCTGGTGTATTAATTAAACCATCTACAAACTGATTTCTTAAAGATGCAAAATCCCCATGCATTGTGCTGTGTCTGAACCCCCTACATTCAGCTCTGGGTCAGAGTGATGCTTGTAATAACCAGAAGGTGTTGTGTGAGGCTGCTTACGGTCAGCCTCATGGACTGCATTAATTGTGAGATGCCACCAGAACGTGATGTGAGGACGTTATCAGCAGATACGTAGTTGATTTTGCATCCTCCGCAAAGGAAGGTTAAAATGAAGCTTGTTGGTAAATGGTATTTAAACCTCGTTGTTTGCGGACGAGTTGTAAAAACTAACAGAGCAGAGCGCTTGTGGAAGGGCTTAATTTTTTTTTTTCAGATTGTGGAATGAGTTCATCCCTCAACTAAGGTAAAGATTTTCCCATTTAAAGGGGCTGGAAGAGCGTAAGCTTCAGGTCGTAAATTTCACAGGCGGGGCCTCCACTTGAGTGCCTCTGAGATGGCTAGACTCTGGGATGGCTTTGTAATCACATTAGCTTGATAAATGAAAGGTCCCCGTAGTTTTAAAATCGTCAGGCCGAGCTGCATTAGAAAAGATGCTGTTATAGACCAGAGTTATGATAAACAGGCTCATGGAAACTGATTTTGCTAATTTCACTCCTGGTATAGTATGGAAGATTCTGATTCTGCAATGACCCTGGAAAGGTCTCTACTTAAACCAATGATGGGATTAAACCCAGGGTGTAATGCCATTTCCAAGTATTCATTTGTACTTTAGCTGTTACATGTACCAGGAATAAGAGAAGCTCTCTGGATGTGATTTCTCTCTCCGTTTAAACCTGACTGTATTCCTCTTTCGGTATCTCCAGAACTGGCTCTATAATTTGCAGGCCTTAGTACAACATGAAAATGCAAACCCCTCATGAAAAAATTATTAAGAACTTCAAAATGGGGACAGTAGAGCATTAAACTAAGTGCGGGGTCCTTCTGGGCACTGGGCCCTGTGTGACTGCATGGGTTTCAGCCCTTGGAGCTGTCCCTGGGCACCTTGTATCATGCTCATCCTAGACCACCTGGACCTGTAGCAACTTGTGTGAACAGTAGGTTGTAAGCATCAGGGGGACAGGGCTGTGGCCACGTCACCCAGGTGTGCTCTGCGGGCTCTGGCAGGGTTCTTGACCCCTGTACATGCTTAGGAGAGATTTGCTGAGCTGAATCGGTTCACGGAGGGATTGTCCTGGTCTGCTGGCGGGATTTTATGTGGCTTTCTCAGGTTCCATGCATCAGGAATGTGGAAAAATCCACCTTTGGACTCTTCAGAATGGACAGGTACAAGGACCAAAATTCCTACTGTCTGACAGCTCAGCTTGCAGAAGAATACAAAACCCTTCTAGATTTTGTGTGTGTGCGTGTGTGTATGTGTGTGTATAAAGCCAGTGATTTTTCACTGCAGAATATTAAAGGCTGACAAAATCCAGCACCTCGCAATGGTTAATGTGTGTTTCTGTTTGTAACCCTGTGCCTCGGTCCCTAGAGGGCCAGCTCCATCCTATCTTGGCTTTCACCTCTGGTGTCCACTGCTTGGGCTCTGCCTTCCCAGCTGAGTGGAGAGGTCCAGGATCTCAGGACCACTGTAGGTCACCTCGTCCTTTCCCAACCCTGGAGAGAGCCAGTGTGCAAAGTCGGGGAGTGGGAGGGGGCGGACAGCGCATCTTGGCGAGGAAACAGACTCCAGCGCCTGAAGCATCCCTCCTCTGGAGCAAGTGGCTTCAGGGCTTGGAAGGCCCGGTTCTTCTTTGTGTTAAGTCTTTGTTCTCTCCCGCGTGTTGAGCTGGGACTTGTACAGGCTCAGCGGGTGCCTCTTTTCTCTTAGAAGCCGGTGGAGAAGCGGAAAGTAGCATCCAGGGCTGCCTGCCAAAGAGAGGGGAGGTTCCAGCAGAGGAGAGCCGGGACTTGCAGGTTTTAAATTGGAACCGGTGATCTTGAATGAGGATTAAAGTTATTTTTTATTAGGGGAGGAGCTTGGGGGCTGCTCTGCTCAGAATCCCTAAGGAAAGCTCTTCAGAGGCACGTCTCGGGGGGAGTTACTGTGGACTGCCACTGGATTCCCCGCCTTTTGTTCTCAGTTTGTACAGAGGTCACTGGGGGAGTGAGCTCAAAGGGAGCCGGGACGCTGTGCTCTCCTTTCATTGTCGCAAGCTGATGGGTCTGAATGGGGCTGTGATGCTTGAAGAAAGAAAGAAACCATCTTTTATACATCTCGTGGCTGGGGAGAGATTGCTGGTCGGGAATCGGGTGGTTCTGGAGGCCATAGCTGCCCTTGCTGAGCCCAGGACTGTCTGTGGTACCTGGGTGTCCGGATTCAGGTCCTCCCTTTCAAGGCTACACTCAGCCAGCACTTAACTTTCTCAGGAAATGACAAGTTATAGTACCTTGGTGTGCAAACGAAAGCTGGTTTTATTTATTTTCCCTGTGAAGACATCTGCAATCACTGTTTTTATTTTGAAAAGAAAAATAATGGGAAAAAAACCTATAATATTTTTATTACCTGGTGCGGGAGTCTTATATAATTTAAATAATATGTTGGGTTTAAAGCTATCGGGGAAAAAATCTTGATGCATAAACCAAAAGAGAGAGAGAGAGAGAGAGAGAGAGACATGAAAAGATGAATATGCAAACAACCTCTCTCCTCTGCAAAACCTCACAAACGCCGAAGCGGCTGGGATCTTGTCTGTGGTGTCCACCCACTGTGTCCCGTGCCTAGGCCAGCTGCACTGAGTGGACCCTGTTAATGAATGAATGAATCGGGTGCTGGATCCCTGTTCCGGCCTGCGAGTTGGCCTTCTTGGACAATGGCCTCAAATGGAAGGAAACTATAAAGATACAAGAAAATAATACTATCATGTTTGAGACACTGTGGTCAGTGATTAACCTAAGTCGGTCTCCCCTCCAGCCCTGAGGGGTAGATAAAGCTCAGAGAGGTTTGGTAACTTGCCCAGGGTCAACCAGCTGGCAGTGGCTGGGCTGAGATTTGATTCTAGGACTTGCCCCACGGCTGCACACCACTCTTTCTACAGGAGATGTCAAGGAGAGGGACAAAGAACACTGATGGACAGCCAAGTGTTGGGAATGCCTTGGTGTCCCCTCTCTGAGCCTTAACCCACAGATGGACACAGACAAGGAAATAAACATCGGCTGCTGGGAGCCGGTGGTGACTAAGACATGCCCAGTCCCTGCGCTCATGGAGCTTGGGTTCTATAGGGTGGACGAGGTACAAAAACTGAGTCAAATGATTATTTAATTTCAACTGTGATGAGTGCCAGGGGGAGACGATGGGGGCAGGGGTGATATGTGAGCGTGCCTGTTGGTGCATTGAGCCACCGTGACCAGGGAGGCGTCAGAGAGTTCCAGGGAATGACGGAGGAAACTTGGAGGAGACTGGGGCACCAAGGAAGCTCTGAGCCCGGAGGGGAGGGAGGGAAGGTCCTAGAAGGCCTCCTGGAGGGGCAGAGTCTGTGATGTCAGGTGAGTGACAGGGGTGGTTGTGGTGAGCTTGAGGCACATGCATCCCAGGGAGGTGCCAGGACCTGGGGTTCTCTCTCTTCAAGGTTCAGAATGTGGGGACTTCCCTGGCGGTCCAGTGGTTAGGGCCCCATGCTTCCACTGCACGGGACACGGGTTCGATCCCTGGTCAGGGAACTAAGATCCCACAGCCGCACAGTGCAGCTAAAAAAAAAAAAAAAAAAAAAAAGTTGAGAATGTGGTGGGCTTCTGGTTCCTGGGCACTAGATTGATTCCAACTCAACCCAGGATCAAAGAGTGAGTTCTTTTCCCTGGGGGCCCAGCAGGAAAGCTCGGGTTTGCTGTTGATCTAGCAGCTTCTGCCCCAGAACTTCTTCTATGGAAAGTGGCAAAAAGAATACATGAGAGCCAGCCCTCTTAAGCCCGCACTTCAGACCTCATGCCTGCCGGGGTGTGCCCGGCCTGCAGGTGGCTGCCAAGCTGAGCTGGCCACGTGACGTGGCCCGGGAGGACCGGGGCTTGTCGGCCTCCTTGCCCAGTCCACCCTGGACGGAGCCCTTTAAGACCCTGGAAACCCTTTGAACCTGGGAACTGGAAGTCATTATCCTCTGGACTGTGAGCTGGGTCCTAAAATCAGCCCTGAGTGGTTATGAGCGGAGGTGACTTTGGTTTGGTGCCTCTGAAAGGAAAAGGGGGTCGATCTGATGGGAGGACATTGCCCTTTGCAAGGCCAGAGAGCTGGATTGCATGGGCGCTTTCACGCCCGCGTCAAATTGCCTGCGTGCCCTTTGCTTCTTTCTTGGTTTCTTATGGGGCAGAAACCTACCACCGCCCATTCTAACTTTCTTTTCTTTATGAACTTTTTTCCCCCATGGTGTGTAACAGACCTAATTAGCACCTACCAAATGCTTACAGCTCGATGCATTTGCATAAACAGAACTCACCTGTGCAAGTGTGTCAACAGCACCCCAGAAGCCCCCAGTCAGGGGAGATCACCATCCTGATCCCCATGGCCTCTGCTGGTTTCGCCTGTTCTTTGTACTTTATATAAACGGAACTATGTGGAATGTTCTCTTTTGTGTCTAGTTTCTTGCACTCAGTACTACGTTTGTGAGATTCTTTCCTGGTATTGCTTGTGGCTTTAGTTTGGCCTTAGAGCGGGGGCTCTGAGCATCCTAATTCTAGTACATGCCTTTGATCAGCATTGGGATCGTTTCTGTTGGGCACATACCTAGGAGTAGAATTGCTGGTCTTTGGGAATCAGTGTGCTCAGCATCAGTAGATGTGGCTAGTTTTCCAAGCTATTGTATCAAATACGATTCCCACCAGCAGTGTGTGAGTCTCCTGAAAAATGAAATAACAGCCTGGAAAAAACATGCCGTGAGACTGACTCCCGTTTACCCCCTGCTCCCCGCTCCAAAAAACCCCTGGGGATAACTGCTGACTATTCCTCAGGTTTGCAGTGAATGGATAAACTGGGAACTGAGTAGAGAATCCCTATGATGCCCCAGAGAGATGTCCATCCCTACTGGGATTCTGCACCCCATGGTCACGTTTCACTTGGAGCCAGTCTTTGTGCCTGAACCTGGGAATGGGGATTTGTTGGTGTCTGGGAAGAGCCCAGAATCCAGCATTTAGTCACTGCCCTTTGGGGTGTCTGCTTGCATTGAAGTAGAGCCTCCAGGCTGATCCTTGAGATGAAAGTGGCTGGCCTGGGGTTCCTCCCTTCTGGAGCGGGGGGCGGGGGAAGGGGCTACCACCACTCAGATTTTATTTGCACATCAATCCAGTCCCAGAACCAACTGGTTCTGCACACTCCCTCCTTTTGTGGAGACTGACTGGCCAGATTTTCCCACCCCATGTTCAAGGTGGGGAAAGAGCTTTTCCTTCCCCCACGGCTGATGTTCAGGCTGACTGGGGGTCCAGAGCAGTGAGAAGAGGCAGCTGGCATTTCCTGAGCGTCCCTGTGTGTTGACGAGCTTTGGGCATAGGCACGTTGGTGTCCCTGATATGCACAGGAAAAAAGTCAAGGAGAAAAGACTCTGTCCCTGAGTGCAGGGCCAGCCCTGGCTGAGTTCCAAGGTGTATGGGCTGTCCTGGCTCCGTCAGATTCCCGACTCACACAATGGCCGTGGCTGGATAAGGGAGTATTGGAAAGAAGGAAAATCTGTGGCCATTGGCTTGAGGCTTAAAAGTCACCTGGGGTGATTGCCCACCTACCTCCCCCTGCCTGCAGTAGATTCTGCAGATCGGGGGCAGGGGTGGAAGCTGTATTTTTTTGGTTTTTTTTTTTAAACATCTTTATTGGAGTATAATTGCTTTACAATGGTGTGTTAGTTTCTGCTGTATAACAGAGTGAACCAGCTATACATATACATATATCCCCGTGTCTCCTCCCTCTTGCGGAAGCTGTGTTTTATCTAGTACCCTAGGAGTCTTACATCAATTTTGGGAAACGGCGATTTCCTAGTGCCTTTAGTTGGGAGTCCAGGTAAGGAGAGGAATAAAGGAAGTAAGAAACAGACCTCACCCTCAAGAAGCTCTCTGTCTTGAGCAGTAGAAATTTCTGGGACAGTGGAGATACTCTGTATCCGTGCTGCCTGGGCTGGTAACATGAGCCACACGTGGCCAATGAGCACTTGAAATGTGACTAGTTTCGGTTCCACTGAGGAACCGAAATTGTGAATTGTGTTTACTTTTAGTTAATTTAAATTTAAAAACATATACGCAGTTCAGTTATTGGAAAACTTTTAAGAATGTTTGGAGCATCTTGGGCATGTACCTCTCCATTTTCAACTGTAAGTTTTATAAAATCTATATACAGATCAAGTACTTCCAATGAAAATTTAGCATCCAAGTTGAGATGTGCTGTAAGTAGAAAGTACAGGACTTCCCTGGTGGCACAGTGGTTAAGAATCCACCTGCCAATGCAGGGAAAATGGGTTCAAGCCCTGGTCCAGGAAGTTCCCACATGCCGCGGAGCAACTAAGCCCATGCGCCACAACTACCGAGCCTGTGCTCTAGAGCCCACAAGCCCCAACTACTGAGCCGGCATGCCACAACTACTGAAGCCGCCACAATGAGAAGCCTGCACACCGCGACGAAGAGTAGCCCTCGCTCGCTGCAACTAGAGAAAGCCCGTGTGCAGCAACGAAGACCCAACGCAGCCAAAAATAAATAAATAAATAAACAGATAGATAAATAAAAAAAGAAAGTACACACTGGATTTTGAAGACTTAGCATGAAAAGAAATAATGTAAGCCGCATAGCACAGGGAGATCAGCTCGGTGCTTTGTGTCCATCTAGAGGGGTGGGATAGGGAGGGTGGGAGGGAGGGAGACGCAAGAGGGAGGAGATATGGGGACATATGTATATGTATAGCTGATTCACTTTGTTCTACAGCAGAAACTAACACACCATTGTCAAGCAATTATACTCCAATAAAGATGTAAAAAAATCATGTAAACTACATCATTAATAACTGTTCCACTGTATACACGTTGAAATGATAATATTTTGGATATATTGGGTTGAATAAAATATATGGAAATGAACTTCATATGGAACATTTACACTTGGGTGTGAGGCTCATGTTCTCTTTCTTGGGCACCGCTGCTCTGGGGGTCTCCCTGTCTTTCCTGGGCTTTGAGCCAGAGGACCAGGGAACAGGAGAAGGTGAGTGCCGCCCCTCCTGTCCCCCCACTGGTTCGCTCACCTGGGTGCGGGGTTTTGGGCTGATGACATACCTGACCTCAAGGGTGGCTTGTCCAGCAAGAAGGGGGCGTGTCCTTCCAGCCACGTCTCTCTGGTGGTGGCTTTAGAAGTCAGCATCTGCTCTGACGTTCCTTGCTAGGAAGAAAGTCTTAGCACATGAGTGAGCCCATCTGCAATGTGGTCACGCATGGATGGGCCATGACCAGCCACCAGCCAAGCTGAGAATTTGGCCTTGACTTTTTTTTTTTTTTTTTTTTTTTGCGGTATGCGGGCCTCTCACTGTTGCGGCCTCCCCCGTTGCGGAGCACAGGCTCCGGACGCGCAGGCTCAGCGGCCATGGCTCACGGGCCCAGCCGCTCCGCGGCATATGGGATCCTCCCAGACCAGGGCACGAACCCGTATCCCCTGCATCGGCAGGCGGACTCTTAACCACTGCGCCACCAGGGAGGCCCGGCCTTGACTTTTAAATTAAATTTAACCTAAGTCTCTACTCCAACGGGATGGAGAGCCCCTCCAAACTCTAAGCTACAGAAATGTGGTCCAGAAAGTGAATCAGATTTCCTTTCTGCCTCCCTCCTCGCCCCACCCCCATCTCTGGGGGACAGTGGGAGTTCCCGGAGGGAGTCCCGTGGAAGTGTGGCGGGTGGCGATGCAGAGCTGAGCATGTTATTCTGTCAGCGGCTCGTATTCGCCCGTGGCACTCACCCCATCTGACATTTGTCTTCTTTGTGGGATTCTGGACGCTTCTACTGCTGGCCTGCAGGCTCCGCTGGGCATGGCCTTGTTCAGTTCACTGCTATGTCCCTGGCTCTACACTGGGGCCTGGCACATAGTAGGGGTTGAATGAACTTTGTTGACTGGGTTAACTTGGAGTGTACTGTCTTTATCTGAGGGTCAAATATGGTCTTTAGGGAGGCTTCCCTGGTGGCGCAGTGGTGGAGAGTCCACCTACCGATGCAGGGGACACCGGTTCGTGCCCGGGTCCGAGAAGATCCCACATGCCACGGAGCGGCTGGGCCCGTGAGCCATGGCCACTGAGCCTGCACGTCCGGAGCCTGTGCTCCTCAACGGGGGAGGCCGCAACAGTGAGAGGCCCGCATACCGCAAAAAAAAAAAAAAAAAAAAGGTCTTTAGGGGTCAGGGGATTGGAGTGTACCTCAGTGGATGGGCGCGGGATGTGGAGGTGGTTAGGAAATTTGGATCTACCTTGTGTTTAGTCTAAAACTCCAAGTGCAGGGTCTTCTTCTCTTTTAAAAACTGTTTATTGGATGACACCATAACTTTTATGCAGAGAAAGGAGAACTCTCCCTGTCTGTACAGACCTCTCCTTTCTACCAAGCCCTCCCTCCACCGTGGTCTGCCATTTGCTCTGCCAGTACCCTGGGTGACATCAGTATCTTCATGTGGTCCCCGGAAACAGGTGGGGCCATGTGGCCAGAGTCGAACGGCTGACGGGTACAGCCGGAGCTTAGATGCAGGGGAACGCCCATCTTGGGGTGACTTCTTCACGATTGTTATAACCCACACTAATGCGACCTAATGCATAAATCCTGGTTGATCGGACCCTAGGGAAACAGGAAATGTCAAAGTCAAGACCGAGAGAGAGAAATCTGTGCCCTTCAGAAGGGAGGATGTGGTCTGTTTAGGCAGGGATGAGCTGGTGGGCTGGGGAGGGCCTCAGGCTGGCCTCTGTGCTCAGGTGTCCCTTGGTGGGAGCTCATGCCAGGACGCTGGTCTTAGTGTATTGGTCCTCTGCTGTGCCTCACGTGTTCAACGTCAGTGACGCAAATTTCTACAACCTGAAGCCGTAAACTCATGAGTCCTGCGGTCCTGTTGGTCTCTGGGGAAATACCCGGCTCCCCCACCCTCTCAGCCTCCCACCGGCAACAGGTCCTGCACTCTGCTTGTTTGCGTTTCTCCTTCCATCACAGTGTGAGGTGGGGCACCCTTCAACTTGACAGAGACTGCCCCGCCCAACTCCCCGAGGACCAGCCCTCGTGACTCCTGCAAGGTCACACCCTCTGCACCACAGATGGTGTCTGAAAACGGCAGAGCTGAACTTGAACTTCACAAGACTGTTGCATTTCTTGGCTGTATGTATGGTTTGTGTGGCCTTGATTTGTGCTAGAGCTAAACTTGCAGAATTCGGTCGAACTCAGTTCTCCATGTATGTAGGAGAACTATGGGATGTGGGGAAGCAAGTGAGGTGTTGGTTTGGGGAGTTTGCACCTTCGCCCCGCGGAGCCCGAATTTCAAACTCACTGCCTCCATGGGAGGGGCCTGTGGGGCATGATGCTGAGCTGGATGCAGGGACAAGGGACATCTTCTCACCACTGAGAGGCCGAGTCCCCACCCCGACTGGTCGTGTCCCACTCACATCTGCCCGCGGCTTAGCCCAGAGAGAAACGTGTTCAGACCTGTTCAGACACTTTCTTCCTAGCTTGCATTATCTCCTTGCTGTGCCATCTTTGTGGGCTTGGGGCCCCAAATACCATCACACCTAACATTTAAAATAAAAATGATCCTGTTTTTATTATTTGAATTTATGTTTCTTATTAAAAATGGAATTTATGTTTCTTATTAAATGCAATTTATGCTTCTTGCAAATGCTTTGCAGTTATTCACAAGATGAGGTCTTTTTAAAAGAAGAACTGTTTCCTCTTTCTGATTTTTTTTTTTTTTTTTTTTTTTGTATTTAAGAGTAGGGCTTTCCAGGCAGGTGATATGAAAGCAGAATTTTTAATAAGAGCGTAGCAATTCTTTTTCAACAGGCTTAGAAGACATTAAAATAAATGTATGTGCTTTGATCTTCTTTTTCTGGATTAGAATATGAAGGATCAGTTGTTGCAACAGACAGCAAAGTAACTCGTTTCTGATACCTTTCAGCGAGCTGGCATCCTAGAAGAGGCCAGCATGAAACATGCAACTGAGTGACACAGACCAGACCAAAGACGTACCGACATGTTCACTAAACACAAACCCTAAAAGCAGGTGGCAATAGGAGTATAATAGCGAGCACCTACGGGGTACCGGGCGTCTTGCTCAGCGCTTCCCATGGATCGTCGCAGTCCTTCCCACAATTCTGTTAGACCAGACATCATCATCATCATCCTGTTTTATCAGATGGGGAACTGGAGTGGGCTTGGGGTCGGGCCGTGGAGCCAGGATGAGGACCCTGGCCACCGGGATGCCCCCCGTGCTCGTAGCCACCACCCTGCTCCCCAGGAACTGCTCACGAGTGGCGACGAGTCTCCACCCCCACCTTGGCTCTGCCTCTGACCCCCAGAGAAGGTGAGGACTGGAGGCAGCTCTTCCTGGAATTAGCCATATGCTCACTTTTTTGCCTCAGTTATTTTACTAATTGAGGCAAAGGTTCTGGGAGTTTTGACGTTAAGTAACCGGATAATTGCCTCAACACGTCATTTTCATTTTACTGTTTGGACACAACCTTTAATGACATTTGAAAACCCAGCTCTACTTGGGGAAACGATATTACCTTATATTTCTAACTTTGTTTGCCCAAAGTAGTTGATGGATTAGGCTTCCAGTTATAAGTTGAATTGCCCAACACATAACCTCCTCCAAATGCCCTGTTTGTTGAAAGTCAGCTTGATTTGGGGCAGGTTCACTGACCT
The DNA here is from genome assembly GCF_025265405.1 of Mesoplodon densirostris. Taxonomy (NCBI): domain Eukaryota; kingdom Metazoa; phylum Chordata; class Mammalia; order Artiodactyla; family Ziphiidae; genus Mesoplodon; species Mesoplodon densirostris. The sequence continues at coordinate 8,408,433 of NC_082661.1, forward strand.
TTCCTTACCTGGGAAATGAAGACTTTTAAAAAGATGATCTCTCCGGTGCCTGGCTTTGGTTCTGAGGTTCTGTTCTGGTGGCTTCTATGCCTAACTGGATTGCAGGTCTCAGAGGGCAGGATGGAAGTCTGCCCTTTCCCTCATCCCTCCTCAAGGCCCAGCACTGATGACTGAACAGATGGGTCAGGACAAGGGTGAAGATGCCAGTGGTTTCACTGAATGATGTGAATGTAAATTACCGGCCAGAAAATATCCAAAGAAGATAAATATCTAAGAGCTTCACACTACCTTTGAAATGTTTCCCCTAATTTCTCCTGTGAGATCCCCAAAGAGGATTTTAAAGAGACTTCAAGTATGCTGCTTGCAAGAGTCCCGACACATGATCGTACCCCCCGGAATAAGTGCAGAATGTGACGTGTGGGGTGCTGTAGTCACATCACTAGGGAGTGGGGTCTGCATACCCACTGATGCTTTGAGAAGCCCAGCCAGTTACTGTGGGATGTGCAAACAGCTCCTCTCCTCTGGCTACAAGGCACCTTTTGGGTCAGATCTCAGTGAGAGTGGGGATGAATGGGGCAAGAGGAGGTCGAACCCCTGGTACGTGCTCACACAATCCTGCTGTCACCAAAAGGCCCTGCCTGGTCCCAGAAAGCTGTGAGGGGACCAGAAGGGGACCCGGGAGAGGCAGCCCTGAGAAGGAGCTGCCACTGTGTCGGCCCACCCCTCGGGGAGGGAGGTGATTGGCAGTCCAGGTAGGGGCGCCCCCTCCTCCCCAAGTTGAAATGCCTCCATCTCCTTCCCATTGTAAAGTGAATGCTACTGGCCATTCATAGGGAAAAGCATCTTTGGAGTCTGTTCATAATCATTCGTTTCTGCTCAAGGTTTTACAACTGCAAAAAAGGGTGTGAAAACCTCAGAAGAACTGAGTTAAGCAAAGACGGTCCAGCAATGTCATAAATTATGTTTTGTCATCAGAAAGTGAAAATAACCCCAGGGTAAGAACATTCAGAAAAAAAGTCAGCCCAAATTGCTTTGTGAGAACATAAACTTGTTTCTTGCAGCCAACTTCATAGGAGGAGGAGTGGGTGAGGGCTGGAAACAGAGGCAGAAGCAGTGACAGACCTATTGAGGGTTCACTAAAGAGGCTCCAGAAGCATCCGTTTCCCCCTGCCCATCCTAACCTGCTGGAACAGAACTGGTTGACACTTAAACTTTTCCAGCCCTGGAACTCTGTAATGCCATGAATAATTATTTTAACCTAAAAATCTGGTTTCTCCCACCCATAAAAACCAGTAAATCCTTCAAGTTAATTAAATGGAAGAACTCATTTAATTACATAGTAATTGGTATTTTTATCTCTTTTAAATATAGATGGGGGGGGAAGTACCCGAGGAGACCAAAAAAAAAAAAAAGAAGAAAAAGAGAAGGAAAGAAGGGAGAAAGGTAATTTGGATTTTTTGTCGATTCTGAATACTTGATGTTTTTGAAACATTTCCAGATTTCCTTTACAGGAAAGGAATGAAAATGATCCAAAAGGAGGAGGGAATTTTTTTTTTCCTTTTGTTCTGAGCTCAGTCCTGGGGTTTTGTGGCAGGTGCTGAGAAGCTGGGTAGACTGAGCGCGTTCAGAAATTTGTCCGAAGGGGTTGTAAGAACTGAAAATGAGTAAAAACAAAACAAAATGGAAAAAAAAAAGAGGAAAAAACACAAAAACTCCGGCCACAGATAAGCATCATGTAATTTGCTAAGACATATCATTTTGATGTTTTCTTGAGGAGGAAAGCTAATTTAGAAAGGCAGGGAGGTACACTTGTGGTTGAGGGGAGTGAGATCCAGTCCCGGGCCCTTGGAGGCCCTTGCTTCTGTTCTAGCAGAACTGGGGGCGGGTGGAGGCAGCTGTGTGGGTGTCAGAGCCCGGGGCCAGCCCACCAGACCGTCCCACCATGGAAACCAGTGCCAGCTGCAGGCCCGAGAGATACCAGGAAATGGGTTTTCAGTGCCATAGGGACTAATTCTAGAGAGGCAGACTTCAAAAACCTGCAGAATTTAAAGTCCTATTTTTGATTTTTTTTTTTTTTTTTTTTTTTTGTGGTATGCGGGCCTCTCCCGTTGCGGAGCACAGGCTCCGGACGTGCAGGCTCAGTGGCCATGGCTCACGGGCCCAGCCGCTCCGCGGCATGTGGGATCCTCCTGGACCGGGGCACAACCCCGTGTCCCCTGCATCAGCAGGCGGGCTCTCAACCACTGCGCCACCAGGCAAGCCCCTAAAGTCCTGTTTTAAACATGACCCCCGCCCCTTCCCATCGTTGGGAATTCTCTGTCTATGACTGTGCTATACTTGTGTAAGTGTTTCCTGCTTCCTGCCTGCCTTTCTAATTTCCTTTTTTAGGAAATATTTATAAAAGTCAACAGAAGAGACATTCTTGCCTTCATGGAGCTTATAATGCAGTGGTCAAGGCAGATGTCAGCCCAGTAAGCACACATGAAGATGAGAAGTAGAAGGGGTTTGGCGGTTGAGGGCAGGGGCTGACTTGGTCTGGGGGCTGGGGAGAGGGGAGCTTGGCTGACATCGGAAGGGGGAGCGGGAGTTCATAGGTCAAGCAGACCAGTGTTGGCGGTGATGGTGACCATCCAGGGAGGCTGGGGGATGCAGATGGAGACAGACAGAAACAGAGGTGGTGGGATAACAATAGCCAGACGAGCAGAGGCAGCACCCGTGTGGGGCACAGTCCCGCTTCTTTCCTTGGGTGGCGAATGTCCCCATTCACAGCGAGGCAGCTGACTGGGGCTCGCAGTTGAGGTGGCCTGCAGGTTAGGCGGCCGGCCCAAGGTCACCTAGCTGGGCAGCTGTTTCAGGACCTTGCGGTGTAAGAGCCATCGAGTCAGGCGTGTTTCTGCTCTGCTCGCCATGTGTCCCCGTGGACTCCACGTCCAGTGCTCGTTTGGCGGCTCCATGGCCTCTGCTGGGCCTGGGAAGGATGGGCATGTCATCGCGCAGGCACTCGGATTGTGTCGGGAGAAGTTCTTATTGACTCTGAGCTGACTCTAGGTCTGAACATCTATGTGCTTTGGCCAAATATTTATCTGAACCAACCAGAGCAGTTCTTGCCAGAAAGTCAGCTATGGGGATTTTTTTTTTTTGGTCGTTTTTAAAAATTTGAGACTTTTTTAGCCCAGGAAGAAGTCTGCTCTCTGCAAACAAGTCCCAACCTTCGGAATGAGGCCTGAACGCTTTCCAGATCTTTATGGAAAAGATTCCACTCTTCCGTGGTTAATTCCAAGAGGTCACTTGTTTACGTAGCACGGAGTTCGCAGGGCAGCTCGTGCAGCCCAGCTGTCTGCGCTTATACCGAGTACTGCTTGCTCTCCTGTCCCCACTCTGTGTTACCTCGTTGCAGAAGGAGGCTAGTCCTCTCCGTCAGCAGGGCAGCTGCGGAGGGCTCTGTTGAAGCAGCATCTTAGCGGACTCCAGGGAAACATGGTTCTTCTTGGAGATCATGCCTTTGTTATAATGTTTATTGAATGTCCACCTCTCCAGCTTCAAGTATCAAAACTTGGAGAGATGTTTTTTGAAAGAAATCATACCCCACCAAACACTTTGAGCACCTCTACTTAACGGAGAAGAGGAAAGAACTCCTTTTCGACAGACTGATGTGTGTTTAGCGTCTTGGGTGATATGTCTGTCAATAAATACTTGCTCGATCTATTTATTTTACAGAGGTTGGGAATCTGGATTTCAGATTTGAGTGGGGTTATTAGAAACTGGGTCTCTTTTCTAAAAGTGTCAAGGAAGTTATTAGAAGGAGAGTTTGAAACTACCATTTTATTTTTTTTATTTATTTTTATTTTTATTTTTATTAGTTTCTGCTTTATAACAAAGTGAATCAGTCATACATATACATCTGTTCCCCCATCCCTTCCCTCTTGCGTCTCCCTCCCTCCCACCCTCCCTATCCCACCCCTCCAGGCGATCACAAAGCACCGAGCTGATCTCCCTGTGCTATGCGGCTGCTTCCCACTAGCTATCTACCTTACGTTTGGTACTGTATATATGTCCATGCCTCTCTTTCGCTTTGTCACAGCTTACCCTTCCCCCTCCCCATATCCTCAAGTCCATTCTCAAGTAGGTCTGTGTCTTTATTCCCGTTTTACCCCTAGGTTCTTCATGACATTTTTTTTCTTATATTCCATATATATGTGTTAGCATACGGTATTTGTCTTTCTCTTTCTGACTTACTTCACTCCGTATGACAGACTCTAGGTCCATCCACCTCACTACAAATAACTCTTCGTTTCTTTTTATGGCTGAGTAATATTCCATTGTATATATGTGCCACATCTTCTTTATCCATTCATCCGATGATGGACACTTAGGTTGTTTCCATCTCCGGGCTATTGTGAATAGAGCTGCAATGAACATTTTGGTACATGTCTCTTTTTGAATTATGGTTTTCTCAGGGTATATGCCTAGTAGTGGGATTGCTGGGTCATATGATTGAAACTACCATTTTTAATGATTTATTTATTGAATACTAAGAAGTTTTATTTTGCAATTATTTTAACTCGTACGACTGCATATATTTTGGTTGCCATTTACTTTTTTTAAAAGGTTATGTTCCATTTATAGTTATAAAATATTCGCTAAAACAACCATTTTTTAAATTATTTTTTTCTGTGGGTCTTTCCTTGCATCCAAAATCTAGTTCTTGGCTCCGGGTGTCCTGGTGGGACCAGCGTGTTTGTTGCCGTGTCACTGCAGGACAGGGCCTATTTCAGTCAGTCTCGATCAGATGTTGCTGACACACAGCCTTTGCAACTTTCCTTCTTCCTATTTTGCATCCAGGCTTGGCTGGGTCTTTGTACCCCGGGTGCGAGTCCGTACTGCGGGGCTGAGATCCTGTCTGCAGAGATGGGAGGGACAGCAGGAAGAGAAATGGGGGAGGTGGTGGGGGTTGGTTGCTGTTTATGGAGTTTAGGGTTGAGGGTTGGTGTTGGCAGCACTGTAGAGGCATTTTGCACGGGCCATCCCGTTTGATACTCACAGCTCCCTGGCGGTAGGTAGCACCACATTGTCTCCATTCGACAGATGAGCAAACTGAGGCACAGAAGTGTAACGCGGTCTGCACAAGGGCACACAGCAACCAGATGGGCAGGTGTGTGTGTGTGTGTGTGTGTGTGTGTTCACATACTTCTAGGGTTGGGACTTTCATCTTTGGTCCCCACCACCACGCTTCTCTTTCCATGGGGGCAACGTGCGCATTCCCACCCTGTGTAGCCGTGTGAAGCAGGATCATGCGTCAGAAGATTTAGAGGCTCATTTGGCCTCAGCAAAGAGTCAGTCATGAGAATTGGTCATCTAGGGTCCCACTGTCCTTTTTGTGTGTTGTCCCTTGGTGCTCTTTGGAATGTGCCTGTTTATAAACATGGATGCCCACTCTGGGGAATTCTGTGGTCGGCTCCAGGATTTCCATGGCTTTGGCAGAGAGGGCAAGGGAGATGTCCCTCCTGGACTCACTCCCAGGCCTGTCATTCTTAGTTCAATGGGAACTGGATTTTTTTTTACAACAGTCGAGCGTTATAGTATATCCGGTGGGGGGGGATATTAATGCAGAGATAACTTGAGAAGTGAGGGGATACGGTGGAGCTTGGGTGTACCTTCCCATCTGGCAGTTTGCATAGCCCCTTCCGTGCCATGGCACCTTGCCTCGTGTAGCCCCGCAGCCTCCTTGCCATCCCTTGTGCCACCTGATCTGCAGAGAGAGGCAAGAATGCACCCATTTTCAACAGATGAGGAAACTGAGGTTCAGAGGTGGGAACTCGTGTCCTGCGGAGCTTGGCCCAGACCATTTTCTTTTCTTTAGCTTTTTTTTTTTTTAACATCTTTATTGGACTATAATTGCTTTACATTGTTGTGTTAGTTTCTGCTTATAACAAAGTGAATCAGCTATACATATACCTATATCCCCATATCCCCTTCCTCTTGCTTCTCTCTCCCACCCTCCCTATCCCACCCCTCTAGGTGGTCACAAAGCACAGACCAGCCCATTTTCTATTTGCCACTCCTGTTTGTCAGCATGTATTATAATTGTTTCATCTTTCTCATCTTCGTGGTTATAAAAGTAATACACTATGTAAGTAAAGTGGGAAGCAAGGTGATTGGAAACTGTAATGTGCGTGTGGGTCCCAGCCTCCCTGCGGGGAGGGGCAGTTTGGGCTTCAGCTTGTGTTTTTTTTCTAAATAAATTTATTTATTTATTTTTGGCTGTGTTGGGTCTTTGTTGCTGTGCGTGGGCTTTCTCTAGTTGTGGCAAGGGGGGCTACTCTTCCTTGCAGTGCGCGGGCTTCTCATTGTGGTAGCTTCTTTTGTTGCAGAGCATGGGCTCTAGGCACGCAGGCTCAGTAGTTGTGGCGCACAGGCTTAGTTGCTCCGCGGCATGTGGGATCTTCCCGGACCAGGGCTCGAACCCATGTCCCCTGCATTGGCTGGCAGATTCTTAACCACTGTGCCACCAGGGAAGTCCCTCAGCTTGTGTTTAAATCCAGATCTGCCACTTACTTGCTGTGTGATTTAGGACAAGCCACTTTGCTGCCCGGAGCCTCAGTTTTCTTACCTGCAAGATGGAGCAATTGCATCTACTTTTAGCATCGCCTCAAAGTCGGGGTAGATGAGAGGCAGCATAGTGCCTGCCGTGGAACAAGTGTTCAGTTCTTGTTAGTTCTCCCTGCCAACCCCCGCCCCGGCCCTATATCGGTGCCTCTCAAACTCACCTCCAGGAGACCCTGAAGGCAGAAGATAATAAATTCTCACTGGAGTGCCCTAGGCTGCCCGCAAGCAGCTTACAGACACCGAAGCAATCTGCAACATTGTACAGATTTCGTATCACTTAGTTATGTATCTGAGTATAACAATTTAAAAACAATGTTTCAAATGCTTAAATATTTTAAAGATGGAAGCTTCAAACTGTCTTGTAGCTTCCTGCAGCTCCTGGAGTACCTCTGCACAGCCTGGGGGGCTGGCACACACCTCCCCACAACCCTGGGGTCTATGCACCCAAGCTGGTGTCGGTGCTGGAGTTGCTGTCCTTGCCTCTTGCCACACCTCGTAAGAGCTAGACCTGTCTGTGGGTAGACAGTGGATGTTCTGGAGAAATCCCATTTTACCCTCACCTTGTTCTAAAACCCTCCAGGGGACACTGCTATTCAGTCAGATGGCTCACTTTTTCCATCCAAAAGACATAAATTTCAAAGAAGTGTTTTCAGGCGGTTCTTCTTGTTCAAGGGTTAACCAGATTCTTATTTTGCTTTTCTTTGGAAATAAAACAATGTTTAAAACTATTCAGATCAACAAGGCCATCTGGTGGGGAGTATGCAGCTGCTCCCCATTCAATTGTGCCGCCTCTAATGTATTCATTGTAGGTCCATTGTACAGCTGCAAAATCATTATTCGCAGTTGGTTTTGAACAGAGCTCTGTGTCTGGGCAAGACCTCTCTCCTCCGCCTGTCCTGAAGGACATTTGGCTTGGTCATCTTCTGATGGTTGGCAGTCTTTTCACTCTTCCTGAAGTCACATCAAAGCAGGTGAGAGGGTTCTGGGCACCCAAGTGAGGGGGGGCACAGAGCCCCTTGCTCCTTTGGGCCCTAATACTTAGTCTCTGCATTATACTTGGAGCCACTTCTTTTCGTTCATTTTCCTATTTGTTAAGGAAGAATTGTTGGAAGGCAGCTAGAATCTACCTCTCATCTTTGTGGTTTAGTTGCACAAGAGCCAAAAGGACACACTAGTCTGAAAATGTGTGACTTTTCCCCCCCGGTAGTTAAGGTTTTTTGTTGCAGATGTTTGAATCCTTGAAAGTGTGCAAAAAGAATAATAAGAGAATTTATCAGATACCTGTGTTCCTGAGATCACTGGACTCTGTGATGATGTGTCGTACTTTGAGAAAAAGAGGATGAATGTCTAAGTGGTGCTGGGGTTTGCTTATGGTCACATGGCTGGTTAGTAGGTGTGGCAGGTGGTCCACCCAGGCCTTTTGATCCCAAGGCCCGCTCTCTGTCCTATACTCTGAGTCATGGCGGGGGAGGAGGTGTATAGCATTAAATTCATCTGTAAAATGGGAGTACTAATTGGGCTCTCCTTTAGATTATCATGAAGTGTAGACAGGATTATGCATCTAAATCCCAGCCTGGTGTCTGGACACCAGAAGGCCTTCAATAAATGTAGCTCATGTCACTTTTATTGTTGTCACTAAGTGGCAGGAGCCCTGTCCTGGATTTCTGCCAAGAGTTTGCTCCTTCACTCATTAATTTAAGAACTATTCAGGGAGCACCCGCCCCCGTGCCAGGCATGGTTGATGTACAAGGAAATCTGGTACCTACACTGATTTGATTTCAGGTTGAGCATCACTGACCCTGTCCTTGTAGAGCTGAGAGTCCAATCGGACAGTCCCCAACTCCAACCACACCTCCTCGCCTGGGAGACAGGGTGGCCGGTGGGCTGGGTGAAAGCTGACCTTGCTGCCCTTTGAGCCTCGAGTTCTGAGCAGGTTTCTCCCGGAGCTGCCATCTTGCATAATGGTGTGGTGTGGGGAAAGGTCATAGGCTTTGCAGCCAAACAGACCTGTGGTTGGAGTTTGGTTCTGCCACTGGCTGGCCATGGGATTCCGGGGACGATTTTAGCCCTGTGGTGCCTCAGTTTCCTGCATTTAACTTGGGGGTCGCAGTGCTGACCTCAGAGGGTTGCCATCAGGAAAGGACCTTGCGTGGTGCTCTGTGCATGGCAGGGGCTGGATCAACATTTGTCACCTTCTCTTTTCACCATCCCTGGAGTCACTTAAAACCCTAAGCTGGGCCCATGTTTCAAAGTATACATCCTCGTCTGCACAGAGAGTGATATTTCATTTCTAATTTCAAATGTCTTCAAACAGACTGCACATTGCTTCCTTGACATGCTTTACGTTATAGGACTGTCCTTGCTTTCTTGCCGAGAGCCATGTAGGTGGGTGGGTTTCACAGCAACCTGGCAAGCTTGTCTCAAGTAGGTTCTACTCTAATGGAAAACCACCGCCGTAGGTGTACAGGCTTGAGTGGAAAATCAAGTACCTAAATCCAGCACCAACTTATATTACAGTTACTACTGGAAATAATAAAATGAGTGGTTAGAAACAGTTTCTCCTCCCATTTGCTTTCAGAAAAAGAAACTTGTCGGTCGTGTCACAAAGACCTTTAGAATCTTGTGCCCATTGAGATTGCTGGGTGACCGTGCAAAGTGAACACAGGGGCAGCCTCTTGTTCACCCTGCCGCTGCTCGTTCTGTGCATTTTAGAGAGACTGGGGCACTGGCTGGGTGTCATCCATACATCTGGCGGTTGCACGAGGGTGCTGGAGCAGGTTACCCTATGGGAGAGTGAGCCATCCCAGAGGATATTAAAAGGATCCCATTTGCCCTCCCGCCTTCAGCTGTCGGATATCCCGTGGGTCAATGAGGCAGCCCCACTGTTAGGGTACATTTTGAACCAGCGCTGGTTTCCCAGCTCTGCAGATGCTCAGGGGCTGGTGGGCTTTGGGGCTGCCCTTGAAAAGGGTCTGATTCTGAATGTGGGCTTTTTTCTGGAGCCTTTGGAGCCTTTGTTCTGGAGTTAAATGGAATGTTAACAGAGGACCTGGGTTGTGCATTCTTCATATTTGTCGCCTCAACAAACACGGTGCCCCGCACACCGTGGGTGCTTGATAAACGTGTGCTCACCGGTGTGGGCTACTAATAAGGAGAGTGCACTGCGTGTTTGGGGGTTAATTGTCCAGCTTTCTTGCCTAGCATAAGACAAGTACTGCACCAGCTTTTCAGTGCTTGCTGCAAAATTGTTGGCTTCTTAGCAGCCCGAAGACATAATAGATGATGATACTGGGTTTTTATTAGGAAGGAGTTAATTGCAAATCACCCACTCAGGAGTGTTAGGCTGAAAGAGGTAGTCCCGACTCCATATTTTACATACAGTTTCAGAGATGCAGTGACTTGTCCACGGTTACCATCCAGGTGAATGTCAGGTCTGGATGGGGACCACGCTTGGGAATCTCAGCTCAGGGGCCACACCCCGTGGCGCGCTGCCTTGTCGGAGACAGATGATCGCTGTGAGGGGGGCAAGCTTTTCCCAGGGTACACCCACAGCTGTCCCAGGCTCTCCAGGGCTCCCCACCCTGGTTATTGAGGCACCTGAATGATCCCAGTCAGCTCTGCTTTGTAACATCTTGTTTCTACTCTAAAACTTGACTGTTATTCCTGCACCTGTGTGCCTGCCTGTAGCTGCCACCTGCCTCTTCTCACTCATTACTTCAGATTAGTTGCAGACAGGAAAATCAGACATCTGTGCTAGAACTATATATACACTGAAAGCAGGTAGCCTGGAATGAAGGTCTGAGGGCCTCTCCTGTAATAATACAAAGAATACATATCATTTATTGTGGCTTGGTGTGTGCTAGATGCCGGGTTAAGCATTTTCTGTATATTATCTCATTTCCTCTTCACATCCATGCTGGGAGGAGATAGTTTTATTCCCATTTTACAGATGAGGATGTAAAGTCACGGAATGGTGAAGTTAGTTAACTGAGATCATAAAGCTGGCACAGACTTGAGTCGGATTGAAATGCAAGTCTGCCTGAGACCTTTGGCAGTCTGACTCCTGTAAGGCTTTGTTATGACTGCTCAGAGAACGTTTTTGCTACATCCCAACTTTCTACCAAGTTGCAAATCATTTGTTTCCCTAGGCCAGATGCAGAGGGGGAGCTGGCTGCATATTTGTGGAGATTTGGTCTCAGAGAAAATGCCTGTTTCTTTTTTCTTCTTTTTTTTTTTTTTTTTTTTTTTGCGGTACGCGGGCCTCTCAGTGTTGTGGCCTCTCCCGTTGCGGAGCACAGGCTCCAGACGCGCGGGCTCAGCGGCCACGGCTCACGGGCCCAGCTGCTCCGCAGCATGTGGGATCTTCCCGGACCGGGGCATGAACCCATGTCCCCTGCATCGGCAGGTGGACTTTCAACCACTGCGCCACCAGGGAAGCCCAAAAATGCCTGTTTCTTAAAGATATATTTTATGTAATGAAATAATAGTTTAGAATGTGTTTTCTAGACTGTAAATCATGTGAAGTGGTCATTACTCACAAACTGTTGATGATGAACTTAATGTCGAGTCAAGTACGCTTTAAAAATAACTTAAAAAAAACTGCCTTTGTTTTGTATGACACACATTTTGAGTGAGCCAGGAAGATCCTGCAGGTCACAGTTTGAGAATCCCTGTTTTAGACAAAGCATGCAGAAGGTGTCTTAGTCATCAGGAAAGACGAAATCTGGCAAGGAAACCATGAGCACAGGATGCAGGAAGGGCTTGCTCAAGGAGAGCAGCAAGGAGGAAATTATAGTGACTCTAAAAATAGTCAGGGAGGAAGGTTCTTCATCAGGGACTGGGGAAAATGTGGTCAGTCATCTGATAACTAAAACATAACAGCTGTGGTTCTTTTAAATACACATTTTGCCAGAAAATAACCTGATGTGTGACATTTGGGTAGTTTTGTCTTGATTTGGGAACAGCTGCCATCTGGGTTTCCAGCATTATTTTGGCATATCTGCTTTTGGTGTTAGCCAAAGCATTCTTCAAGGCCACAGCCTTGATTCAGTTGATTCACTGGGTTTTTGGATGAATTGCTTTGACCTGAATTGCTCACTTTACTCAGATAAAGACACTTTTTGGAACTCTTAAATGTATAATTATACCAGCTTAATTTAGTAACACCTATTGTTTGTAACCTGTAGAAGAGTGTATCAGTTAACTTTTTTTTTTGAGTTAAAAGATTCTTTTAAATTTAATCATTTTGGTTGATAATAAAGCTTATTTACACTTGTTCTTCCCTTAATAGGAACAGAAAATAACCACCCACTATCAGTCCTACATTATCCAGTAACATCTTAAAGATTAACCAAATCTCCCTACATTTTTTTCTTTTCTTTTTTTTAATAAGTTTTTTTAACATCTTTATTAGAGTATAATTGCTTTACAATAGTGTGTTAGTTTCTGCTGTATAACAAAGTGAATCAGCTGTACATATACATATATCCCCATAGCCCCTCCCTCTTGCATCTCCCTCCCTCCTTCCCTATCCCTCCCCTCTAGGTGGTCACAAAGCACCGAGCTGATCTCCCTGTGCTATGTGGCTGCTTCCTACTAGCTATCTGTTTTACATTTGGTAGTGTATATATGTCCATGCCACTCTCTCACTTTGTCTCCCAGTGTACCCTCCCCCTCCCCATGTCCTCAAGTCCATTCTCTACGTCTGTGTCTTTATTCCTGTCCTGCCCCTAGGTCCAATAGAACCTTTTTTTTTTTTTTTTTTAGATTCCATATATATGTGTTAGCACATGGTATTTGTTTTTCTCTTTCTGACTTAACTTCACTCTGTATGACAGACTCTAGGTCCATCCACCTCACTACAAATAACTCAGTTTCATTTCTTTTTATGGCTGAGTAATATTCCATTGTATATATGTGCCACATCTTCTTTACCCATTAATCTGTCGATGGACACTTAGGTTGCTTCCATGTCCTGCCTATTGTAAATAGAGCTGCAATGAACGTTGTGGTACATGACTCTTTTTGAATTATGGTTTTCTCAGGGTATATACCCAGTTGTGGGATTGCTGGGTCGTATGGTAGTTCTATTTTTAGTTTTTTAAGGAACCTACATACTATTCTCCATAGTGGCTGTATCAATTTACATTCCCACCAACAGTGCAAGGGGGTTCCCTTTTCTCCACACCCTCTCCATCATTTGTTGTTTGTAGATTTTTTGATGATGGCCATTCTGACTGGTGTGAGGTGATAGCTCATTGTAGTTTTGATTTGCATTTCTCTAATGATTAGTGATGCTAAGCATCCTTTCACGTGTTAGTTGGTAACATGTATATATCTTCTTTGGAGAAATGTCTCTTTAGGTCTTCTGCGCATTTTTGGATTGGGTTGTTGTTTTTTTGATATTGAGCTGCATGAGCTGCTTGTATATTTTAGAGATTAATCCTTTGTCAGTTGCTTCATTTGCAACTATTTTCTCCCATTCTGAGGGTTGTTTTTTGGTCTTGTTTATGTTTTCCTTTGCTATTCAAAAGCTTTTAAGTTTCATTAGGTCCCATTTGTTTATTTTCATTTTTATTTCCATTTCTCTAGGAGGAGAGTCAAAAAGGATCTTGCTGTGATTTATGTCATAGAGTGTTCTGCCTATGTTTTCCTCTAAGAGTTTTATAGTGTCTGGCCTTACACTTAGGTCTTTAATCCATTTTGAGTTTATTTTTGTGTATGGTGTTAGGGAGTGTTCTAATTTCATTCTTTTACATGTAACTGTCTGGTTTTCCCAGCACAACTTATTGAAGAGGTTGTCTTTTCTCCGTTGTATATTCTCACCTCCTTTATCAAAGATGAGGTGACCATACGTGCGTGGGCGTATCTCTGGGCTTTCTATCCTGTTCCATTGATCTATATTTCTGTTTTTGTGCCAGTACCATACTGTCTTGATTACTGTAGCTTTGTAGTATAGTCTGAAGTCTAGGAGCCTGATTCCTCCAGCTCTGTTTTTCTTTCTCAAGATTGCTTTGGCTATTCGAGGTCTTTTGTGTTTCCACACAAATTGTGAAATTTTTGTTCTAGTTCTGTGAAAAATGCTGTTGGTAGTTTGATAGGGATTGCACTGAATTGGTAGACTGCTTTGGGTAGTAGAGTCATTTTCACAATGTTGATTCTTCCAATCCAAGAAGATGGTATATCTCTCCATCTGTTTGTATCAACTTTAATTTCTTTCATCAGTGTCTTATAGTTTTCTGCATATAGGTCTTTTGTCTCCTTAGGTAGGTTTATTCCTAGGTATTTTATTCTTTTTGTTGCAATGGTAAATGGGAGTGTTTCCTTAATTTCTCTTTCAGATTTTTCATTGTTGTGTATAGGAATGCCAGAGATTTCTGTGCATTAATTTTGTATCCTGCTACTTTACCAAATTCATTAATTAGCTCTAGTAGTTTTCTGGTAGCATCTTTAGGATTCTCTATGTATAGTATCATGTCATCTGCAAACAGTGACAGCTTTACTTCTTCTTTTCCGATTTGGATTCCTTTTATTTCTTTTTCTTCTCTGATTGCTGTGGCTAAAACTTCCCAAACTATGTTGAATAACAGTGGTGAGAGTGGACAGCCTTGTCTTGTTCCTGATCTTAGAGGAAATGGTTTCAGTTTTTCACCATTGAGAACGATGTTGGCTGTGGGTTTGTCATATATGGCCTTTATTATGTTGAGGTAAGTTCCCTCTATGTCTACTTTCTGGAGAGTTTTTTTATCATAATTGGGTGTTGAATTTTATCGAAAGCTTTCTCTGCATCTATTGAGATGATCATATGGTTTTTCTCCTTCAATGTGTTAATATGGTTTATCACATTGATTGATTTGCATATATTGAAGAATCCTTGCATTCCTGGGATAAACCCCACTTGATCATGGTGTATGATCCTATTAATGTGCTGTTGGATTCTGTTTGCTAGTATTTTGTTGAGGATTTTTGCATCTATGTTCATCAGTGATATTGGTCTGTAGTTTTCCTTCTTTGTGACATCTTTGTCTGGTTATGGTATCAGGGTGATGGTGGCCTCAGAGAATGAGTTTGGGAGTATTCCTACCTCTGCTATATTTTGGAAGAGTTTGAGAAGGATAGGTTTAACTTTTCTCTAAATGTTTGATAGAATTCACCTGTGAAGTCATCTGGTCCTGGGCTTTTGTTTGTTGGAAAATTTTTAATCACAGTTTCAATTTCAGTGCTTGTGATTGGTCTGTTTATATTTTCTATTTCTTCCTGGTCCAGTCTGGGAAGGTTGTGCTTTTCTAAGAATGTGTATTTCTTCCAGGTTGTCCATTTTATTGGTATATAGTTGCTTGTAGTAATCTCTCATGATCCTTTGTATTTCTTCAGTGCCAGTTGTTACTTCTCCTGTTTCCTTTCTAATTCTGTTGATTTGAGTCTTCTCCCTTTTTTTCTTGATGAGTCTGGCTAATGGTTTATCAATTTTGTTTATGTTCTCAAAGAACTGGCTTTTAGTTTTATTGATCTTTGCTATTGTTTCCTTCATTTCTTTTTCATTTATTTCTGATCTGATCTTTATGATTTCTTCCTTCTGCTTACTTTGGGGTTTTTGTTCTTCTTTCTCTAATTGCTTTAGGTGTAAGTTTAGGTTGTTTTTTAGTGATCTTTCTTGTTTCTTGAGGTAGGATTGTACTGCTATAAACTTCCCTCTTAGAACTGCTTTTGCTGCATCACATAGGTTTTGGGTCATCATGTTTTCATTGTCATTTGTTTTTAGGTATTTTTTTATTTACTCTTTGATTTCTTCAGTGGTCTCTTGGTTATTTAGTAGCATATTGTTTAGCCTCCATGTGTTTGTATTTTCTACATTTTTCCTGTAATTGATATCTAGTCTCATAGTGTTGTGGTTGGAAAAGATACTTGATACAATTTCAATTTTCTTAAATTTACCAAGGCTTGATTTGTGACCCAAGATCTATCTATCTATCTAAGGTCCATCCTCGAGAATGTTCCATGAGCACTTGAGAAGAAAGTGTATTCTGTTTTTTTTGGATGGAATGTCCTATAAATATCAGTTAAGTCCATCTTGTTTAATGTATCATTTAAAACTTGTGTTTCCTTATTTATTTTCGTTTTGGATGATCTGTCTATTGGTGAAAGTGGAGTGTTAAAGTCCCCTACTATGATTGTGTTACTGTCGATTTCCCCTTTTATGGTTGTTAGCATTTGCCTTATGTATTGAGGTGCTCCTATGTTGGGTGCATAAATATTTACAACTGTTATATCTTCTTCTTAGATTGATCCCTTGATCATTATGTGGTGTCCTTCTTTTGTCTCTTGTAATGGTCTTTATTTTAAAGTCTATTTTGTCTGATATGAGAATTGCTACTCCAGCTTTCTTTTGATTTCCATTTGCATGGAATATCTTTTTCCATCCCCTTGCTTTCAGTCTGTATGTGTCCCTAGGTCTGAAGTGGGTCTCTAGTAGATAGCATATATATGGGTCTTGTTTTTGTATCCATTCAGCCAGTCTATGTCTTTTGGTTGGAGCATTTAATCCATTTATATTTAAGGTAGTTATCGATATGTATTTCCTATTACCATTTTCTGAATTGTTTTGTGTTTGTTATTGTAGGTCTTTTCCTTCTTTTGTGTTTCCTGCCTAGAGAAGTTCCTTTAGCATTTGTTGTAAACCTGGTTTGGTGGTGCTGAATTCTCTTAGCTTTTTCTTGTCTGTAAAGGTTTTAATTTCTCCATCAAATCTGCATGAGATCCTTGCTGGGTAGAGTAATCTTGGTTATAGATTTTTCCCTTTCATCACTTTAAATGTGTCCTGACGCTCCCTTCTGGCTTGTAGAGTTTCTGTTGAAAGATCAGCTGTTAACCTTATGGGGATTCCCTTGTATGTTATTTGTTGTTGTTCCCTTGCTGCTTTTAATATTTTTTCTTTGTATTTAATTTTTGATAGTTTGATTAATATGTGTCTTGGCATGTTTCTCCTTGGATTTATCCTGTCTGGGACTCTGCACTTCCTGGACTTTATTGACTATTTCCTTTCCCATATTAGGGATTAGGGAAGTTTTCAACTATAAGCTCTTCAGATATTTTCTCAGACCTTTTCTTTTTCTCTTCTTCTCCTGGGAACCCCTATAATTCAAATGTTGGTGTGTTTAGTGTTGTCCCAGAGGTCTCTGAGACTGTCCTCAGTTCTTTTCATTCTTTTTTCTTTCTTCTGCTCTGCAGTAGTTATTTCCACTATTTTATCTTCCAGGTCACTTATCCGTTCTTCTGCCTCAGTTATTCTGCTATTGATTCCTCCTAGAGAATTTTTAATTTCATTTATTGTGTTGTTCGTCATTGTTTGTTTGCTCTTTAGTTCTTCTAGGTCCTTGTTAAACGTTTCTGGTATTTTCTCCATTCTATTTCCAAGATTTTGGATCATCTTTACTATCATTACTGTGAATTCTTTTTCAGGTAGACTGCCTATTTCCTCTTCATTTGTTTGGTCTGGTGGGTTTTTACCTTGCTCCTTCATCTGCTGTGTGTTTCTCTGTCTTCTCATTTTGCTTAACTTACTAAGTTTCGGGTCTCCTTTTCTCAGGCTGCAGGTTTGTAGTTCCCATTGTTGTCGGTGTCTGCCCCCAGTGGCTAGGTTTGGTTCAGTGGGTTGTGTAGGCTTCCTGGTGGAGGGGACTGGTGCCTGTGTTCTGGTGGATGAGGCTGGATATTGTCTTTTCGGTGGGCAGGACTGCATCCAGTGGTGTGATCTGGGGTGTCTGTGACCTCATTATGATTTTAGGCAGTCTCTCTGCTAATGGGTGGGGTTGTGTTCCTGTCTTGCTAGTTGTTTGACATGGGGTGTCCAGCACTGTAGCTTGCTGGTTATTGAGTGGAGCTGGGTCTTATCGTTGAGATGGAGATCTCTGGGAGAGGTTTTGCCGTTTGATATTATGTGGAGCCGGGAGGTCTCTGGTTGACCAATATCCTGAACTCGGCTCTCCCACGTCAGAGGCAGAGGCCTGACACCTGGCTGGGGCACCAAGACCCTGTCAGCCACACGGCTCAGAAGAAAAGGCAGAAGAAAAAAAGAAATAAGGGAAGGAAGGAAGGAAGAGAAAATAAAGTTATTAAAATAAAAAAATAAAAAAATAATTAAAAATAAAAAAATTAGAAATAAAAAAAGAAAGAAAGATGACAGCAACCAAACCAAAAAACAAATCCACCAATGATAACAAGTGCTAAAAATTATATTCAAAAAAAAAAAGGACAGACAGAACCCTCGGACAAATGGTTATAGCAAAGCTATACAGACAAAATCACACAAAGAAGAGAAGCATACACATACACACTCACAAAAAGAGAAAAGGAAGAAAAAATATATATCTATGTATAAAAAAAAGGAAGAGAGCAACCAAATCAGTAAACAAATCTACCAATGATAATAAACTCTAAATACTAAACTAAGATAAACATAAAACCAGAAACAAATTAGGTGCAGAAAGTAAACCCCAAGTCTACAGTTGCTCCCAAAGTCCACCACCTCAATTATGGGATGTTTTGTTGTCTCTTCAGGTATTCCACAGGTGCAGGGTACATCAAGTTGATTGTGGAGATTTAATCGCTGCTCCTGAGGCTGCTGGGAGAGGTTTCCCTTTCTCTTCTTTGTTTGCACAGCTCCTGGGGTTCAGCTTTGGATTTGGCCCCGCCTCTGCGTATAGGTCGCCTGAGGGCGTCTGTTCTTCGTTCAGACAGGGCGGGGTTAAAGGAGCGGCTGATTCGGGGGCTCTGGCTCACTCAGGCCGGGGGGAGGGAGGGGTATGGATGCGGGGCGAGCCTGCAGCGACAGAGGCCGGCGTGACGTTGCACCAGCCTGAGGCGCACAGTGCGTTCTCCTGGGGAAGTTGTCCCTGGATCCCGGGACCCTGGCAGTGGCGGGCTGCACAGGCTCCCAGAAGGAGAGGTGTGGATAGTGACCTCTGCTTGCACACAGGCTTCTTGGCGGCTTCAGCAGCAGCCTTAACGTCTCATGCCCGTCTCTGGGGTCTGCGCTGATAGCCGCGGCTCGCGCCCGTCTCTGGAGCTCATTTAGGCAGTGCTCTGAATCCCCTCTCCTCACACACCCTGAAACAGTGGCCTCTTGCCTCTTAGGCAGGTCCAGAATTTTTCCCGGACTCCCTCCCGGCTAGCTGTGGTGCACTAGCCCCCTTCCGGCTGTGTTCATGCAGCCAACCCCAGTCCTCTCCCTGGGATCCGACTTCGGTTAACATTTATCACATAACAAAACAAGACTCGGTGACTTAAAACAGAAAACGTTTATTATTTCTCATGTGTCTGTGGAGATTGGCTGGGGGTCAGTAGGGTATTGGCTGTTCCAAGTTGGGCTCAGCCAGGCGGCTCTGGTCCATGTGTCTCCCATCCTCCTGGCCAAGCCGCCATGTTCTTCCCACAGCGATGGTCAAGGTGCAGAGGGTAGGCGGACACACTCGACCCCTCTTAAGGCCTGGGCTTGGGACTGGCCTGCTATCACGGCTGCCTCATTCTGTTGGCCAAAGCAGCTTCCAAACCCAAGCCAAAGGCTGGAGAAATGCATTCCACTGCTTTGATCGGAAGAACTGCAATGTCATTTATGTGGCGAAGGTGGTGAATATAGGGAGGGATAAGAAACTGGAAGCAAAATGCAATCTGCCATAAACAGTAATGAACTGCTACTTATCCAATACTTATTGTGGACCAGGACTATGTATATATAATAATAACTAACATTTATTTAGCACTTACTATGAGCCAGACACTTCTACGCACTTGACATGAATTGTTTCATGTAATGCTCACAGCAGTGCTACGATATAGACCCTAAGGTTATTCCCAGTTTCCATCCAAGGAAACGGGAGGAGAGAGGTTTAGTGATTTGCTCAAGGTCAAAGCCGGGTAACCCTGCGTGAGCACCAGGCTCCAACGCTGTACGTGATCTGTTACTTATGAGAATACAGAGGCCCAGATCACTTCAGGGACTTGTCTGCAGTCACTAGGTGGACCCAACTTTAGCATCCTGGCCCACGTGACTGCTGACTGTATTCTTCCCACTGTGCTGTCGGCCAATGAGTGTTAATTGAGGAATGTAGCTTTATTCTGTTCACTGACTGTGATGTGGTCAAAGGCATAAAATCCAGGTATGAGATTGAAGCTGATCATCTGTTGTTTGTCCAGAACCCTCCAGTCTTGTTAGCTTTCGTCTCAGTCCCAGTGACAAACTCTAAATGTGAAAGGTGTTCCTTTTGCCACTTGTTGATTAATATTCCTTGAAAAAAACTTATTTCCATACGCATAGCCCAAAGAGAAGTGTCAGCAGTTAGACATACTAATGAGAAAAAGGCTTTTTGTTTTAGTAAAGGTTAATTAAGACCCATCAATTTTTTTCCTTTAAAACATTAAAGTAAAATAATGTAATTAGCTATTTTTTTCCTCTTTACTCCCAGAGGGCAGATGTAAATGTTCTCGCTAAATGAAGCTATTTATTTAAATTCATCCAGATTTCTTTGGAAGTTTTGTACGTCTTTCTTCTGCCATATCAGCTTAGAGCTACAATAATTTAATAAGTTTTTCCTAGGGTGAAATTGGATGCCCTTTATCGATCTTACACTGAGGGGGCATTCAATTACTTAATCTGAAGTGGTATATCTGGGTCTCTTGATTACAATTTTGTTATAAACGGCTTGCTAATGATGCTCGGGGTGCATAGGTTAATAGGGGCCATTCTAGCCAGGGCTGGGTAATTGAACGCTTTCTATTTTGGGACCAGTTATGTGATCTCTTACAGTGGTACTAGGTTCCCACAATTACAGCCTGCGTCCACAGGGCACAGTGCTGAGCCCAGGCTGGGGAGCAATCTCACTGAAATGTATACCTGAGAACTCTGGTTTAATACCTGAATGGGAGCGCCAAGGGTCCTGTCTCATCTGAATCCACTGGCACCAAAATGTGGACATTCCAGACAGGTGAAGTGCAGTGATACCCATTGCTTATTTCTTAAGAAAGAATAACCTGAGTGTTAGGTTTCGGAATGACTGTTCTTGGGATAATTTGTGGCATATGGAAAAGGCCAATCCAGGAACAAAGCAGCAATCCATTTTCCTTTCAATCCAGTCACATGAATTTGATTTTTCTTCACCGAGTTATGTTAGTTCATAGTTATATTTATTTTAAAAGATCTTTTTGAAACCATACATAGTGTGCATCTATGTATTTGGGCAAATACAAATACTCTTTGTGTTTGGACAAATCCTAGCCCTGACCCAGCCTTCCAGGCCTTCCAGAGTCTTGTCCCTGCCTTTTCTCCCATCCGTTTCCCCCGCCCACACCTGCCGCATAGCCCAGCGGTCTGCTCTCCTGGTGGTCCCCATGGGCTTTGATCTCCCGCTTCTCTTCTTCATGGGGTCTTTACTTCCCTGATCTCCATGTGGCTGGCTTCCTTCTCATCATTCAGAGGTCCCCTCCTGAGTTAGGTCTTCCCTGGCCATCCTCTCTACTCTATCTCCCCTTCCTCTAAGGCATCAGCTCTCCCAGGGGATGGAGCCCAGGGATGCTGCTAAACATCCTACAGTGTACAGAACAGCCCCTGACAACAAAGAATTATCCAGCCCTGGTGTGGCATTCAGAGCTCCTGTTCAAGGGTTTCCTTGTTTTCTCCCTTTATATTTTCTTCCTACCCTTTACTAGCATCTGAGATGGTGTTATTCATTTGTGACTTTTTATTGTCTGTTGCCCTGCAGCCCCTAACTCCTGGTGGAATATAAACTTCAGGTGGAGAAAAGCCCTCCCTGTCACGGTCACTCCTGCACCAT
This sequence comes from Mesoplodon densirostris, assembly GCF_025265405.1. Taxonomy (NCBI): domain Eukaryota; kingdom Metazoa; phylum Chordata; class Mammalia; order Artiodactyla; family Ziphiidae; genus Mesoplodon; species Mesoplodon densirostris. The sequence continues at coordinate 8,429,864 of NC_082661.1, forward strand.
TGCTGTCGAGGCTGACAAGGGTGGCCTGGAAGCCTCCAAGCTCCAGGTCCTGCACTTACAAAGGCTCACAGCAACGTATTCACCTGGTTATATGGCTGTTGTTTTTATATTTATTTATTTATTTAATTTATTTATTTATTTATTTATTTTCTTGGCTGTGTCGGGTCCTTGCTACAGAGTGCGGGCTTCTCATTTCAGTGGCTTCTCTTGTTGCGGAGCACGGTCTCTAGGTGTGCGGGCTTCAGTAGTTGTGGCTCGTGGGCTCTAGAGCGCAGGCTCAGTAGTTGTGGTGCACGGGCTTAGTTGCTCTGTGGCATGTGGGATCTTCCCAGACCAGGGCTCGAACCCGTGTCTTCTGCATTGGCAGGCGGATTCTCACCCGCCGCGCCACCAGGGAAGCCCTGGCTGTTGTTTTCAATCAAGTATTTGACACACTATACGCTGGCCATATGTTTTGATGGAATTTGTAAGTGTAAGATAGTTTTACATTTTTTTCCTCCAAGAGAGCACCGCCCGGGGTTTTTTCCCACACCAACAAAATCTCCCAACTCTTCAGACACCAGCTGGGTGTCCTACAATTCAGTTGAATTCTTACAGTAACTCCTTGGAATTAGCACAGACTTCACGGGTCAAGGGCTCAGTCCTCTGAGACTGCCCCCACTTCAGGCCCCAGTCACAAGTCTTGGGTCCCCAGGCTACCTACACTTCTGTCCTAATTGGCTGCAAATTCAGAGGTTCCCACAGCCCCCTCCTCAGGTTCCATAATTTGCCAAAATGATGCACAGAACTCAGGAAAGTGCCTTACTGACTATTACAAAGGAGATAATACAAGAACAGCCAGATGGAGGAGATGCACGGGGCAGTCTGCGGGGAGGGTCTTGGACCTTCCATGCCCTCTCTGGCTGCACCACCCGCCCAGCACTGCCACGAGCTCACCAGCTAGAAAGCTCTCGGAATCCTGTCACTTAGGGGGTTTTATGGAGGTTCCATTGTGTAGGCACAAGTGATTAAATCTTTGGCCATTGGTGATTAACTCAAGCTCCAGCGCTTCTCCTTTTCCTGGACGTTGGAGAGGCAGGGCTGAAAGTTCCAAGCTTCTAATCAAGGTTTGGTCTTTCTGGCTACCAGCCCCATCCTGAAGCTGTCTGGGGGCCCCAGCAATAGTCACCTCACAAGCATAAACTGAGGTGTGGTTGAAAGGGGCTTGTTATGAATAACAAAAGGTGTTGTCCCTGTCACCCCTGTCACTCAGAAAGTTCCAAGGGTTTTAGAAGCTCTGCGCCAGGAACAGGGGACAAAGACCAAATACGTATTTTTTACGACATCACACCCCCCATCACATCCTGGTTTCAGGCCTGCACACCTGGACTTGCATCTCGGGCAGTGCCCAGTGCACAGTCTGCCTTCAGAAGGGATCTGGTGAATCACAGAAGGGAGGAATGAATGAATTATAGGAGAGTGTTTCTTTGAGGCCCTTAAGGCATCTGGAATTGTCTCCCCAGTTCTCTGCTCCCTGTTTTACATTTTAAAAGTGAGACGTGGGGGCTTCCCTGGTGGCACAGTGGTTGAGAGTCCGCCTGGCGATGCAGGGGACATGGGTTCGTGCCCCGGTCCGGGAAGATCCCGCATGCCGCGGAGCGGCTGGCCCGTGGGCCATGGCCGCTGAGCCTGCGCATCCGGAGCCTGTGCTCCGCAACGGGAGAGGCCACATCAGTGAGAGGCCCGCGTACCGCAAAAAAAAAAAAAAAAGTGAGACGTGGAGTGGGAGGTCTGGCTGGAGGGTGCAGCCTGCCCAGGGGACAAATCCTCTGGCTCACCACGTCCCAGGCCTCTCGGTTGAGACTGTCCGCGTCTCTGCCTACTCAGGTCCATTTGTTTATTTTGCTTGTCAAAGGAAACCTTTGTTCTTGTCGAGGAATGTTTTGCCCATCCTGTTGGGTCCAGATTTTGTACATTCTTGTCTTGGAGCTTCAAAGACCATGTTTGGAAAAAAATTGCATTAGGCCTCCTGTAGCCAGAGAGACAGAAGGGTGTGACTGGCTCCCCTCTGCGATGCTGGTTGGAGCCTCATTTTAACCCCACTTGGCCTTGTTTTGGGCGTGTGAAAAATGTTTTCTTGGCCTAGTGAGGGGATTTCCAAGTAGGGGAGCTTGCCCTGTTGTTTCTCCCGTTGGGGAGCATTGTTTGTACCCAGTGATGGGTCAGAGGTGGTTGAACAAGTTGGGGGCAGAGGTTTGAGCCTTGAGGCTCCTGGCACGTCCTCCCACTGCTCTGTGGGATGAGCGGGTGGCGGCCCGAGGCACTGGCCTGGTTCCGGGCTGAACCCTCCCACAGGCCCTGCTCCTCTGCGCTTCTCAGAACTGCTCTGACCCGCTTCTCAGAACTGCTGTGACCCGTATCTCAGCCTTTGCTCACTAGCATTCCTCAAACTGCTTCCTTGAGACGGCAGTGAGAGTTCTTTGGCCCATTAGGTTTTGGAAACGTTGTGTATTATATTCTTCTCCGGTGAAAAGTCCTACTCTAAAGAAGTCTGTGTAGTTTGGTCCATCTCACCTTTTCTCCAGGTAATTTAAGCACTGAAGACCTATCGACAACACTCAGGACATTTTGTGGAAGATATTTTAGGAAACTGCTTGGCTATTTCTTGGTCATTGTGATTTGACAAAACATGGGCCTTTCGGTCCAAGGGAAGGGAGTATTTCTGGTGGTGAGTTCTGATTGTTCAGCCTTTCGGCCAATGTGAGAGGGGGCTTAATGCAGGGTTAGTTAATATCACGTTCTCTAGGATTGTTGGAGGGGTGTGTGTATGCAGAATTGGAGGCGAGCCTGCCACCCTTGGGTAATTCTGAGGTGCTAAGGAAAAATAATGGGATGGGATTACCCATCCTTGAGTCCACTTCAGATGTTCTTGGCATTCATTGACAATTAAAAAATAAGAGTAATAGTCATTGATGATGCTATTATTATTCATGTCATCTACCTTTTATCGGATGCTAAATACGTGTAGGCATTATGCAAAGTCTTCACAAGCATTAGCTGATATAGTACTTGTTACACGCTTGAAAGGGAGGTACTTTTTATCCTAATTTGACTGGTGAGGAAACCAGAGCTCAGAGAGGTTATGTGGCTGGCTCAAGGTCACATAGCTAGCTAGTTAGCATTGTTATACCACTGCTGGAAACTAAGTAGGTCTCCTTTTTTGCTCTTTTTACAACATCCCCAAAGAAGTGTCATTTGGGCAACAATACAGTTTATAACCGCAGGATTCTATTAATGGATTTTGAAGAATCATGTTTTCCCCAGGATGATGAAAGTGAAAAATTGTTTCAGGGTCTAAAGTGTTCTGTTGCTCAGGGGAATACTGCACGTTGGATTTAATTGCTTAATTACTTAAAGTCAAAAAAAATTTTTTAATATGAGACATTCTACTGAAGGAGAGAATCATTTCAGTGTTTCTAAATTTTCATTAACTTTTGCATCCTAAACTAGTAATAAATGTTAGCTCTAGGTTAAGAGACTGTTGGTGCTACTGGGAGAGTAAAAACCATTTTCTCTGCCTGCTCCCACCCTAAACATTCTCCTTCTTGGATTTTTTGTTGACTTAACAGCACTGATACTTGAATTCATCCCTCAAATTCATAGTCACTGACTGTGCATGAACCTGAGAATGACTGCAAGTCCTGGGATAGGGGGATCCAGTCCCTTAGATGTGCCAAGGCAAAGGCATAACAGAATATGTGGGTTGTGCAAAGTAGGAGGTGTTTAATATGGTGCTGGTGGTGCTGGTGTTGGGGCGACATTTGGAGGCAGAGACTGAACTCCAAAGCCAAGCACCAAAGACCCGAAACCTCTCCCTTTATCCTGTATGATTCTCTGTAACTTGCTTGTGACCCAGTCGGCTTGGCTAAAATTGAGAAGTGGAAAAGAAGCATGAGCATCTCTCCTTGGAAGATGGTCCCAGGGTTACTGCTATCATCACATAATGTAATAAAACCTCTTTTCTTTGTTGTTTAGGTAATCTGACATCTTAAAGATTTTGAAGAGGAAACATTTCAAAGGAACACAGGCTGTAAAAGAAGAAATCTTCATGGACTCTGTGTGGATGGTGCGCCAATCCATCCTTCATTGAGGCCATGAGATCTTCTAATCCCTTGGGTGTTCCCATGTTCTCCAGTGAGAACTCCTCCACTTCATTTGGTGCCATGGGAAAAACCTGAAGGACAGGAAGAATTGCTCCCGACCTTGTGGCTTTTTCCAGGATTGCAGTGGCTCTTACAGACCATGACAATTGGAGATCATTCGTGTTGTCTTTCAGAGTCGAACCAAAGAACGTGCTTCCTCATTCTCTGGTGTTTTAGCGCCTGATCATTTTTATATTTGTTTCTGTTGCTTGTGCCTTTCAACCATCGTATGTGATCACGAGACGTCCTTAAAGTTTTCCAGCACGACTTGCAGGCATCTGGACTCCCTGGAGGCTCGCCCATGGCTCGGCGGGCCAGCAGCCCAAGGGCATTACGATGAGGCACTGCATTAATTGCTGCATCCAGCTGTTGCCCGACGAAGCACACACACAGCAGGTCAGCTGCCGAGGAGGCCCCCGTCACAGTCGCCAGGAGTGCCCCACGTGCAAAGGAGAAAACAAAATTGTGTTTCGAGTGGACGGTAAGCAGATGAACTTACTTGCCGTTCTCGAAGTGAGGGCTGAAGGGAACGAGAGCTGGAGTGGGTTTTTGCGCTTCAAGAAGGGGAAGCGATGCAGCCTCGTTTTTGGATTGATAATAATGACGTTGGTGATGGCTTCTTACATCCTTTCTGGGGTCCACCAAGAGCTTCTGATCTCATCGCCTTTCCACTACGGAGCCCTCCCCAGCAATCCAGGCTTGATGGATGGTGAAAATCCGAGTGACACAAAAGAGCATCATCACCAACCCTCTGTAAATAATATTTCGTACGTGAAGGACTATCCAAGCATTAAATTAATTATCAACAGCATCACGGCCAGGATTGAGTTCACAACCAGACAGCTCCCAGACGTGGAAGATCTCAAGAAGCAGGAATTGCACGTGAGTAGCCTGGTGCTCATCTCTGTGGACTGATTTTTTTAAAAATATCTGCTTCCTTTCCTGTCACCACCTCTGGGAAGAAAATGACCCCAAATTTCTCAAGTGTAGCAATGGTAATTTGACAGGCTTATGGATGAGAGTTCACTGGGGGGTCTGTGTCCACGCTGTTAGCCCAGAGAAGGGAATTCTGTACTGAGTGGCGCAGCAAGCAATGTTGAAGGACGCCCCTCCTAGTAATTCCTTTCCGGGACTTTTTGCTTGAAATGTGACCCTGGCAGTTAAAGTTGCTTTTGTAAATCACCGTCATCTTGTTTCTAGTCTGTCCTAATCACAGGGTTTGCCTCTAACGGCCACTTAAATATCCAGCTACATAGTCAAAAGTTCCAACTCTTTAATTTAGTTAGATTGCTGTGTGTGTGTGCGTGTGTGTGTGTGCGCGCAAGATAAATCATGGTAGAATGGATTCTGATTGAACTTTTATTTTCATTCTCTCCAAATTTTATTTATTTTATTTTATTTATTTATTTATTTTTTTTTTGCTGTACGCGGGCCTCTCACTGCTGTGGCCTCTCCCGTTGCGGAGCACAGGCTCCGGACACACAGGCCCCGCGGCCATGGCTCGCGGGCCCAGCCGCTCCGCGGCATGTGGGATCCTCCGGGACCGGGGCACGAACCCGCGTCCCCTGCATCGGCAGGCGGACTCCCAACCACTGCGCCACCAGGGAGGCCCTGCAAATTTTATTTTTATTTGGGGTTAAGGAAAAGCCTGGTCATTGGCTGTTTACCAAGTTTTGCTTTGTTTTAGTATTTAGTCATCATCCAATAATACTTCCAATGTGAACGCTGTAACAAGTCTCAGGACAGCATCATCCTGTGGACGGAATGTGCTTGTGCTAATGCTTTCCCCTCGGTGCGTCTCTCCCCCTTTTTGTCTTTTGATTTTGCAGATGTTTTCAGTCATTCCGCACAAATTCCTCCCCAACAGTAAGAGCCCCTGTTGGTACGAGGAGTTCACGGGGAGGAACACCACCGACCCCTACCTGACCAACTCCTACGTGCTGTACTCCAAGCGCTTCCGCTCCACCTTCGACGCCCTGCGCAAGGCCTTCTGGGGCCACCTGTCCCACGCGCACGGCAAGCACTTCCGCCTCCGCTGCCTGCCGCACTTCTACATCATCGGGCAGCCCAAGTGCGGCACCACCGACCTCTACGACCGCCTCCGGCTGCACCCGGAAGTGAAGTTCTCCGCCATCAAGGAGCCGCACTGGTGGACCCGGAAGCGCTTCGGTTCGTGCCAGTGCGGTCCCCGGTCCCCGGCCCCCGTGGCGAGGGTGCACATGGGGGTCTCTCACCAAGCCGGGTGCATCTGCCTCCTTCATCCAGTCGCTCCTTACGTGCACGTCGGGGTCGGGATCAGGGGTCACCGTCAGGTTTGGGGTCACGGTCAGGGTTGGCGTGGGAGCCCTGAGACTGACCCGAGCAGGGCTGTGCGAGTTCCCAGGAGGGATGCAGGGCGGGGAGATGAGAAAACACGCCGAGATGCAGAGATCAGACAATTCTCTGGTTTAGGGATCCCCAGGCAGACATCCAGCAGGACCGAGCACCCAGCTCCCGACCACCCGGTGAGCATGTATGGAGCCCCAGCGGTGTGTAGGGCGAGGGAAAGGGGGCAGGATCAGCAGCTCTTCTTGTTCGGAAGGGCACACGCAGCACCTGGGAGCGGTGAGTGCTGGCCGGGTGGACTTCTGTCGGGGGCTGTCCATCCAGCTCCCAGCTCCGTGCTGTTCCTGCTAGAGCCTGGCACCCACACGCCCACCCCCGGAGGTGGCAGGAGAAAGAAAGACGGCTGCATGAGCGGGGTTTGCGCTTCCTGCTGGTTCATCCCAGGGCCCTGAGCCTGTCATTGAGCTGCTTCGGGCTTCTTTTCTCTGACCTGACCCTTCGGCTTCGCAGGGTCAGAATGAAAGCCCCAGGGAGATAATTCTGGGAGACCCTGCTCACAGCACCCCACCCCTTTCCCGCAGGGTTGGCATGCAGGCTGCTTTCTGCTCGAGCCACCCGTCCGCCCTTGGGTCACTGTTTCCTCTCCTCAACCTTTTCCCTTCTGCCAGGAGACGTTTGGTCACTGGAGCTAAGGGATGACAAATGCCAAAGTTCGGGAAGCCCTCGAGGGTGGTTTCCGTGCAGAGGACCTAGGCTGCTTGGAAGGGAATTTTGAAAGTTCTCCTTAGTACAGCCTAAGTTGAGACCAACTCTTAATGTGTTTCCCGACAAACGTTTGACTTAGTCCCTTTGATGTTCCTCCTGGAGTGAACAGAAGCGTAAATGTGTCTTTTGTGCTTGGCAGCGGCAGCTGTGGGAGCCAGGGTTTCTCTACTCGTCTGAAGAGCAGCCTCTCCTACGCAGCTCACCATTTTCCCCCGTGAAAACCAGGTGCCCACTGGCAGAGGAGAGAGAGGCACGGGGGCATGTGGGCCTCTGGAGTCTGGGCTCCAGTGTCACCTTGAACCTCTTGCTGTCTTGCCCCTGGATGCTCTCTCTCCACTTTCCATTAACCTTGGTGGCGGTGGTTTAGGGCAGTGTGTTGTCAGTACATTTTCAAGTGAAATGTACCCACTTCTGAGGCAAGGGCAAAATTTAGGCTGCATGTGGCTGATGCCAGAATAATAATGCCAGGTGTCCGTCCGGGGACCATCGATTCCCCTTATTGTTTGGACAGATGGACAGACTGCTTGATGGTATAGAACCTCAGGAAGGTGCTGGTCAGCCCTGGTGAAGAAGACTCATCTGAGCTTCAAAGGATGCTGCCGCTCCGATGGGCTGCCTTTTCTTTGGATCCAGTGTGTGTATCCTGACACCACTGCTGCCCTGCCCCTGGGGGGGCCTCACCTGGTGCACATGTTAACCAGCCCCAAACTCTCTGTTCCTCCAAGTAGACTCGATTACAGTTCTTGAACAGGCATGCCAGCCTGTCAGTGGCTACCGTGCAGCTTAATGGTGGTGCCTTCCACCCCTCGAAGTGCACGTGGGTTAAAAGATCATGGCCCATTCACAGACGCCCCACCCTCTCTTGCAGCTCCTTGGGCTGAGCCTTGGCTGCTGCAGCTGGGCCCTTGGACCTTTCCATCCCCCCGTGGTCACTCCCCGGAAGCCATCAGCCCAGCCGTGGCAGCTTTGTCCTAACTCCTGCTTCCTGGTTCTTGTAGGAATCGTCCGCCTGAGAGATGGTCTGCGGGACCGCTATCCCGTGGAAGATTATCTGGACCTCTTTGACCTGGCTGCACACCAGATTCATCAGGGACTGCAGGCCAGCTCTGCAAAAGAACAGAGCAAGATGAATAGAATCATTATCGGTATGGCTTCCGTGTAACTCCCACGAGGGCCCCCCTGCTTCTGCTTGGGCCAGGCCGGGCTTCACTGCACCTGCGAGCATTCGCATGATGCCTGCCGGCGGCTGCTGAGCACACACTTCCCCGCTAACCATCACTCTCCCCCCCGTGTAAAATGTTCATAGTGCTCGTGCAACTTCAGTAAAGCAGAAATGTTTAGTAGCCTCTCTAGTTCTGTGGAGACTCAAGCACACCTGAACTGGCTTTTTGGAAAAGTTGCTATTTCTTTGCTTTTACTTGAATTAAGCTTGCGTGCTTGATTTCTTTTCATGATACACCCACCTGAGTAAGTTTGGTTGGGGGATCATGAATGTAAAATGAACCAGTTAGTCATCAGTTTAATTCTTGTGGCTTTTGTACTCCCTGGCCACTGGGACCCTACAAAGACGGAGGTGGCCTCTCCTGAAATAGGCGCCGCCCTATTGCATCGTGGGTGACTAACTGCTGTTGAAAAAGCTTAGGCCTTGTCGAGCTGATGCCTGTAGACATTCAAAGTGAGGTGGTTTGATTAATAGTCATTTTTTTAAAATTCACAAGAGTGTTTTATAAAAAACATATCTATTCACTCTCTCTATTGAATTCAGCTTAGGAGAAGACATTTATCCACTTACACCTCTGAAAGGGAGAAATCGAATCACATATTTTGCTTAAATTGATTACCTGAGGCAGTGATCTATTTTTTTATGCTCCTAAATCTGTTATATTTTGATTCTCCAAATTCGGTGACTCTGTTAGTGACTAAAAGGAATTGTAATCAACCATTTGAAAGATGGATCTTTACTTGACTCCCATATCCAGGGGGACAGGCTTACATGCCTAAGCCCCAATTTATTTATTTATTTTTAACTCAAAGAAATCAAGTCCTAGGAGCCAGATGAGATCACACTCTCTCACCCAGTGTGAACTGGCTACTAGCTATTTTCTTGCAGCCTTGAGTTCTAACACCCCAAATTACAAATCTTAATTAATATTTGACTGTGACTCCCATACCATATGCCTCTGGGAAAATCTCATGTTCTTAGGAAAGAGCTAAAAATATGCATCCTAGGGTCAGGAAATAGAGCCTAAGATAATGATTGAAAAAGGAAGGCTTTAGTTGGTTTCCTAGTTTTATTTACTTCTGGATTTAGAAATGAAAACTAAGGGATATATCTACGGCTCTGATGTTTACCTGAAGCAGAGTTTATTGAGTTTTATGGTAGATGGAAAGCTGGCATCCAGCTCTGATCGTGCCACCAGCCAGCTCTGTGCCATGTGACAAGTTGGTCTTTGTGTTCGTGAACTCAGTCTGCTCATCTGTAAAATGGGCTTGTTGGACCAGATCAGTTCTGGGCTCTTCCCAGCCCTGAAATGTGATTTAACTCTGCTTCAGCTTCTTTTGTTAGATCCTTGGTAGAAGCATACTGGTCTTTTTCCATCTTGGCCGATGGGTCAGAGAGGGCCTTTTCTCAATGGTCTGGGCTAATGGCTGGAGTCATGAAGGACTCAAGTGGCTGGGTTCTTTGGGCTGGGGAAAGACCAGAGAACCTTTCCTCAGCGCAGAGAAAGGCCCCTGCCTCTGCTCTTATGGCCACCCGGCTCTGCCCTGTCAAAGTGCTCATGTGGGGCTCTGATTGTTTATCGAATTATTGATCTTCCCCTAGATTGTAAGGTTGGAGAGGGAAGGGGATTGTCTGTCTTGTTTCCGGCATCTATCCCCAATGCCAGGCATAGTGCCGGGCACATATTAGACACCAAATCAGAGCTTTCTGCCTGGATGGATGAAGGATGAATGAAGGAAGGATGGATAGCTGGACGGGTGGATGGACAAGCATAGAAGCAGTACATTTATTTATGGGACTGACAACATTTGTGCTAACTTAGTTTTAGATACTTCCCTTGTCCTAATGTTTCCTTATTCATTGTGAGTAGAATTTTCAAAGGACTTCTGATTGACTTGTTTTTTCTGTATTCTATGGTATTATCACTTAAAAAAATAGAAATAAAGATCAGAACAGTAATGCTCACCTGGACATGATTGCACATCCAACAGAATAAATAAGGCCCTGCTAACACTCTGCATGACTGTGATGTGCTCATCCCTGATCAAAGAGACTTAGTCTTTTGGCTCAGATTTTCACTGAATAAGTGACTTGGAGATGTATCATATAGTCCCATGTACAATGTTGGGAAATCAAATGTATAATTAATTGATTGATTTGTTTTTCTTTCTAAATCTATGAAGACTGTCCTGAAAAAAAAAAAGTCAGGGAATTGGTTCAGTTATCTGAGATAGAAATGTTGAAATGTCTGTGTCTTGGCCTCTCCCCTGTCCTAGAATGTGTGTTTAACGTTATCATGCTTCATTCACACAGACTGTGATCAAACAGGGGCTAGAGCCAGCTTCCTGTTCATGCAGTCAGCACTGAGTGAATGCCACCTGTGTGCAGGGTGACGGGGTGGGTGGGCACGCAGGACCGAGGTCGCATGACCCTTCCCGCAAAGCCTTCCTCTCGTTTGGTCTTAGAGTATGCACTGGGACTGACCCTTGTGATTTCAAGGGAAGGTTAATGCAGATTGCATGCAGTTTCCTCATGAGAAATGAGGATAAAAACAATGCCGGAAGCAATAACTGTCATTGAGAGGGAGAAAGGTAAATGATCAGCGAAAAAGACCGCCACAGCAATTTCAAGGAGCAAAATTATTAATCCAGAAGTTCGGATCCCCGAACTTCTCCTTCATCCCTGACACTTTCTGAAGGGAACCATCTAGTACAGTCTCAGCGGGCCCTTAAAATGCCATGGAGCTATGCACCGTTAGCAAGTTAAACATCGTGAAATTGGGAGGCCAGATGCTAGCAGAGGTTTTTTGGCACATCCTGGAGAAAGGAGCTGGGAGGAAGAGGGATGCTCCGTGTTGCGTGGATCACCTCGATCTCCAGATGGAGGTCGTGGAGGGGAGGGGGTGACACGGCGGCAGAGGGTGGTCATCAACCTCCTTCTCCCGGAGACCCGTCTGCCAGCGTGGCAGACCAGCTCACCCGCTAACACCTATTTAAGAAGGTGTCACATCCAGGTTTGGCCCCTAATTTGGGCTGCTCTGTGGGAGCCCATAACTCAGCACTGCTCACTCATTTTCCGTTTCCAGGGGAGGCCAGCGCCTCCACCATGTGGGATAACAATGCCTGGACGTTCTTCTACGACAACAGCACGGATGGTGAGCCCCCCTTTCTGACCCAGGACTTCATCCACGCCTTTCAGCCAGACGCAAAACTGATCGTCATGCTCAGGGACCCCGTGGAGAGGTGAGCAGTGTAGATTTTTCGTTTTGGGAAAAGAAAAGGCAGTTCTGAAGAGCAGTCTTCCTTCTCATCAGAAACAAGATTTTGCTGCTGCTGCTTTTTTTTTTTTTTTAATAAACAAGCTTAACTTGCAATGTTACTGCTATTTCTTATGTAAACATTATTCTTGGGGCAATCTTCACTGCATCTAAGCAAACCGAGGATTTTTTTGTTAGCCATTTTGACCCTGGCCTGTGGGCCTTCAGCCTCGGCCGGTCTGACCTCGGTACATGCCCCTTGGGTGATGTCCGACCATGAAAAATGCCCTTAGAATCGAGGATATTGAGGTTCTCCGCAGGGTTTAACTCCTAGAATTCCTTGTCTCCCGACTTGATTGATGCCTTTATCCTGTTGGCTCTGAATGTGCAAGCTCCACCTTTCCTTGAGACACCAAAAGGCAGAAAACGACAGACAGAGCTGCTTTGTTGTAGAGGGCGGGAGGTGCCCGGTGCAGATGAGGCCAGGCTAGCATGGTATTGAGCCGAGGGCTGTCTGAGGGTGGCCAGGCCGGCACTGGGTGATGCTGAGGTCACTGATGACGCCTGTGTGGATGGCAGAGTCTTAGGGCTGCCCGGACTTTAAAATCATTTAGTCCACCCCTACCCGCCCCCCCGCCCCCGCCCCGGCCAGTACCCCTACACTAGAGATAAGAGGTTCCAGTGTGGTCCAGGAGTTCCCCACCCAGGATGGCCAGTCCCGCTCAGACAGCTCTGAAAGAGCATCCTTCCTGTTTTGAGCCCAAGTCTGTCTCTTGGGAGCATCGACACTTCGGACCCATTTCTTCCCTACGCAGACCACGTCTAATCCTTCTAAATGGGAGAGGCTGCCAGATATTGAAGACGGCGGCCACAGCCCTGTGTCTTATTTTCCTTTGAGCTAAATGCCTCTTGTTATGGGTTTAAATTACACCTTCGCCCACAAAGATGTATTTGAATGTGACCTTGTTTGGAAATAGGGTCTTTGCTGACGGACTCACGTTAAGATGAGGTCACACTGGATGAGGGTGGGCCCTAATCCAAGAGCTGGTGTCCTTATGAGAAGAGAACATTTGGACACCGAGACCTGCAGACATAGGGACCGAGACCTGCAGACACAGGGACCGAGACCTGCAGACACAGGGAGGACACATGTGAGGATGCAGGCAGAGGTTGGAGTGATTCTGCCAGAAGCCGAGGCTGCCCAGGGAGGCCGGCAGCCCCAGCAGTGGGACACAGGCCCAGAACAGATTCTCCTCAGAAGCCCCAGAGCGAACCGGCCCTGCTGACACCTGGCTTTCAGAACTGTGAGAGAATAAATTCCTGCTGTAAGAAGCCACAAGTTTGTGGTAGTGTTACAGCGGCCCTAGGACACCAATACCCCCCAGTTCCTTCCTTGGATGGCATACATTCCTGGCCCCGTAGCCTTGCCGATGATGACAATTTAAAAAACACCTATAATCTCCCACCGAGATAGTCATCATTTTTATTTTGCTTAGTTTCTTCCAAAGTACGTATCTTCGTAGATAAGTGTAGTGTGTGTGTGCGTGCACACGTGTGGTGTGCAGCTGTGTGAATATCCAGTCTTACATCTTGCTTCTTTCATTTCGAATTGTTGATTTACCTCCTTGTCCCCCTCATGGCGTCTCCGAACGGCCCCCGGGCACCACAGTCATCCGGTCAGAGAGCTGGATGGCCCTTGCTCCGTCTCCACCCCTGCAGCCCTCTTGTGTCACACCATGGGGCCTCTCTCCATGCTGCACCTCCTCCAGCCTCAGGAATCCATCTGCTCTGCTAATGAAGCAGCCCTGACCTCGGAGCAGCTCGCCACGTCCTGCCTGCTAGTTCCCAAACCTCGGGAGGCAGGAATTTGGCCCTTCTGCTCAGAGCGTGGGCTGGTCCCCCACGGCTTGAGAACCCTTGACACAAACCAGCCATATTCTTGTGTGGACACAATTACATAACCGTCAGCCTTGAAAGGCCTGGTCATTAAGTGACCCCACGCTGCCCACTGAGGTGTTTTCACAGCTGCTCTGCCATGCCCCACCCCCCCGCCCCCTGGCCGCCCCTGCTGCAGTTCACGAGGCCGGAACATTCTCTCTCGGGGGTGCTCACTGATCGCCCAGTGTCTTCCTGTCACATCTCCCTGTTCCTCCTTCTGAGGAAGGTCACGCTGCCTTGACTCCAGAGGGCCAAGAGGCTGAAACTTCAGCCTCTGTCACTCCCTGGGCACAGAGGTGGGAGCCTTGGGGATGGGGCGCTCACAGGCGTGGCCGTGGTCGTTACCGTCTGTGGTTCAGCCCGGGTGGGGAGGGAGGGCGAAGTGTGGCACCAAAGAGGGAAGGCGCTCCTAGTCGAGGGTCCAGAAAGGCTGTTCTGGAGGAGCTGAGGCCAGGGGGGGTTTTGAGGGCTGAGTAAGAGTTTGCCAAGCAAACAGAGTAGAAAGGTGGTCAAGGGGAAGGAGCATTCTGAATAGGGAGAATGGAGAGCACAAAGGGAAGGACCGCGTGTTCTCCTGGAGAGCGGGGGCCAGCTTCCCTGAGTGTGTCCCTTTCTCCCCGCAGTCCTGAGGACACACGCACCATAAAGGCGAGCTTTTAATAGGTGGGGTCGTCATGCTGCCTGGGTTCAGACACTGAGTGGGGAGCTGGACCTGCCTGACTCTCCTCTCAGACCCCAGCCCCAAATCCCCCTTTTAGAAGGCTCTCGGGCCCAAGATGGCATCCTCTTGTTTCCTCTTTTTTTTTTTTTTTTTTTAAGGAACAAATACTCTATTTATACCAGGAACTGAAGGTTCTTAACTTCCTGGTGCTCACTTAACAGAAAGAGTTCATCAGTTAAAATGTTCATCGATTCCCAGTCACATGCTGGGCACCGTGCTTGGTGCTGAGCAGACATGTGTAGGTGCCTGTCCTCCAGGAGCTGCACTTGGTCAGGAAAGCGAGACATTGACTCTCAGGATGCATGTGATGGTACCAAGGAGAAGGGCAGGTTGCCATGGTGACAGCCTCATCAGGAAGCTGACCCAGTCGTGGGGTTGCCTACTGTATCTGTCATCTACTGCTGCGTAACAAATCACCCAGGAACTTGGCTGCTTAAAACACCACACTTACTATCTCACACTGTCTTCTGTGGGTCGGAACCTGGTGCAGCTTTCCTGGCTCCTCTACTTCAGGGTCTCTCCCAAGGTTGCAGTCAATGTGTCACCAGGGCAGGGCCCCATCCGAAGGCTTGACTGGGTAAGGATCTGCTTTCAGGCTCGTGTGGTTGTTAGCAGAATTCAGTTCCTCAAGCGCTGTTGGAAGGAGGGCCACCGTTCTTTACTGGCTGTCAGCTAGAGGCTGCCCTCAGTACCTTGCCACTGGGCCTCAGCAACATCGGAGGTTGCTCGCTCCATCAGAGCCAGCAAAGGAGAGAGCTGCTGCCAAGTTGGAAGCCTTCACCTTTGGTAATCTGAGCACCAGAGTGACAGCCCATCACCCTTGCCACGTTCTCTTGATGAGAAGCAAGTCACAAAGTCCAGGCCATGGTCAAGGGGAGGAGATTACAGGGAGTGAATACCAAGAAGTGAGGCTCTTGGGGACCATCTTAGAAGTTACCTCCCGGGACTTCCCTGGCGGTCCAGTGGCTAAGACTCCACGATCCCAATGCAGGGGGCCTGGGTTCGATCGCTGGTCAGGGAACTAGATCCCACGTGCCACAACTAAAAGATCCCGCATGCCGCAAACTGAGACCCGGCGCAGCCAAAGAAATAAGTAAATAAATATATTTTTTAAAAAGGAAGTTACCTTGCACACCTCCTTTGCCCGTGCTGCTCTCTGTTCCTCCAGGAAAGCACACCCTTAGAGCCAGAAGAAGAGCAAGTACCAGTGTAGCACCGTGTGTAGTGGCAGGGCCCGCACACGCGTAGGGGAGTGTGTGTGCATGTGTGTATTTTCTGTGTGGGTTACCGACAGTAGCAGCTGTTCTACTGCTTTTTAAACATTTATAAAAGTATGTAGCAATAGGAATTCCTTCTTTTTTGAACTCCGTGACTCATGGCCTGTCTGAAATGACTGGCTTATTTCCCATCCCAACCAGAAAGGATAATAAATTCTGGGTGGTTAGGTCACTCTTGAAGAAACAAACACTTTGGACCCAGGTTCCTATTAGTCTAACTGGGTCCTGTGCCGTTAGCCACTTCAGCCGTTCCATGACCTTGCACTTCTGCAAGTGGGAGATTCCCTGAGTTGCTTGCTGCCAGTGGGACTGGACCAAATTTTTCTTTCCTCCTACAGATAGGCTCGGAGAGGAGTGGGGAGAAACCTTTATTTCTAGTTTTAGATTGACATTTAGCCTTTATTTCTATAATTGATCAATGGCAGAGGGTTTGAAAATGTTGGAATTGTAAGCAAAATCAAATCAATCACTTTAAAGTTTCCAGAGGAGGTTGTAAACAGCAAGTCCATTTATTTTTCTGGAGGGGAAGAGAAAATAGTGGAAAGCGGATGGGATGGTTCTTAAGGGCCAAAAGGGCCAGCCAGGAATTCCTGTTGCAAGTTTCTCTATGTTAGAGATAACGATACTTTAAAATTCAAGTTAATTAATTTGAATTAACTAGGTTAAATCGGCCCGGTTAATTAAAAAGAAGCCACCAATTACAAGCAGGATTTTCCTTCATTTAGTTCAGTGCTTAAGTGGAAAGACTTCTTTTCAACAGTGCTCACACTGGCCTCCTATCTCTTCATTTGTGAGACGGTTGATAGAGGCTGACTCTTAATGCAGAGGTGGTTATCTCCAATGTAGTTCATTCAGAAGGTGTTCGGAGAGTGGTCCTGCGCCATGGGTCACGGACTTTACCGTCTCTGTATCTTGGTCTTAATCCTGGGTGTAGTCTTACCACAGTGCACGGAAATGACCACCTCAGGAGCCTTTGGTTTTCACGGTTAATGAAGGTAAGTCAGAAGGGAAGGAGAGCTCAGCTCCATTAAGAGTAGAACTTGATTTTGACCCAAATGTTTTGAGCCTTGGAACCTAAGGAGTTGTTTTCTTCCTCTGCTTTTATAAACTGATTTCTTTTAACAACTCACTGGGCTGGTTAAATACTTATTCTACTTATGGTGATAAACTAGGAATGGAAGGAATGAAGCCCTAAATGAAATGCATCCATTTATGTACCGTTGGTCATTCAGAGAGTAATGAGTGGGCATGAACCTTTGGACTAGAACCTTGAACCTTTCATGAATTTCACTCCATCTCCAGAGTGGCTGGTGGGATGTGTGGGTGGTGAACAAGGACCCAGGATCATTGTGGTAGAGAGACAGCCTCAGGGACCAGATGGTCTGTATTTGAACCCCAGCTCTGCCGCTCACTGGCTGTGTGACCTTGGGCAAGTTACTCAACCTCTCTGTGCCTCATGTCCACATCGGTGAAATGGGGGAAAATAATCCTACCTCTAGAGTTGTGAGAATTAAATGACTTAATGTGTGTAGCATGTTTAAACAGTACTGGGCACATGGTAAATATTACATAATTATTAGCTATTATTGTTAGGCCACATTAGTGGCAAATAATAACAATAACCAAACTGAGCACTCATGTACTCATGAGACATTTATTGAGCACCCTTGATATGCTAGATGGCACTGCATAGATTGGAGAGCAAAGTCCTTCCTGTCTGCCCTCCTGGAGGCTTCATCCAGTGGAGGGGTGGGAACCTAGCATTAATTGAGCACTTACTCCACCCTGGCTCTGTGCTAAGCCCTTTTCAGGCATCGCCTCCTTTGAACTTTGCAAGCAGGTGAGAGGGCTGTCATGTTGTGTCACAGGTGAGGTGTGTGGGCTCACTGGGGTTAAGTCACCTATCCACCGTCACCTGGTTAATAAGTGGCCAGACTGGGTTTCAATCCCATGTCCGTATGACCAAGGATCCAAGCTTTCCACCTCTATCGTAGGTCAATTAGTGGGATGCAGACTCTGAGACAGCATTTTGTGTGCAGGAGGTTTATGAGTGCTTTCGGGACAACCGCTGGGAGGGGCGACAGGGCAGGACTGACGGAGGGGTCACAACAGAGGTCTCAGCCAACCCCACGGGGAGCTGTGCAGCTGAGATGGCCCTTCCGCGAGGTATCTCCCACCCACCAGCCACTGGCTGTGTCTGACCTGGGGAGGTTTAACCTCGGGTGGGGCAGGTCTTTTCAGTGAAGGGACTGAACTGCAGCCACGAGCAGGATGGCTCCCCACTTCTGCACAGTTCTTGAGCAGTAAGGATGCCAGTCTGTGTAGGTACCTAAGCCTGGACTCCGCTCATTCACGTATCTCCATATCAGTGACATCAGGATGCTGACCCAGGGCAATAACCAGGTCTCGTAGGAGGGAGCTGAGCCGGACTGAAGCGGGATTGAATTGCTGTGGACCCCTGACTCCGGACGAGAATTTCTCTTGTGACTCAATAGGTGCCAAAAACCTTCTCCAAACAGCCCAACTTCTCCAGGTCTCTGGAAGCACCGATTTAGTGCCAGAGACATGTTCTCAGGCAGAAGAGGAGTTCTGGCACTCCAAGGCCGTGAGATGTTTTCTCGATAACAGATTTGCACGAGGATTAAAAAGCAGGCTGTTCCTTAGCACCGACAGATTGATTTTTAATGTAAACTATCCCAAAGGGAGATTAGGAGAGCTCCCCTGTGGGCAAGAGATGGAGTTGTGGGGTGTAGGGGCGTTGGAGTATAAAGGTTGTGACAACAGCCACAGATCAATTTCCGGTGCCCCCACCCCCACCCAGGTCCTGCTCTCTTCCCTCTTCCCGCTTTAAGACCTTGGAGGGTTAGGGATCCTAAGGCAGCGGTCTTGAGGAAGACTGTTGCAGAGCGTCCTAAGCTGCTTGTTAATTTCCTGGTGATTTCAGGCATTTGGCTTCTCAGAAGCTGCCTGTCTGGGTGTCACTGACACACCTTTGTATGGGCCCTAGAAGTGGTGTGAGGTCACTTTGATAGAGCTGCGCTGTGAGCTGCCCAGGGCAGGCAGGGGGAACGGGCCGGGCCCGGGCTGGGGCCACGCGCCCTGTTCTCTGAAAGCCGTTCAGGCGTGACCGCCTGGGGAGGGACCACATCTTGTTGGTGGGAGAAAAACCATCGTGCTGAAAACTCCTGTGTGTGGAGCGCTGTTTAGTTTGGGGGAAGTGTTTACAAAGTCATTGGCAGACCTGAGTGTTCCCACATGGATGGTCTGCAGAGGGGGTTTCTGTGTGATGAGGAGCGCTGTCCACAGTCTGCAGAGACTGGAAGGGGATGTGGGCATGGAGCACTGACTCTGGGCCACCAGATGAAGTTCAGGCACCTCTGCTACCCAGAGTACGGGGCTGATGAGTGAACGCGGCCCGGGTCACGGCCCGGCCAGCCTGGGGAGTGGTGGCCGTCGCTCTGCAGTGAGGTCCGCCACCTGGGGATCTAGGTCTGGCTTCGCTGCTGCCTTACCCAGGGGTACCCCACCCATCCTCTGTGTGCCTGCCTCTCCTCACCTGTAGAGACACCTGGTATCGGGATCACGGGCGCATCAAGTGAAAGTGCTTTGTGAGCCATACCGGGCTCGTAGGTAGAGAGGATGTTGGCGTTGCCTCCACCTGTGGATGTTCACCAGGGCCCCGTGATTGGATGCTCAGGGAGAAACGGGGGCGGGGACCCATAACCCCTCTCGTGCTCAAGGGGAGCAGAAGGCCTGGCCCAGGCAGCCCCCATGAACCGGAAGCTTTGCATCCCTTTGGACCTTTTTAGGCCCAAGCCTGTATGTTCTTCTCTGGCAGAAAATGAGCTTCGTCAGTGTCACCCACAGGCACAGCCTGGGTGACTCGAGACATTTCCTCCAAATAAGCTGCTCTGGCCAGTGTCCTGCTTCAGTGTTTCTCGTGATGAGATGTTCGCGGTGTGTGATTCAGTGGACGAAAGGGCCTCCTTCCCAGCTACATTAAAGGGTACTTTTTCCTGTAGGAAAAATAAATATAATCATTATTGATGACACCGTATCGGAGGTCGGGAAGTGATCAATCAGTGATTTGGATATGGATGCCAGCAAATGGAGAGTAATGTCGGGCTGCTCTGGCTGTCACTTTGGTAACCACGTGTATGTGATGGAACACTGTGCTCTCGTGGCGGGGTGGATTAGAAGATGTGAGTGAGCCCACGCCGCGGGGCTGCTGGTGATGAAATGTGACCTTTCACACGTATGCGGCTGGCCGGCAGGTGCTCTGGGAGCACAGGGAGGCCGCAGCGACAACGGCCTGGGGTGAGCCCATCCAGCAGCCGTGGCCACCCCCAGCCGTCCACAGCTTCAGCGTCTGCCCCGGGTCTTTCCTCCAAGCACGGCTCCCGAGACGGCCGAGGGGTGAGCGGAAGCCAGGAGAGATGGCGAAGCTCCAGGCCTCCGACAGCCTGCACTTGGCTGGGCGGACCTGACCCTGAGGCTCGAGCTTCTGGGGGCCTCTTGGGCTGGGGGATCCGAGTGACTTCTGACCCAGGCCCTCTGGGGACCGACAGGTGAAAGCCATCAGTCCCTCCGGGGTGATGGGAATGTTCTGGAACTAGATGGTGCTGGTGTTGGCACAGGTTTGTGCATTTACTAAAAACCACTATATCGTTCACTTTAAAAGGGTGAATTTGGGCTTCCCTGGTGGCGCAGTGGTTGAGAGTCCGCCTGCCGATGCAGGGGACACGGGTGTGTGCCCCGGTCCGGGAAGATCCCACATGCCGCGGAGCAGCTGGGCCCGTGAGCCATGGCCGCTGAGCCTGCGCGTACAGAGTCTGTACTCCGCAACGGGAGAGGCCACAACAGTGAGAGGCCCGCGTACCGCAAAAAAAAAAAAAAAGGGTGAATTTCACAGTGTGTGGATTATCTCTCAATTTAAACATGGTATGAACAAAAATATCACAAAAGAAAGAGAAACCCGCCGCAGGGGGTGGTCTCGCTGAGCAAGTAATGGGCGAGCCTGAACCTGCAGGGGCCCCGCCTTGAGGGAAGGCTGAGCAGCGTGTACCTTATCCTCTCAGAGCCACACGGGTAAAATCCAATGAGCTGTTTGCAGTGACCAGTAGCTTATCCAAGTGATGAAAGGTCAGGAGGTGAGGATGGAAGCTGTGACAGGGACCTGAACCTCTGTTTGTTGTTGCTGTGGTTTCTAGATGCCCGTGCGGTGCTCCGTAAACGCATCTGCTTTTCCTGGTCACGCCAGTGCCGCTTCTGCTCGTCCTGAAGGTTTGCTGCTCTAATACACGTGCAACTGCTCCTCAGTCTCCTGTAACTTACTGAGTAGTTCCGTGACAGAACTGACTCTTGCTCCCAAATCACTCTGCACCTAAAACAATAAAATCTTAAAAACAAACAAAACCCCCAGAGCATCAGCTGGCTAGTGCCCCACTCAAGTCAGCTGCTGATTTGGCTACATCCCTAAACTATGAGGCTGGGCCAGGTCCTGTTGGGTCAGTGGGCGTTGGGGTCAGGCAGGCCTGGGTTGGTTTGGGACCAGCCCTGAGGCTTCCTGGGCCGCATGACCTTAGGAAGCTCTGTAAGACGGGTAACGACAGTGCACATCTCAAAGGCTGGCTATGAACAGGGCAGGAGAATACACGTGCAGTGCCGAGCACAGGGCCGGGGGAGGGCAGCCCTCAGTAGCCACGAGCAGGCACGCGGCGGGTGGATACCAAGAGGATTCTGGGAGCTGAACCTGTACAGCACTCGAGTGAGCCCGGCTGGAGGAGGGGCCCATGGAGTAGTGGTTGCCCCTGTTTTCTGGATGATCACTACACCCATATCTCTGCTCACCTGGGCTCAGAGCAGTGCCCTGTCGCTGTTGGGTGCATTCAGCTGTGACCTTGGGTAACCACCAAGATTTTACATGTTGAGACCTGCAAGCTCACTGATGGCCACTCTTCTGTTCCCTTGGGAAGAGACGCGATCCCTTCCAGAGGCACCAGGTGGAGGGAGCCCCTGCCACATGCACTCCCCTTCCCAGCAGTGCTGGGGTCCCGGGACCTCTGCCCTGCACAGAAAAGGTGCCTCACCATATGGACAGGCCTGCTGTCCCAGGGCCACCCCAGCGGCCTTCAGAATAACCGTAGCACAGAGGCCTGGAATGTCTTTGGACTTGTACTTGGAATTGCTGTTGGAAACAGTTCTGGCCACATATAACACCCATC
The DNA here is from genome assembly GCF_025265405.1 of Mesoplodon densirostris. Classification (NCBI taxonomy): domain Eukaryota; kingdom Metazoa; phylum Chordata; class Mammalia; order Artiodactyla; family Ziphiidae; genus Mesoplodon; species Mesoplodon densirostris. The sequence continues at coordinate 8,451,773 of NC_082661.1, forward strand.
TGTTTGGGAGGGTTTGAGAGTCAGAAGATGAGGTGGTCCCGAAGGAGGGGGGTTGGCAGCACCAAAACTCAGGGCTGGGGGCAGGGATCAGGGTCAGCTGGCCCTCACCCAGCCAGGGAGCTCTCAGCCCCTACAGCCTTGACTTTTGCCGCTGGGGCTGCTCCCGTCATGCTGGACGGGATCAAACCAGCCTTTCTTCCTGACCCTTCTACCTAGGGTCAGTCCTTCAGGAGTCTGGGACCTGTCTTTTTCCAGCTCCGAATACCCTTTTAGCTGTTGAAGCTGGCACCCTTCTGGCTGAGTCCTGCTTCTCCAGATGGAACAGCCCCTTCCCCCTTACTGTTTGTCAGCCAGCACTGAAGGCAAGTGTCCTTTGGGGCTGGGACCTGCCAGGGTGGAGGAAGCAACACCCTCCCGCATTCTCAATGCCATACCTTTATTAATGTATCCCGAAGTTGCATCAGTGTCCCTGCAGTTCTGTGAGGATTCGTTATATACTATGTCAACTAAACCCCTTGTGTATTTCCCAGGTTGGCCTCTTTTCCCTACTTCCTCATTGTACAGTTGGTTTTAAAGACTCAAATGTGGACACTTAGGCTTATTTCTTTACATTTCCACTTGTTACGTGAGTATGCCTGTAACCGAAAGTGGGGGTCTGGCTGCTCGCTGCTCGAAAGCCAATAATAAAGAGACCAGGTTGGTGGAAGGGAAAGTTTGCTTTATTTTGGATGCCGGCAACCAGCGGGGTGGGGGAGGGCGGACGCCTGTCCAAAGGCCGACTCCCCCCTCCCCCGACAATCAGAGGGCAAGAGCTTCTATAGACAGAGGGAGGGGGCTGCATGCAGAAACAGCACAGCCAGCTCTGACAGTCATCTTGAAATTGGTCATCGGTGGTCTGACCAGCATCATCTTGATTGTTTTAAGTACAGTTAATCTTCAGTTCCAGGGTCGGTTTGTTCCCATTTTCCTGAGGCCGGTTCTTGGAATTGTGGCAGCTTCTGTCGTGGCTACAGTCTGGTCATCATGTAGTTAACTTCCTCCACTTGGTGAGGGTTTCAGTATCTATAAGACAGCTCGCAGGAAACGGCTCAGAATATGATCTATAGCCCTTGAGGAGGAACTAAAGGTCCTTGACTTTGCTTTATGACTAAACTGGTATTATTTAGTCTGTTGGACTGTTTTCCTTTGTTTCTGCATTTTCTCACTTCTCTGATTAAACTTATTCTTCGGCTACAGTTTTTCCACAGACAAAAGGCAGGTGGAGGACACGGGGGCCGAGGACATGGGGGGCGAGGACCATAGGGTGCTCCTCCGTTTCATGCCTACTCTGGCGTTTCGAGGTCCGTTTGGATACTTATTCATGATATATTTGCTGTCCTTCTCAACGTTTTCTGAATGGTTTTAGCCCATCCAAGTGGCTCGCACTAATCCAAGGTCATTACCTGACTCTTTTTCTCTAGAGAGTAGTTGTGGGGAAATCATAGTATTGTTTATTGAAGACATTCTTATATGACGCACCAGCCTGATTTTTCGGGAGGACCCAATAGTGCCCTCCGGGAAAGCAAGGGTCCTGTTTTGCTTTTCCTCCTTCGTATTTCTCTGCGGAAGGTAGCTGGCCACATGGCCATCGTCCTCCTGTACACACAGGTCACTCTTCTAGGGTCTCAGGGTGGGAGAGAGGGCTGGCAAAAATGACTCCTCAGGAATCTGGGTTTAGAATCTGGACTAGTTTCTTAGGGGCTCTTGTAACAAATTATCACACATTTAGTGGCTTAAAACAACAGAAACGTATCCTCTCATGGTTCTGGAGGGCAGAGGTCAAAATCAAGGTACTGGCAAGGTTAGTCCCTCCTGAAGCTCTGAGGGAGAATCCATTCCATGGGTCCCCAGCTTCCTGTGGCTTCCGCAATCCTGGCGTCCCTTGGCTTGTAGGTAACACTTCAGTCTCTGCCTCTGTCTTCACATGCCTTCACCCCATGTGTCCCTGTCCAAGTCTCTTCTTATAGGGACACCAGTGCTTGGATTTAGGGCCCACCATAAATCCAGGATGATCTCATCTGGAGATCTTCAACATAATTAGGTCTGCAGAGACCCTATTTCCAAATAAGATCCCATTGGCAGGTACTGGAGGTTAGGACTTGGGCATATCTTTTGGGAAATCTATAGAATCCAAATGGGAGAGGGGGAGGGGAGAGGTCCCTGCTCAAATAGGGCATGAAGGACTTGTTACAGACATGCATCTCAGCATGTGTGTGGGCTCTAGGAAGCCCACCACCCACCCTGTGGGCAGATCCAGGGTCCCTGGGGGACTGAGGGGCAGGAGAAATCTCCCCTCACCCTCCCGAGGAGGTGGGCCTGGCCATGAACCTGATTCACAGAAGGTGGGGTCCTGAGTTCATTTCACTGTACCCCAAACAGATGACAATCAGTATTCTCACCCCGGTGGGCCTGGGCTGGCCTGGTTGGACCACTGAACACGTCCCAGTTTGTCCCCTAGAATTACTTCTTGATCTCTAAAGAATTGGAAAGATCCTTCATGAAGTTACTATTCTTCATGAAGTTACTATGTGTTTAAAATTCAGCCAGGTTTAGAGGCTCTTGTTTTATTTATGAGCCACATGCCTACAAGAAATGTTATTACCACAAAATAAACTCAGCATGGAAAGCTTGAGCCGAGGGTTGGGTTTTTAAGTGGCAGTTTACGTGATAGAATTCCAATTCTGCCAACGAATTTGGATAGCTGTGTGGGAGTCCTTGGTAAGAACTCTGGACTTGGACTTCCAATTAGGTACAGATTTTGATGACAGTTTCAGAGGCGTCTTTCTTGGACAAAGTTGTCATATCGACAGCACTCATAGGAAATGTGTGAGCCAGAAGAAACCTCCATCAGACCCATTGCCACAAGGTGCCCAGTTGCGTACAGCTCAACTGCACTTTGAGGTCCATGCAAGTCTGGTTTTGGCGTTTATCCATCAGCTTTTAGATTATACTATGACCGATCCTGCAGTGACAGGTGCCGTGTTTCAGTCTTGATGGGGGTCCTGTTTTTGAAGGGGGAAAACAGCACAGCCAATGTGGGGGGACACTTGTAATGGGGGGACAAATTAGTGTCATCTGGGTCCTGTATTTGGGTGAACATGGATCTGGGGGAGGATCTACTCACCTGAGCATCTCTAACGACTAGTCTTGAAGCAAGTCATTTTGGAGGTTTGGCTGACCAGGCTGAGATGTACGAACACTTTCCAGTGTGTGTTCGGATTCTAGGCAATCTGTGGGCAGGTCCCAAACATCTCAAGACTTCTCAGAGGTGTCCTCTGTGGACGCTGGCAGTGGATGATTTCTAAAGGGCCGTGTAGAAGACACTGTGCCAAACGCCAGAGGGGAAGACAGTCTGGTCCCTGAGAAGCACTGCTCTCGTTAGGAAATCTTTGGAAACGCCTGCAGCTGTAGCGAGAGGTGAGGGGTGCTGGAGAAGGAGTGCTTGCGGCTGACCTGTGCTCCAAAGGCACTGCCGTCTCTGCAGGCATGAGGTTGGCTGAGTGCCACGATGGAAGCCCTGGGTGCAATCAGCGGTGCACATCTACAATCCCCAGACCTGTGGGTACCTAATACGATTTGCTGAATTTCCTTCACTGGAAAGAGAGAAGATAGGTTGGAGAAGTTGGCAGAATAGAAAGTATAGAGCTGAGAAAGAGAGAAACATGACACCACAGAGCAGGGAGCCAGTCTGAATCAGCCTGGTTTCTGGGCAGCTGGGGGTTGAGTGTGAGTACAGGGTGTTGGGTAGAGCAGTGGGGGGCCCTAGAGGGTGTGCACTGAAAAAGGCATAAGACAGAAACAAAGGGGTGATTTTTGAAAAGCAAAAAAAGATAAAGACTTACCCTTTCTGCCTGCAGAAACAGAGGAGAAAAAGGCATAGGAAACTCACAACAGAACTCAGAAGTTCTGTTAATGTAAAAAATGACTGGGGGGCTTCCCTGGTGGCGCAGTGGTTGAGAGTCCGCCTGCCGATGCAGGGGACGCGGGTTCGTGTCCTGGTCCAGGAAGATCCCACATGCCGCGGAGCAGCTGGGTAAACGTGAGCTATGGCCGCTGAGCCTGCGCGTCTGGAGCCTGTGCTCCGCAACGGGAGAGGCCACAACAGTGAGAGGCCCGCGTACCGCAAAAAAAAAAAAAAAAAAGAAAAGAAAAATGACTGGGGAGTTCCCTGGTGGTCTAGTTGTTAGGATTCGGTGCTTTCACTGCTGTGGCCCGGGTTCAATCTCTGGTCAGGGAACTGACATCCCACAGGCCACATAGTGTGGCCCCCCCCAAAAAAGAAAAAAAATTACTGGGTGACAATGGAATAAGGTTTATATTGGGCTGCTGTGTATGTACTACCTTATCTACTTTTACGGATGTTCAAAATTCCCCCAAATCAAATAATTAGGGAGTGCCGTAATAATAGATATATTTATTAACTGATCCCATCCAATATGACCTGATACATCTATGTTTTTTAAAAATACAAAATACAGGGCTTCCCTGGTGGCGCAGTGGTTGAGAGTCCGCCTGCCGATGCAGGGGACGCGGGTTCGTGCCCCGGTCCGGGAAGATCCCACATGCCGCGGAGCGGCTGGGCCCGTGAGCCATGGCCGCTGAGCCTGCGCGTCCGGAGCCTGTGCTCCGCAATGGGAGAGGCCACAACAGTGAGAGGCCCGCGTATTGCAAAAAAAAAAAAAAAAAACCAAAACCAAAAAAAAAAAAAAAACACAAAATACGCAGATACATATTTGAGTGTGCACTGAAAATTTCTGGAAGGATATATAAGAAACTGATAACGAGGGTCACCCCTGGGATTTTTTTTTTTTTTTTTTTTTTTTTTTGCGGTACACGGGCCTCTCACTGCTGTGGCCTCTCCCATTGCGGAGCACAGGCTCCAGACGCGCAGGCTCAGCGGCCATGGCTCATGGGCCCAGCCACTCCGCAGCATGTGGGATCCTCCCAAACCGGGGCACGAACCCGCGTCCCCCGCATCGGCAGGCGGACTCGCAACCACTGCGCCACCAGGGAAGCCCCACCCCTGGGATTTATATGGATTATCTTGTTTATACGTCAGGAGGAAAGCACAATTTGTAGTCCTGTTTTACAGACGAATTTAATGCTAGACACCGCCTCCCCCCTATGATTTAGAGTACGGGAGAGAGAGCGGGCCTGGGGATCAAAAGTTGAGACCACAGGGGAAATTGCGGCCAAAAACGTTGAAACAAAGCTGTGCTCATTACAGTGTTGTAACTTGTTTTGTTTTACTTTTTGTTTATTTGATATAAGAAAAGAATTATCCCATGGTAAAAGAAAGCATCTATCTGTAATGTTGAAAGTCCAGTAAAATATATTTCCAGAAGATTTGTGGAAAAGAAAGAAAGAAAGAAAGAAAACTATTCTGACTCGTGTTGAAGAATGGTAAGGCAGAGTTTATTCAGGGCTGTAGCAATAGGTGTAGGGACCACTGTGGTCGGGTCTTGCAGCAGGGGAAGGAGATTGTGGTCAACTCCAAATACAAGGAAGAGTGGGAATTTATAGCCAAGGAGGATGTGGGTCGGTGGATGGGAAGTTACTAAGAAGAAACAGCAGGGGTAAGGGGGGGTTTTGGCTAAACCGACCTAGCAGGATTCTTGTTGAAATTGGGGGATACAGAGACCCACAAGGAAGTCTAAAACTCAAGGCCAAGTTGGGAAGAAGGTTCACAGGAACCTGAGAACGGTTTGGTCAAAGAGAGACGCTGTCTGCTCCTGCGTGAAAACACTTACATACGTGCGGTGGGGCTTGTGTGAACAGATCCATGTGTGTGGACACACATGTAGGCCTACAGGCCTCTGCATGCGTACATGGGAGTATTTTTACACTGTGTTAAAAAATAGGTCCCTGTCAACCTAGAAAGATACGTTTCATAATTTTTGTTTTAACGTTCAGAGCCTGTGGTAAGGGCTGGGAATTTCACGCGGAATTGTAATACGGGGAGAGCCACAGCTGTTCCGTTATTACTGCTGCCGGCAGAGGAGAGAGGAACCGGAGGGGACGTAAAATTTTCACGGCCTCTCTCTGCCTGAGGTGCCTAGAAAGAACCGGAAAAAAAAAAAAAAAGAAACCACAGAAACTACGGGTGGCTTGTCTGGGGCCAGGAGAGCGGGTGGCCCTGGGAAGGGTGAGGGTGTCCAGGGTGGTAGGAAGTGGCTCTCTGCCAGGGTGGGGGTGTGGCGAGAGGAATGGTTGTGTTTTAATGAACCAAATGAGGTCATATAATCGCTTGTAGATTTCCATTGTCACTCAAATGGCGAGATTTCACATTCCCGGTGGTAAAAGATACCCATTTGTTTTATTCACAGGTTGTACTCAGACTATCTCTACTTTGCAAGTTCGAATAAATCTGCAGATGACTTCCACGAAAAAGTGACAGAAGCCCTGCAGCTGTTTGAAACTTGCGTGCTGGGTTATTCACTGCGCGCCTGTGTCTACAACAACACGCTTAACAACGCCATGCCTGTGCGTACGCGGAGGGGGGGCTCGGCGGTTATTATGCCAGGGCGTTGTGCATCAGGATTTTAGCAGATCAACAGAGAGGCTTTTTTTTTTTTTTTTTTTTTTGCAGTACGTGGGCCTCTCACTGTTGTGGCCTCTCCCGCTGCGGAGCACAGGCTCCGGACGCGCAGGCTCAGCAGCCACGGCTCACGGGCCCAGCCGCTCCGCGGCATGTGGGATCCTCCCAGACCGGGGCACGAACCCGTGTCCCCTGCATCGGCAGGCAGACTCTCAACCACTGCGCCACCAGGGAAGCCCCAGAGAAGCATTTTAATGTGCAAATGCCTCTCCCCGTGCCTTTGAGCGGTGGCTAATGCAAAACAAATATTCGTGGATGCAAAAACTGTAAAAGCTGATGGACCCTCTCAGCTGGCTCCCTGCTTTCTCCCGCGCCGATCTCCCAGTTACAATGCTCTCTCCTCCCCCTGCAAGAGAATGAGGGCGCATTTAGGAAGATTACTATTTAGTGAGGCTCCGAAAGCACACCCTGCAATTAGGGTTGGCAGACCAACTCTCTGATTGTCTTAAGAGCGTTCTCTCCAATGCTGGATTGTTCTGTTGGTTTAAAAAATTACCCACCGGTGACTTTCAGTGCTTCTCCGACAGGGTCTTAATGGAAACATATTTTCCATTGATCCCTTTTTTCTTTGTTCTTGTTCGCCTCCAGGAATATAGCTGTACGTTTCTTGCCCTTTTTTTTTTTTTTTTTAAAGTGAAAGAAGCTGTTAATGGTGAATTCAGCACGGTTTAGCTAAGGGATGGTTTTCTGCTGCACAGCACCCGGGGTTGTCCTAAGTGCCTTTTCAGCAGGTTTGGCGCAGTGGGTAAGCCTTCTTCAGCGAAGCTAATATGTCACCCGCCCCGGAGCGTGGTTCACAGCCTTGCTCCGCTGAGCGTGCCATGTGGTGAGATCTGCTTGAGGTGGAGGCTTGGGAACCCCCAGGTGCGGTGGGGTTCAAAGTCAAGAGGGTTCACCCCCTCTTCCCCATTATCTAGGCCATCTTAGCTGGCAGGATGCGCAGAGGCAGTAGGTAGGATTCCAGGCTGTCCCGCTGGAATCTATAGCTTGGCAGGGAGGGAGCACACAAAGGATCAACACAGAATCTGGCTGGGGGTGTGGGGTAGGAGTGGCCTTTGGAGCCACAGAGGGGTGTGGGTTCAGTGTCCACTCGGGCAGCTGACTCTGCGCAGTTGTCTTAGCTTCTCTGAGACTCAGTTGCTTCATCATAAACTGCCTTACTAGGCTGTACTAGAGAGTTGTAGTTCATCCGCATGTAGGGGGCGAGAAGATAATCCTTTTCCTCTACCCATCTCAGGTTCGTTGACCGGGGCCCTGTAAATTAGACTGACGGAAGATAAACAAGAGAAAAGTAAACAGAAGTTTATTAACACGTGCGTATGCACACGTGCGTATGCACACGTGCACATATACACGGGAGCCCCGGTGATGAGTAACTCGGATGGGTGGTTAGAACTCGGGCTTCTATAGCGTCTTAACGAGAGAACCATAAATATGTAGAGAAGTGACAAGACAAAGGAAAAGGACTTTGACTTCCTAGGGTGGCAAATCGTGGGAAGGCAGATGTCTGTGGGAGCCAGTGATCAATAAGGGCTAGTTTTAGCAAGGTCTGTCATGTGGACTCCCTTGGTGCTGTCTACAGGCTGATCGGGGTCTAGAGTTGTCCCCAGTGATTAACTTCTGTCCTTCCTGCTAGAGAGAGGACGAGGGGCACCTTGCAGGGCATCATCGTGTTCAGTCCTTTCTGTTTCCCTGAAATCCAAGCCCATTTTACAGATGAGGACACTGAGGCTCACAGAGGTTAACTCTCCCACACAGAGTCATGTAGCTTGTGATGGGCAGGCTCAGGGTTTAATCCCAGGTCCCATGGCCTTTGATGAGACTCATGGCACTTCCACCTTCCCTAGCTGGCTCCTAAAAAGGAGGGTTTGAACCAGCGGGAGGCATGTGCTTTTTCATTCAATTCCATGTTTTGCTGAGGATGACGAGGCATCTCTGGTCAGAATGAGACCCCAGGGCAAGATCAGTGACAGGATGGCGGGGCCGTGATGTAATGCGGATCGCCATGACCCTTCGGTCCCTGGAGAGCTCCTGCCCGGTGGGAAGGGCCAGGCAGGCAAGAGCGGTCGGAAACCCTCCTCTTCGGGCTGAATCTTCATTTCTGGGATGAGAGAAGCGAATTTCCCTCCAGCTGTGAATCCCAGCTCAACCACAGTGCAGGGAGGCCCATCTTTTTCAAACGTACGTGGAGCGTGGCGCCACCCCGCTTAAGACCTTCCCTGCCTTCCTGTGGCCCCTGAGCGCACAAGCCCGCCCCGCCCACCTGTCCACCTCCCCCAGGCCACCTCCCCTGCCTCCCTGTCCACTGCTGCTCTCCGGCCACGCTCTCTCCTGCTAGGTCCTTGTGCCTCAGAGCAGGGCTTTGCAAGATGCGCTCCCTGGACCAAGAAAATCAGCCCCCCACCCTGGGAACTTGTCAGAAATGCAAACTCTCAGGTCGAGCCTCAGACCCCAGAATCAGGAACTTTGGGGGTGGGCCCATCAGTCCAGTCTGTTGAACAGCCCTCCAGGTGGGTGTGTTGTGCGCTTGGCTTGGAGAAGCCTGGTTCCAGAGCCTTCCACATTCCCCTCCCCGGCATGCGCTTCTCCTGGTTTTCGCAGGACTCTCATGCTTCAGGTCTTGCTTTCATCTGACCTTCTGTTCTCTCTCTCTCCACACTGTTCGTTTCCCCACAGCATGTGTCACAACTGGTGATTATAGATCATTGTTTCTTCACCATTTTAGCTCTGTTTCCACTAGATTACAAGTGCCACGTGGCCAGGGGCCACGTCTGTTACATAGCAACATCTCTCCATTGCTTAGCAGGGTACCTGACGTGCAGGATGCACTAGATTATTAGCAGAATGAATGAATGAATGAATGAATGAATGGGGAGCTTGTGAAACTAGTGGAGAGGCTGCGTAGAGAGTTCCAACCAAATCCCTAATGGGGACCAGAGAGGTTTGGCGTGTGCCTGTCAGGGGAGACCCTGCACTGGCTCCTCAGCTGCTTTCCCAGCATGCGGGGGACGGGCCCCAAGCGCAAGTACCTGGCTTCAGGACCAGGCTCTGGAGGGTCTTCTCCGCTGACCCTGGGCAGGCAGGACCCCGCACTCCCTGGGCCTTGGTTGGTTTTTCCATCAAGAGCTGGCTGAAGCAGGTAACCTCAGAGGCTTCTCTCCGCTCTGGTGTTTTAAAATTTTAAATGTATCGGGCGCTTCCCCTAAATAACCGTTTTTTTTTTTTTTTTTTTTTTGCGGTATGCGGGCCTCTCACTGTTGTGGCCTCCCCCGTTGCGGAGCACAGGCTCCGGACGCGCAGGCTCAGCGGTCATGGCTCACGGGCCCAGCCGCTCCGCGGCATATGGGATCCTCCCAGACTGGGGCACGAACCCGTATCCCCTGCATCGGCAGGCGGACTCTCAACCACTTGCGCCACCAGGGAGGCCCATAAATAACCTTTTTATGTTCATTCCATTTTGATTGTCTGGCCGATACTGGGGAAGGGTGCAGAAAAAGTGTGGAGTGGGCCTGTCTTAGGTTTGTTAGTAGTGATGCTGCGCACACTGGAAACTGTCACCCAAGGTGAGCGGCGCTTCCCTTAACTGGTAAGGGGGCTGGGGGTTGGAGTGAGCCAGAGGATGGAGTGTTCAGGGGGCCAGGGGATGCTTCCCCACCTCTCTTCCCCTGCAGAGCCCCCAGGTTTGTTCCCTGCCTGCCCCCAATGGCCCCTCCGCTGCCGGACCAGCCCTCCTGGGAAGGAAGACTCAGCTGCTGGAGGCCTGGGCCAGTGGAGGGGGCTCTCCCCACGAAGACACAGACACGCTTTCAGGGAAATACTGTCACCTGTGGACAGGTGCAGGGACCTCTGCAGCTACTTTAAAACACCCTCATCCTGCTGCAAACTCCCAGCTCCTTTCCTTCTAGAAGGTTCTGAGTAGCAAAGGCAGGTTCCCTGGAAGATATATAGCTCATCAGGCTGGTCCTCCCTGGGAGGGGCCAGCCTGGGAGCCTGACAAGGAACCGAAAATCTCTTGATGACTGAACAAGGAGACGTTCTCATAGCTGTTTGTCTGTGTTGGAGGCGACTCGTGTGTTTATTTCCGAGGCTGGCACGTGCTCATTTTCTCTTTAGCTCTGGCTCAGCTTGACGTCTTCTCCTGAGCTGGTGTCTAAGGTAGTGACAACCTGAGGGCTGTAGGCAGCTAATGGATTTTGGAGCCAGCTTCTCCCCTCTAATTGTTTTTCTTCCTCCACCACCTCCCACACAATTAGAAAAACAATGAAATGGAGAGAGACTAGCGAAGAGATGAAACTAGCGTCTGTACCTATTTTGTCAAGCGTTTCACCGTCTTATTGTTGCCACCGTGTTCAGTGTGAGTGGCTGGGCGCAGGCCACTCGCGGCTGGGATGATGGAAGAGGCTGGTCCCCGCCCTGGAGGAGCTCAAGGTCGAGCTGGGAAGGAGAGGAAGTAGGGTGTGAACGTGTGGGCTGCAGGAACTGAGGCTGGGCGCTGGGAGGGGCTGGGCCGGGAGTCTAGTCAGACCAAGGACCTGCCCCATGCGGAGAGCCAGGTGAGGCCAGGCATTGGTGTGGGAAGCTCGCGCTCAGAGACTACAGGTGGGAGCGCCAGTCAGGGGGCCGTGACAGTGCCAGGCAGGCGCTGATGTGGCCTGAACAGAGACGAGAAGGGGGGCAGATGAGAAGCAACTGGGAAGACCACAGCGAGGGAGAGCCAGAGGCAGGACATGGAATGGGGTCCCAGAGGACGTGGTGGGCAGGGCCGGGGGTGGGAGTGCCGGAGAAGGGGGGCCTCAGAGCAGAAGGGGAAGGGCCTGTTCTTTTTCGGAGCCTTGCCAAGAGTTTAGAGCCCACTTTGAAGTTAGAGGGGGCAGTCCCCAGGACCGCTCTTCCTCCTGACACCATGTGCCAGTTGGGTGCAGTCCCCCAAACCACTGTCGGGTTCAGTAATTCACTCGAAGGAATCACAGGGCACGCTGATGGCTGTTACACTCGAGGTTACGGTTTACAGCAGGGGAGGGACACAGACTAAGCTCAGCCAAGGGAGGAAGCGCATGTAATGATACACACAGAGCGTTGCCATCCAGGGAAGCCCACCCAAGCCTTCGGTGTCCCAAGCACTTCTTGAGGCTCCTCACGTACTAACTGCCTGGCCGACCTTTACTGTCCAGTCCCTCCTGGAGGTCAGGCCGGTACTGCGTGGCCTAAAGCCCCCATCGTAACTCACACTGTTAGACTGTCCAGTGGCCAGACCCCCCCAGGCAAGCAAGGTACTCTTACCAGGCAGGACATTCCAGGTGGCCTAGAGATCACCTTCCAGGAGCCGAGGACAAGGGCCAGACCTCTCTGTGGTCAGGTTCGTGCTTCACCACACATGCTTGCAGTTTGGCATGAGACAAGGCACAGGAGGAGGACGAGGCCCCCGACGTGTAGGTGGAAAGGGATGGCTTCGTACAACTCTGCTTATGTTGGGGTGTGCTCACACACTCAAGGTCACGGACGTCCGTGTGGTGCCAGGCATTTGGCTGTTCCCTCTCGGGGCTTGTTGCTGGAGCATCTGCCTCGGGACCCTTTTGTCATTTGATTTTCTTTTTCCTTTTCTTGGAGAGCTTGTAATGTGATGGAGTGTGATTACTTTTTCCTTTTAAGGCCTAGAACCCTTTTTCTTTGATTTGGCCACCTGTAGACTCTGTCACATTCATGAGCTTGTCTTTTCTCATGGCGGTGGTGCGCTGGGCATAGGAGCTGAGGCAGCCGGGATATGTGCAAAGAACATTCGCACCATCGGTGGGTGTGACCTTGGCTTCTCCCTTCTCCCCACTCCTCACTATGAAGTGGTGTGGAGCTACCTACAGGGTTAACCTGAGGATGACATGGGACCCTGAGGGTGGGAATCCTTTGTGCGGGGGGCACCAAACCCAGCGTGGAGGAGCAAGAACACGTGGCGTTTAAAATCCAACTTCTGAAGGCGGTTGTTCGCGGGGACAGCTCTTCACTGTTGGTTTATAATGACGTGTGTGATACGTCTGGACAAGCGCTGTCGGTGTCGGAGGAATTACCCCTGAACTAACGCCTGCCTTCTTTGGTCCTAGGTGAGGCTGCACGTCGGGCTGTACGCCGTGTACCTCCTGGACTGGCTCACGGTCTTTAAGAAAGAACAGCTCCTCGTTCTCCGCCTGGAAGACCACGCCTCTAACGTCAAGTACACCATGCACAGGGTCTTCCAGTTTCTCAGCCTCGGTATGAACGTCGCACTGGAGGCCCACAGAGCAGGGCGCGAGCTCGGAGGACACCGGCTCTGTGAGGCGCTCCCCGCGTCCCACGCAGACCCCTGAGCCGAGCAGGGTGGGCTGAGCCGGGAGGCCCGTTAGTACCTGTGCGTCGAGCACCACGTGCACACGGGGCCTTGCGCATGGTGTGGGGAGCCGTCTCTGGGGAGGAAGGGATGGCCTCTCGTCTGGGAGCTCCCTCACTGGAGGGAGAGGAGGAAGCCGAGGCTCGAATAACCGAGTAACTGGTAGAGGGACATGGGGGAGGTTAGCGATCTCCCGGTGGGTCCGTACACGTGACTTGGGGGCCCAGCCGCTGAAGCGATCCTGGAAGGGAGGGTGTGAACTGCGCCTTGAGGATGGACAGGGTGTCTGGGCGCCTGGGACCGGCTTGCAGAGGCCTCAGGGCCTGGGGGAGGGGATGGACAGGTCCAGGCTTGTCTCAGCTTTGCTGGGAACCCCCGCAGGCAGAGCCATGTGGCTGGGTTTGGACTCCTGGGCCTCTGGGGAGGGGAGCCTGCCCCCAGCCAGAGGAGACCATCCACCAGTGTCCCGAGTGGCACTTTGTGGCATCAGGCCAAGTCGCCAGCCACGGAGACGGCTGGTAGAGGTGTGTACACGGGTGCAGAGTGCTTCCCCGTGGATGGCACCCAGGACCGCTGCAGAGGCTGGAGCGTCCTGCACGCTCCTCCCCAGATGCCCCCCGCGGCCCTGTCTCATGAGCTTACCTGGGAATTTTGTTAATTGAACTTTTCCTGAAATCTCTTTGCCCGCCACTGGGACTCGGGACCCTTTTGTCATTTGATTTTCTTTTTCCTTTTCTTGGAGAGCTTGTAATGTGATGGCATGTGATTACTTTTTCCTTTTAAGGCCTAGAACCATTTGTCTTTGATTTGGCCACCTGTAGACTCTGTCACATGCATGAGCTTGTCTTTAATCCCTAAGATGGACAGTAAGGCCAGTTCTGTTCCTTCCTTGTCACGTAACCCGAGGACACTGGGACGTAGTTTTTCTGTGCATGGGCTCAGGACTTCAGACTGATGGCGAGAGGCCGGGGCACAGAGGCCTGAGCAGTGGTCCTGGGGGTTAAGCCAGTGAGAGGTTTGCGGTCCCGAGGGCTGAGGGTGGAAGTGGCAGCCTCCGGGCAACACCAGCTGGCTGGTTCCCGGCCTCTCCCCATGGATGTGCTGCCGCAGGTGGAGGTTCAGCCAGTGGGGGGGTCTCTGGGCACAGGTGGCTTCTCCCCTCCCCCCACGGCCACTTCACAGCACGACACACAGGGTGAAATATGGCCCCATCACGAGGCCCTTTGCATCGGCCTGAAGTAGAAGCAGTGGGGGCAGACTTCCAGTGGCTGGTGAGCAGGAGAGTCTACGTGCAGGGACCGTGTGTGGCAGGTCGCCCAGTTACCCAAGGACAGGCTGGCTCCCGTTTACGGGCAGTTGGAAATGAAACTGCGCCCCAGAGCCCCAGCCTTGCTTCCAAGGGTGGGGTAACACACCAGACCCCAGAATCTCTGCTCTTTCACCCTGGAATTTCCACCTTCCACCCTCAGCAACTCAGAAATGGATCCAGCCAAAGAATTTGAACCTCCAAACACATTCTTACGGGAAACTCCTGTCTCAACAGGAAGCACGGCTGGGATTTTCTCAAAGTTTCTTTTGCCTCCTGCCTCACTGGCTCTTTCCTTTGTGTTCCAGGGCCCTTAAGTGAGAAACAAGAGGCCTTGATGACCAAGAGCCCCGCATCCAACGCGCGGCGTCCCGAGGACCGGAACCTGGGGCCCATGTGGCCGGTCACACAGAGGCTCCTGCGGGACTTCTACGGGCCTTTCAACGCCCGGCTGGCGCAGGTCCTCGCCGACGAGGCCTTCCTGTGGAAGAAGACGTGAGGCCGGGTTCCCGCTGCCGCCATGATTTCCATGCTTTGAAAATCTCTCTTGGTGGGGAACCCTTTCGCTCAGAGCCTGGAGAAAACCTCTCCCCAGGCCCACGTTTATGGAAACCAGTTCAGAATTTTCTTTGTGATGTTAAACAGCCCGGCGATGGACCCTTCACCGAGCCTCGGATGGAGGCTGTTGGAAATTCCACTTGGGAAAGGGTCCCCTCTGCCCCGAGCGTGGCTGGGGTCCGGGGTGAGGCCAGCGGACGCTGGGCTGGGTGCCGGGAGGGAAGCGTGGAGTCTGGGCTTTGACAGTTCTGGGTGGAGGTCCCGCCCCGGGGCTGGCCAGACGTACACTATACATTCAGCTTCGAAACCCTCTGTTTAGATCACTAACCTCATTTTGGCGGAGAATGGAGGCTCCCATTTTTTTTTCCCTTTTACCCCAGAGTCAGCCCTTCCATCTCTTCAGATTTAAGCCCTGTTAACTTCACTGTTGACGAGAAAAAAGACACAAGTCGATGTTTGGTAGCACATTCGTGTCTCGGACCTCCTCCCCTACTGGCCTGTGGACTTCACTTATGTCTAACAGAAAACGAACGCATTTAAAACAAACCACTTTCTACATGTCACTGGCTGGAGCTTTCTTTGCTGCCCCTATAGATGTTTTCTCAAGGGTTTTTTCAGTTTCTAATTGGAATATAACTTCAGTTTAAAATCGGAAGGGAAATTTTTGCTGTTAATGCCAGACCAAGCACCTCGAAGGAACTGATGGAAAATCTGGGCACCTTGGCGCTCGCCATGCATCTGAGGTCCTCAGAGAACCGCAGCCGTTTGAGGTTTTAGTTCTGGGTGCGACAGGCTCCGTTGCTCTGCCTTTCCTCCCAAGTGAACTTGTTATCACGTTCTCCGCCGTGTGTGGCCAGAGGTCCTTCCTCACTCAACGGACTGCAGGACGCTTTCTTCTGATTCGGAAGCACAGCACATGAGGTATGCCTGGGCCAGACATGCTGTGCGTTGATTTGGAACGAGAATGCCGGGAGCTGTGTCCTTGACAGAACTTTTGGGCCACTTGGCAGCCTGGTTTACTGTTGGATGGGCTGAAGGTCTTGCTGTTACTTGGAGGTGATGGGAAAGATTGAACACAGTCCTTGCACGCAGCCCCAGGCGGGACCCCAACCAAGCTTTGCACGTGGTTGTCAAGGGAAGCTTCTGCGAATCAGAGCTCTCCAAGTCGAGGTCCCGGATGCACATCAGTCAGAGAGTGCAAATGCCTACACGCCCAGCCGCCAGTCGTGGGAGTGAGGATTTGCTGAGCTGTCCAGCCCTAGTGCCGTTGGAGATGGGATGCTCGGCCCATTTGAAGGCGTATGGAGGGCTCTGAATGGCACGGCCGGGCTGTTTCTGCTGTGAAGGAGCCATGGGCCTGAACACCCGCTTTCAGGGACAGGCCCCCATTTCTCTCCTGGTGGCCCTCGGAGCAGCAGCCAGCAGGCAAACCTGGCCTGAGCACAAGGTGCCGTAGGGGACGTCACTTGCATGTGCGTGTGTATTTATCTGCAGCGCAGGTGCGGTGTGCGTGGGTGTGTGTGTGTGCGTTTCTGAGTGGGTTCCCTTCAGTTCCGTTGCTGGTCAGCTTTCCCCGCTCTGGACACACCCCTTCATGCATTTATTTCTCTTTCAGTTCGCTTGTCACTTTCAGCCCAGATTTTTGCTCTTCAGCCCCGACTGTAATTACAAGGACTTCTCTTACGCACCCCTGTGCATGTGAACAACATGTAACGTAATTCTGCTTCTTACAGAAGTATTACTGAAAGTCTTATTTCCAATATTATTTGGTTTATGATACAAATCTTTTTATAGATGATCCCTTGGTGGCGATCAGCGCCGTGCAGACCCGGTTTCTCCAGGGGCCTTTCTCCAAAGGGCTGTCTGTCTGTTCCTTTGCTTTCCTCTGCTCTCTCTCACTCGAGGCCCCACTCTTGGTGACAGCACAGCTGCCCTTTCGAGCCGTGGTCCTCGAGCCTGTCATCCCAAACCAAAGTGAAATGGAGGATTTCTCACGACCCAGTCTGGAAGTTCCTTTGTGTCCCCAAAGCTGTGCATTGGGTTGTATTAAATTGTACTCCCTTAGTCGCGTAAGGTATGTTAAAGAACCACTGTTATGCTGTACGTTTATTAATGTTGAACATAATTAAATGTGGACCCCTGTGACCGGGACCCGGGGGTGCATGCCCTTCCTCATAGGCCGTCAGAGCGCTTGTGGGAGGTTTTCCGCCGTGTCCACTGTGCGTGAATGAACCACGGGAGCAGTTCTGTGTCTCACCTGCGTGTGATGTGCACCCGGTACGCAGGGGACCTGCCGCACGTGGTGACAGCGCGAGAGAGAAGAGCAGGCAGGAGAGGTCAGACGTTACCAGGGCCTCCCACGTGAGGCCAGCCAGGGGTGTGAGTCAGGGCGGCGAGGTCCAGCCCTGCCCACAGACGGGCCTAACGTCGTCCTCAGACGTTTAGATTTGATGGCTGGGTGACCGCAGGACCTGCTGCTCCCAGCAGGCTGCTGCCCTCATTCCGGGGGCCTGCCTGGCCCCTGGGGGCTGCGAGTTTGAGACCCCTGGTGTCACTGGGGGCACGGCATTGTCCCTAGACACTCAAGGCCCCCACGTGCAGCCAGGGCAAGCCTGAGAGATGAGGTCCTCTCAAGTTCGGGGCTCTGGAAGCCGGGGCCATCCTGGGGGTAGCAGGGAGCCTGGGTTGGTCCCCGAATTCTGTAAAGACTCACCCTGGGCGAGCGTCTCCCCAGCACTGCCCCCCCCCATGGTTGTGTGCTGGGGGAAGAGGGGCTGGCGAGTCCAGGCCTGGAAATGATGACCCCAGCTCTTGATGGCAAAGCCAGGGGCGGCTTCACTCAGCAAGGAAGATGCTGTGCCTGGGAGGAGAAGCGGCCGGTGGGAGATGGGGGTCGGGACAGAGGGGTGAGTCTGGAGGGCTGATGGCACAACCCCCTCCCCCGGGCCCTGTCCAGAACCCCCTCTGCTGTGGGACCACCTCCCGCCCTGACTCGGGAACCAGCTCTCAGGGAAACATTCTGACGAGGATCATCTCTGTCTTCGTGGAAACCTCCCCTTGGAATGACCTCTCCCCAGATGACTCCGTTTGGGAATTGAAGCAAAGGCCACGTGCTGCTGGAGGAACCTGGACCTCGTCCAGCAGTGAGACGCCTTGTGTGTGGGTGGGTATTTTTCTGTTGCTGCAGAATCCTCACCCTGTGGGCAGATCCTGTTGAGACTCTAGGAAGACCTCACTTTCCCAGAGCTTCACCTGGCAGGGCTGCCTGCAGAGCAGCCTGGGGAGCTATGTAAGCTGCAGCAGGTTACACTGGACCGCGTGGCTTAAACTAACACCACAAGGTCATTACCTCACAGGTCTGGGGTCAGAGATCCAAGCTCAGTCTCACGGGGCTGAAGTCAAGATGTCGGCGGGCAGGACTGGCGCCTTCTGGAGGCTCTGGGGAGAATCTGTTTCCTTGCCTTTTCCAGCTGCTAGAGGCCGCCTGCATTTCTTGGCTCGTGGCCCTTTCCTCCACCTTGAGACTCTCTCTGACACTTTCCTTCATCTTGTCACCTTCTCTGCTTCTCCCCCTCTGGCCTCTTGCAAGGACCCTTGCCATGACTCTGGGTCCACAGGATGCTAATGCAGGATCATCTCCCCATCTCAAGGTCATATCTGCAAAGCCCCTTTTGCCAGATAACGTAACATTTATAGGTTCCAGGAATTAGAATGCAGACATCTTTGGGAGCCGTTATTCAGCCAGCAATAGGGGGGTGGGTCCAGTAGGCTGGTCGGCAGTCAGAGGATGGAGTGGGTGCCCACGGGTCGGTCCCTTGCAGCTGTGCCCTGAGGGGCCAACACAGGTCTGAGTGCCTAGCAGAGGGCTGAGCTTCCCGACACGTCTGTTCTGAGATGGCGCATCTTCCTGTCCAGGCAGGACCCTGTGACTCGAGTGAGGGGGACAGGGTGAACGGCACGTTGTCCTTTTGTATGCTTCTCCCGAGTGAGCCACGTGGTGGCCCCAGGCCCGGATAGGGTTCTTTCTCCCTCAGGAGACCCACAGAAGCCACATGGGCAGTTTCGAATTTCTCCAGTTCAGCTGTTTCTGAGTGAGTTATGCTCCCAAGGGAGCAGCTTGTGAAAACTACAAATATGGTTAGAATGTCTTCTGGCCCCTGAGAGAGTCTCGGGGGCCAGTGGCCTCATGGCCCCATGCTCCAGGGATGCCTTTGGAAGGCAACCGCCAGCCTCACTTTCAGTGCTCGTGCCTGATGGCCCCCGAGCTGGCCTTGACTCCACGACCTCGACTCTGTCCCTGCTCCCGAAGCCCCGCGCCGTCAGCCTGGCCCTTGTCCCCAGCCCTCCCGCCCCTCCCCCTCTGGGTTCCCATCCTTTGCAGAACTGCCCCTGCTCAGGTTCCGAGTGGCAGGGTGGAGGCTGGGCGGTCCTGGGTCTCTTAGGCCTGCAGGTTGCTGTCCTGAGAGCCTGCAGGTGACGAGGACGCCACAGGGGCGGAAGTGGTGACATCTCAGTGACTGCAGCAGGCCCCCAAGGAAGAACAGTTCCCCCTCGGCCACCACCTGGGAGTGTCTGAGTCTTCCTGCCGGGGGCCCAGGACCCGCTCAAGCTGCACCTGTGCTCATTACCCGCACACTTGGGGCGAAGCAAGGAGTAGGATGGTCCATCCCGTGTGACCGCCCTGCTCTGTGGGTGCCCAGCTCCGAGTCTGGGGCACAGAGGAGAGTAGGAAGGGGGCTTCCCTTCCCACAGTGGAGGACCCCATGGGTGCAGCGGCACAGGGGGCACGGAGGCCGCTGGGGCTCCTGGGGCTTTCTGGTGCACCCCCGTCTCTGTGTGCTCTGAGCAGCCCCTTTGAGATCAGGACTCAGTCAGATCTAGAAGTAGGTGAGTCCAAAGCCTGGGCCTCTCTGAGTCTCACGACTTTCCCAAGGCCTCATGTTGAGGTGGTAGTGGGGACCCAGCACCTCAGCTCCCTGAACAATTCCCTTCTTGCAGAGCAGAGAAAGGCTGGGTCCAGGGAATCAAGATGGGGAGGCTTCCAGCATCTTCTCCTGGAGTCATGACCCATCTTTCTTCACCATTCTTCCCCTAAAAGGGACAGTCTGACTTGCACCCATCAAACTCGGCTCCCCCAGGAGGACAGTGTGGGGAAGGGGTGAGCCTTGGGCCTTGAGCCAGATGAGCTGGGTTCAAGGCCTGTGTTGTGTCCACCCCATAACCTTGGGGACACTGCGGGTCCCTTCCACATCTGCAGGTCTATGGGCTTCATGAGTGGGTGTTGGGAGTTAACGAGGCAATGGTACATGAAAGTATAAAGTGAGGATCAGAGAGGCTACACACCTGCCTGAGGTCACACAGCTCCGATCTCCAGAAAGAGCAGAATGTCAACTCAGATTTTTCACTTTTAACTTCATAGTCAATGCTTTTAACCACGGTGCTACAGCGTACATCCCCCCACTCCCCCATCAGGCTCCCATCCCCAGCAGCCTGTCTGCATTTCACCTGTCAGCTCCCGTCTCAGATGCCCTTAAGGTTGGGGAAGCAGTTCCTGAGTCTTCTGGGGCAGAGGTTTCTGCAGACCTGCCCATCCAGGGGTCTAGGTGGTGACGGGCTTCTAGGGAAAACAAAGGGAAATAAACATGGCTTTGTTTTGCCAAGAAGGTCTCGCAGCTGAGAGTCCTGCTGCCGGAGGCGTCCTCCCTGCCCTGGCCGGCTGAGCCTCCCACTCACAGGGCCAGGCTGACCTCACAGGACCTCGGGCTGGCTGTAGCGGGGGGCTTCAGAGTCACATCAGAAGTGGATGGTCTGACCCTGGGCTCAGCCCCTTCTGAGGGCCTCAAAGGCACCAGGGGACACACTCAGCTAGAAAGTCTGCAAAGAGTCAAAATTTAATTTTTTAGCAAAGGTTTTCTGAACATCTTTGCGCAAGGCGCTGGGCCAGGCATTAGGGTGGGTGGGGGCTGGTCGTCTGCTCATTCAGTGATTCTTTCACTGGTTCTTTTCACCACGTATTCGTGGAGCCCAGTCTGCGTGACGCAGGAGGCGGGGGGGGGGGGGGCCAAAGGCCAAGTGGTCAGAGGCCAGGATGAGGTGTGGAGCTGGTGTCCACGCTGGGGAGGATGGGCTGGGTTGGGTCGGAATTCTCAGAGCATCTGTAAATCCTACTTAACCACACATACATTCCTTAAACCTTTTATTTTTACTTAAAATATTTAAAGTACACTAATTTGTCTTTTGATAAAAGGGCCAAAGCCTTTTACCCAAACATAAGTCTGCAGATTGGAGGTTTGGGTCATCTTTCTGGCTGAAACTGCATCACGATGAATCAGCACTGGTTTCCGGTTTCGGTCCTCTAAAGGGGCATGAGAACTGGAAGGCCCTTGCGAAGCCTCTGAAAACAGTCTTTCATTGTATATGTGGTTATTCCCCTCATGTGTGCTGCGACTTTCCAAAACTTCTGACCTGGTTTTTAGAAATTGACTCATTTTTTGCACTTGTAGTTCATTTGTTTACATCAGTGGTCCTCAAAGTGTGGTCCAAGGATGCGGGCGACCCTCGAGGCCCTTTGGGGAGATCCACCAGTCAAAACTAAGACTCTGCATGATCATACCAAGACATCATTCGCCCTTTATCCTCTCATTTACTCATGATGTGCACGTGATCATTTCCAGTGGCTGAGGCCCACTCTGATGCCTGATGGACTATGTGCTTGTGCATTCATGGGCTTTGAAAATCTTTCAGCTTTAATTTCTAATATAGTAAATACTGATAGATGTGAACCACATAAACAAAAGCTCTTTGGAAATCTTCGATAAGTTTTGAGAGTGTAAAGGAGCCTTCATTCTTAACAGTTTGAGAACTGCTGGTTTCTATATTTATTAAATCACACATTTCTAATATCAAGCACAACTGGCATAAGAAAGACTTGGGAACAAACAAAAGTGACCTGTAATAAACTCAGAATTGACTGGAGGGCATTTTGCAGAACGGCTGAGAGCACTGAGCATGCCCTGAACATCAGCAAGGGTGCCTAGGGGACGAGGAGGCAGGCATCTGTCAGTGGGGAGGCCGGCTGAGAGGCATCTACGGTACAGGCGGTGACAGCAGTGATACGGGTGCTGTTTACTGAGCACGTGCCGAGTGCCAGGCCCCGGGCTCCGTGCAGCTCCAAGTGTGGCCTTGGATCCTCACCACCACCCTAGGAGAGAGGTCCTACCTTTCTTCTGGTTCTGTCATTGTACAGGTGGGGGAACTGAGGCTCAGAGGGGCCGAACAACAAGCCCCAGACCCCCAGCCCCTAAGGAGCAGTTAGTCCTTGACCTCAGGTCTATGGATCTCCAGGGCCCGAGTCTTCACCTGCACTTCTCACCTCTGAGTCCCTGAAGTCTCTGAGTTTCTAAGGAGGCAGAACCTCAGGTGAAATCGGGGGCTGCCGGTACCTTCGGGACAGTCTGGGCTGGAGGCCGACACACGCACCTGGGACGAGGTCAGGGCCAGGTGGCCTCTTCAAGGTCATTTTCTTGTGGAAGCAGCAGAACTGACCCGGACAGCACCCCACCCCACCTCCCGGCACCCCATCGGTGCCCAGCCTTGCAGGGGCCCTTGGGCAGAGACTTGATCCTGGCCTCTGCCGCCCTCTTACTGCATCTCTTCTGTGTCCTGCGTCCACCTGGATGGGAGGAAGCTGAGCTGCGTGTGTGCTGACCCTCAGGAGGAGCCCCTGACTTTTTGGGAGGTTGAACAGGTGGGACCGGCTGCTCCAGAGGCCCTTCCGTCTCACGGTCTGAGGCTTTCTCAGAGCCCGGGAATCCCGGGCTGGTCCCATCCTGCCAGTTCTGAGGTTGGTCAGGGGCCCCCTGTGGCCCCCTGTGGCCCCCCCGTGGCCAGCTGCTGCTGCTGCTGCTGTGGGTTGGAGCCGTGGTTGAAGAATGAGGAGTGGCAGCTGCCCTCCTCAGGGCTGGCCTCCACATCTCCGAGGGGCAGCTGGACATCCCAAATGAGGGGCCACGGTCACCATGGAGATCTTTTGTTTACTCCCGCCTCCACGTGAGATAATCTGCAGAACTGCCGTTTTCTACACTTTCAATAGAGCGGAATTCAGGAAAATTCCACAGCCAGGCCAGCCTCCAGTTCTAAAGGCAGCAACCCAGGCAGCCTGCACAAGACCTCAGGATGCAGGCGAACTTCTCTGGCCTCTAATCTCCTACTTCCCCTAAGAGAGCACACGCTTTGCTTCTGCTCCACGTTTTCTGCCTCCGTGCCTTTGCTCAAGCCAACGCACCACGAGGAGGGCCCACCCTCCCCACTGTTCAACTGAGCCAGCTTCTAATCCCACCCCAGGGCCAAGGGCAAGTGTTACCTCCTCCTCCACGCTGGCCTCCTGGATTCCACCCTTCCTCCTGCCTCCCACCTCCTGACCTGCTTGAGGCCTCTTCCCCTCATCTGTCTCTCTCCCATCTCGTGTGGTGTTGATTACTTTCTACGTGACTCTGCAGTCATTTGTGTGTTTTCATCTCGCACCCAGACAGCGAATCCTGGGGGCACACAGGCTGTTCCTTCCCCCACCCTCAGATACCCAGCCGTGGAGTGATGTCCCCAAGAGGGAGGCAGTGAGTGCCTAGAGAGAGAACTGACCTGGGAGCTAGGGATCTGGATGACAACGGAGCCAGCGACTTGACTTCTCTGAGCCTGTTTCCCCAGCTACTGAGCAGGGTGGGGGCCTGGAGGATTTCAAGGGGCCCTTTCAGATCTGCCCTTCTCTTTGTCGCCTTTTGAAGACTTGACACTTTCCGCAAGCTGCTTACCAGCCCAAGGTGTTTCGCAGAGGAAGTGTCTGCCGAAGGGGCTGGGCCGGGAGCGGCAAGCCCCTCCCCACTCTTCTGGGATTCCAGGCTGGCTGCCCTGGGAGCAGAAGGCACCGAAACACAGCCCTGTGCTGCCCCCGTGTGGCCTCTCTAGGCACTGCACCCAGGGGACCTGTCTCAGCCAGCCTTTCCAAGGGCTACCCTGGCAGATGCACATCACCAATCTGGATGGCCCGCTTGACCCTCCACTGTCTTCTTGCTCAACGCTCACCTGGGCCAGGGAGCTCCTGGGGACTAGCAGTAACCCTAATAAGAGGACGTCCAAGGATGGGAGGACTGCGGTCTCAGATCAGCCAACCAGGAGCCTTGTTCTGGAGGTGCCGTTATGTGGCGAGGATGGTCGTAGGAGCCCCCAGAGGTGTTCACATGTGCTTCTTGGTCTCCGGGCTCTCCCCCCGCCCCGACCTCTGCCGGGTGGCCTGCAGGCCATGTAGGATCACGCCCACAGTGCCTGCAGGGAAAGGAAGGCTGGGAGAGGGCCAGCCTGGCTCTCCGTCAGGTGCTCCCACCGCTCTATCTGGCGCGGCCAGAACACAGCTCCTAGTGGGCTGAGCTGAGACCCTCCTGCCCCTTTGGGACTGGCAGTGGTCAGGCACCTCCCCAGCCCCTCCCCATCTTGATCCTTCCCACACGTAGGTCTCCCCTTCTCAGCCCTTGTCCTCCACACCGCCCTTCCTAATACCCTGTCCTGAGCTGACCTGAACCTGGGTCTCGGGCACCCTCCTAGGACTGTGCATGGCCCAAGAGGGCCCTGGGGGAGCCCTCACCCGCCCCAGGGGGACCTCAGACGCGGAAGTATTGGTGATGGGAAGGGGCCGGGCTTGACGCTTCTGCCTGCAGACCTGCAGAACTCCACCCTCGCCCGTCCCTGTTCCGCCTTCTCCACTCCTCCCAGCATCACCTCCTTCCTGGGCTCTCCTCTCTCCTCCCTGCAAGATGGCCCTCCTGGCTCCCGGCTCCAGGCCCCACCTCCATAAGCCGTGCTCTGTGGCCTCTTAGCCCTACCCAGGCAGGTTTCCTCTGTTACCCTTGTCCTTGCCAGATGCGGGGGAGGAGCTCAGGGGTCCTAGGGGACCCCCTCTCCCAGGTGTCCTGTGCTGACCCCCATCCTGCCTTAGTGTAGATGAGCTGAGGTCTGGGACCTCCACGTGGCAGTGGGTCCCCCTCTCTTTTTTTTTTTTTTTTTTTTTTTTGCGGTACGTGGGCCTCTCACTGTTGTGGCCTCTCCCGTTGCGGAGCACAGGCTCCGGACGCACAGGCTCAGCGGCCATGGCTCACGGGCCCAGCCGCTCCGCGGCATGCGGGATCTTCCCAGACCGGGGCACGAACCCGTGTCCCCTGCATCGGCAGGCGGACTCTCAACCACTGCGCCACCAGGGAAGCCCTCCAGGAAAGGATTTTATCTTTGCTTTGGTCTGGATCCAAGGGATCATTTCTCTAAAAACAAATTTTGCAATAACTTTTTGGTTTGGGATGTCCTTGCTTTATGGGAAGTATAAATTAAAACTGTCCATCTGGTTGGGTGGGGTGGGTTTGGAGCTTCCGTTTTGTTTTGTTTCGTTTTTGTTTTATTCTCCAAAAAAAGTTTTATTCTGGAAAAAATCTGGCACAATTTATCCCATTTTCCATTTGTCCATAATGTGTAAAATCACTGAAAAGCACAGTGAGAGCATGGTTATTATCTGATACT
This sequence comes from Mesoplodon densirostris, assembly GCF_025265405.1. Classification (NCBI taxonomy): domain Eukaryota; kingdom Metazoa; phylum Chordata; class Mammalia; order Artiodactyla; family Ziphiidae; genus Mesoplodon; species Mesoplodon densirostris. Next base: position 8,477,186 of record NC_082661.1, read on the forward strand.
TATTTGTGTCCTACAGTGTGGTGGTCTAGCATTAACTAAAGCAGCATTGGTCCTCATATCTACTTTCAGATGAGAGCCAATATTTTGGAGCTTCCATTTTTAATGGGAGCTTTTATGCACCGTCATCTTTTCTGAGCAGAGTCAAGCTTTGCTCCTGAGATTGCGCTTGTATTTTCTGAGTCTTTCTTATAAGGAGGGGCCAGTCTTCCAGGGACCTGACTTTATTCAGAGTACCCAGTTCACCTCTGCCTCTTCTATGTCAGGGATGTGTTTCCTCTCTTCCATGAGCGTTAAAACCCAGCCCCTAGCCCTTAGGACACATATTTACATTTGACCCCTCCCTGGGCTTCTGTGGTGTTGGCTCATGAATGATCCTTCTGGCTTGTGGTTCCTACTTTATCTCTGGCTCAAGAAGTGCCCTCTTTCCTTCTTTCAAACTTGACTATGAATTAGAAAGAAACTGACATGTTTTGGGGGTGCAGAGATGGCTAGCAGGGCAGAGAGGGGAATTTTCTAGTCAACTTTTGTGATTAATTCCTAGATTAATTTTGCAGTGGTCAGAAGACACCTCTGAATGATGGAAATCTTAAAAGTTGTGAGGTTGGCTTTATGACCCAGAATATGGTTCATTTTATTAAATATTTGTGCATTTAAAGAGTGCGTATTCTGTCATTGTTAGATGTAGTATAGTTCAAACTAACTGTGCTGTTCACACTTATATCCTTATTGCTTTCCTATTTTTATTGAGAGCCATGTGCTAATGTCTTCTAACATTATTATAGATTTGTCTCTTTTTCCTTTTGGTTTAGTGCTTATCTGGCATAGTTTTTTTCCCCAACCTTTACTTTCACCATTTTTTGCTTGATTTTGAGGTAGATCTCTTGTAACCAAAATATAATCAAGTTTTAAAAATCTGATGTGAAGTTTTAGTCTTGTTTGGAGTATTTAGTCCATTTACATTTAATCTAACGATTAATATATTTGGATTTATAGCTACACTTTTACTATTTGCTTTCTATTTGTTGTACTTGTTTTATGTTGTCTGCTCCCCATCCCTTTCCCCCTGGTATTTGGCCATTTGGTCCTGTTTCTTGGCATGCCTAGTAATTTTTCATTGAATTCTGGACATCGTTCATCCTTTTCTCTGATGGGTGGATAAACTGTGTGTGGGGGGGTGGGGGTTAGTCATCTTAATCCAATCAGGAACTGAGTGGATGCTATTCAAGTACTGCTACTCAGGGCTGGGTGGCAGGATTGGAACACCTCTGCTCATGTCTGCTCCTACAGCATGGTTTTAAGGTGTGTTCATCAGGGCTCTTGCCCCATGATAGGTCCTGAACTCTAGTCCTTGTGTCCTCAGCACAGTGAGAAAATTAAAAAACTTCACTTACTTTTCAGGCTCTGTGTTTACCTTTCTAGTTTTCATCTTGTTCAGCTTCAGAAATCTTCAGATATTTTGAGGGGGAAATTGACTGAGAGCTGGGCTTAGTTCTTTGCCCCACTGCCAGCCCCAAGAATCTCATTTTTGTCTTTCCAGATCCATAAGCCTATCAGCATCTTTGTTAGTTTCCTTGATCCCCTGGTAGCTCTAACCTGGACCCCTTGCCTCTTGTTCTGTCCAGGATTCCCAAGTGCCCTGAGTAGAAAAGTACACATTTATTAAAATTTTTAAGTTTAATACAAAAATAAAGAAAAATATTTCAAGACCTAATACTCAGCAAATGAAGCTTGTTCAAGGTTCCAGTGCAGGACCTTGGCCTTTTAGGCTTGATTGCCTCTCCAGGGCCTTCAAACAAATGTTTTTTGGTGTGTCGTCAGCCTTCTTGTTGTCCTCAGTATTGGTCCTCTGCAAGATCTCCAAGAAACAGAAGTCCCTTTGTATTATGTTTCAACCACTTTATATTTTGGGGTCTATATGTTACCCCAAACTTTCCTATCCTAAGTAATACATATTTTACCAGCATTTCTATATATTTTTAGGAGGAAGTCATCCATAATAACTAGTCTTCCAGTTGATTGAGCCAAATGGCCTTATATTGATTACAATTAGAAAATATGAAGGACGTACTGTCATTGGTCACGTGGTATAGAATATCCAGTTAAGTACGTGTGAAGAGAAATGTTTAAAAATGATACGTCTTATTAAAAAGACAATACACGTTTATTAAACATTTTAAGTTAATACAAAAATAAAGAAAAATATATCAAGACCTTGTACTCAGCCAATGAAGCTTGCTCATGTTGGAAACTCTGGACCCTGGCATAGAACACAAAGCTCAGCCTTTTGCATTCATCGAGTCAAGGAGTTATGCTATTTATCTAAAAAATTCCTTTAAGTATTTGCCCATGGGAGTTTCTAGAGGGCATTTACACCCAGCACTATACATATAACACTATACATATATTATAAACACATGTATGCATATACACACACACACATATATATATATATATATATATTTGTTCATTGCCACATACCCAACACCTGAAAGAATGCCTAGAAGAAACAGGTGTTTAAAAAACCATTTGTTCGGGCTTCCCTGGTGACGCAGTGGTTGAGAGTCCGCCTGCCGATGCAGGGGACACGGGTTCGTGCCCCGGTCTGGGAAGATCCCACATGCCATGGGGCGGCTGGGCCCGTGAGCCATGGCCTCTGAGCCTGCGCGTCCGGAGCCTGCACGTCCGGAGCCTGTGCTCTGCAGCGGGAGAGGCCACAACAGTGAGAGGCCCGCGTACCACAAAAAAACCAAACCAAAACAAAAAAAAAAACATTTGTTTAATAAATGAATGAATAAACTAAAAAAAAAAAAAGCCCTTGCACTCTGTGGCAACTATCGTCATATTTTTTTTCAATCTTATTTTTCTACACTTTTGATTAGTTGAGTCATGTTATATAGACAATTCTATATGCCGCTCAAAGCAAAACACACATAAAAGAAAACTTAGTATAGTATGTGCTGTGTGCCCCTGGCCCATCCAATTCACCACATAGAGCCCCAGTTTCTTCCTCTGAAAAACAGACATATCGTGACAGGGTTGTGGTGAAAATCCAACGGTAAAGCTCTTACCGTTATTCCAGAGGCATAACCGCACAATACATTGTAGCTATTAGAATTTTAGGAGCAGGTGTCCCCAGTCTAGAGAGGGGTTAACCAACCTGCTACAGTCATGCCTGAGGTCCACACTCTGGTCTGCCCGGCCCCAGGCTCTTTCTATCTCCACCTTCAGCCTCAAACCATACCCGGCACCATGTTGGGTCCTGAGACTTCAGAGAAACTGAAAGCTTCCTCTGGCAGCTGGAGTTGGAGTGAATCTGTCATCACTTGCCGTGATGATGCTACGTAACAAAAACCTCACCAAACCTCAGTGTCACACTGTTAGCATTGATTTAGCAGCTTATGAGTCTGGGGGTCAGTGACGTAGGCTGGGCTCTGCCAGACGGTTCTTCTGGTTGTGGCTGGGCTCACCCACATGTCTGCCAGTTGGCTGCAGGTTGGTAGACTCAGGGTGGACACAGCTGGGACAACTGGTGACCTTGGCTTTAGTCCACATGGCCCACCCTCCAGCAGGCTGTCCTGGGCATATTCTTGTGGAAAAGGCTGAGGAGCAAGAGGGTGAGGGAGAGATGCAAGTGTTTCTTCAAGCTTCTGCTTTTGTCACGTTTGCTAAAATCCCATTGGTAAAAGCAAGTCACGGGGCAGAGACTGAAATCTCTGGGGCAGGATGCCAGGCCCATAGTGGGGGGTCCTGAAAGTGTCATGGCAAAGGGTGGGGTACAGGAAAGGTGAGGAATGGGGACATCAATGCATTTCATCTGTTTCAGGGAGGAGAAGACACAGAAATCATCCAGTTAGCCGGGAGGGCAGACAGATCAGAACCCCCCTGTGTCATGCCAGCAGGATGACCTGTGATACGTGAACAGATGGGCTCCTTCTAACCCCCAAACGCTTGAACTGGGCTGCTGGTCAGGAGGCCCACATTGCCCGGGGGCAGGTCACAAAGGAAAGTGTGCAGGTGGCAAAATCCTGGCTTTTAACTTCAAGAGCCTTTGACTGGGAATAAACAAAAGATTCAGAAATTTACACAACAACATGTTCTTTCATCAACAGGAATTTCCCTTCCAGATAAGGCAAGGAGCAGACCTTCTAGGAGGAGCAGAGAGAGGGACGGTCAACAGCTGAACTTGAACTTGAACTTGAACTTGAACGGGGACCGTGTGCTCCTGAACCAAGCATGTCAACTTCACCGAGAGCATCAGCCAAGGGGCTGAAAACAAAGGCGGCGACCATTCTCGTGAAAGCTGACCAGGCCTGGTGCTCTCAGAAGAAGCGCTGAGAACTTGCCAAAAACCCAGGCAGAAGGCACAGGGCCTCCCTCATCCTTCTGTCTGCAGTAACCTTGAACTTCAAGGAGCTGAATGGGCCTGGTGCCAGGAGCTAAACTGGAGCAACTGCTGGCCCCAAATTAAGAATTTATAAGCAGCTCTGGGCTTATAAGAATCAAAAGCATATTCTTGCCCCAGTAGAGTTCGCCGGGATCCAGAAAGAGTCACACAAAGAGAGACCAAGAGAAACAAAATCTCTGGAGAGTTACATTTGGGGTGGCTGGAGGCTAGGTTGGCCCTAGGGTGACCTACGTGTCCCAGTTTCCCAGGACTTTCTTGAATTCAGCCCTGAAAGTCCTGCATTCTGGAAACCCCCTCGGTCTGGTCACCTGGTTGGCCTGGTGGCCCGAATTGCAGGACAGTGGAGAGCCATGGACTCCTGTTCTGTGCCTCAGCTGGGTCCTGCTTACCTGGCTGGCTGTGGGCTGGGACTCGAGGGGCAAGGCCTCCCAGCAGCCCCCATGGCTGGAGGCACCTGCAGCATTTGGGGGACAAGCCTGGTCCCCGAAGAGCACGGGGAGAGAGTCCCTCTTCTCGTGGCTGCCACTTCCCATCTGACACCTGGACGGAAATCTGTGTGGCCTGTGTGTCTGCAGAGGGACAAGGACTTGATGGAAAGCTGTCCATAAACACAGAACAGCAGGACAAAGGGCAGGTGCCTCCCTGGTTGGTGGTACCTGCACATCCTTCGGTGCCCAGCATCTTCAGGCCCCAGTCCTCACCACTGTGTCTCCAGCGCGAGGCAAGGCAGGGAGGCCTGGGGGGACGGTGGCATAGAAGACCCCCTCCCCTTCTGCCCTGATCCTGCTTCCTAGGCTGGGAATTAGAGGACATTTATTTAAATATTTAAAAATAGCACCAAAACAGTTTGACTGTCCTTTCCAGGAGAAAAGATGAAGCAGCCCTCCACGCGCCGAGCTGGCCCCCTCTCCGCAGAGAACAGACCTCAGGGGCCTCGGAAGCGGTCTGTGAGGAGCAAGCTGGCGGCCAAGCTTCCTGCCCTGAGCCTGGAGCCCTGAGCACCAGTCTTCCCTCGTCAGGGATTTGCAGTGACAATGGGACGCTGAAATTCAGAACATCCTCACCACCCCTCACTCCCCAAATATATTTATATACGTTTGCACTGTTCCTGTTGTGTTTATCATCATTTTCAATGTCTTCCTGACAATTTGAGAGATTTGTAAGATTGGCTCGGGGGTCTGGACAGGACACACTTCCCAAAGGCCAAGCTTACATCCTCTGCTGTGTCCCTGTTCAGTGGTTCCACTGTTTAAAGAAGTGTCAGCATCACTTCTCATCACACATCAAGTTCACAATTGATACTTAACACACTGCATTACATTTTAAAAATGCACACGGGTAGAGCTGGGTTTTTAGGCCTCCCCAGCCCCTTCCCCCCAGCAAAGCCTCGGGCCAGGGCTGAGAAATGGGGTAGGAGGAGGAAAAAAGGAGTTAAATCCTGTGAGTGTGTGTGTGTGAGTGTGAATGTGCGTGTGAGTGTGTGTGGCGACGTCTTCTACCCCAAGGCCCCCGGGGCAGGGTCCTGCAGCGTGCAGGAAGGAGGCCCCTTTTCATTAGGATCCCCCAAAGCAGCGGTGACCACCTGGGTCCCTGGGCCTCACCGTGGGAGCCCAGGTCACCTCCGGGATGCTCTGGCAGACGAGCAGCAGGTGGCTGTAGGGGAAGAGGGCAAAGAGAGGCCTGCGGGGGGCCGTGTTCAGCCACTGAGTGTCCACCGGGGGCGGGAACGTAGCGAGACCAGTGTCTGTCTTCTGGGAGCCGATGCTGTCCTGGGGGTGGGTGCTGGACACCACCGTGTAAGCACTCAAGGTCATGTCAAGGGCTACCGGGTGCTACGGCAGCTGGGAGACAGGGTGCCGTGGGAGATCATGGGTGGATAGGGGGCTGCCTGGACGGGAGACCAGGGCGGGAAGTGAACTTGGATGTTTGCAGTGATAAAGGACATGTGGGTGGCCAGGCTCAGGGGAGGGAGAGGAGTGGACGCCGCCTGGGCTGACTCTTAACCTTCAGGCCACGTGTCGGGTGGGGCGCAGACTTCTCTCCAGAGCGGCCGCCTCCTCTGCAGGGGTCCAGTGGGCACCTCAGCCTCCTGACCTTCCCCATCACCCACTCTGAAAACCTGCCAGCCTACCACCTTCCCCGCCTCAGGGGCCAGCCCCTCTGTCCTTCCCGTGGCCCAGGCCCCCAGCCGGGAACCGTCTTCGGCAATCTCCCACGCCACACCCCTCTGGCCGGGGATCCCGCGGGCACATCCCTCAACTAAGCTCAGACTCTGACCCCCTCTCATCACGTCCATGCTTCTCCCCAGTAGACGGGCAATGGTCTCCCTGCCCTCAGCACCCACCCCTGTCTCTTTACAATCAGCAGCCAGAGGGAGCCTGGCAGAGGTGAGCTGGGGGCTGTCAATTTGCTGGAACCCTGACAAGACTCTCCCGCGCCTGGATGATTGCTGAGTCCTTCCTGTGGTCCCCGGGGCCCTGCACAGCCTGCTGTCATCCTCTGCGACCTTGGCTCCTGCCATCTCCCCTCACGCCCTCATCCAGGCCCACGGGCCCTCTGGCTGGTCCTCAGTCCCCAGGGCTGTCCACATCTCGGGGTCTCTACACTGCTAATGTGCCCCGTCACCTGGCAACAAGGCCACCTGATGGCCGTCCCCTGGCATTCTGGGTCCCTCTCCCTCTTCTTTTTTTTTTTTTTTTTAATTTTTAAATTGTATTATTTTTTAAAGTTTTTAAATTTTTAATACTTTTTATTGGAGTATAGTTGCTTTACAATATTGTGTTGGTTTCTGCTGTACAGCAAAGTGAATCAGCTATACGTATACATATATCCCCTCTTTTTTGGATTTCCTTCCTGTTTAGGTCACCACAGAGCACTGAGTAGAGTTCCCTGTGCTATACAGTAGGTTTTCATTAGTTATCTATTTTATACATAGTAGTGTATATATGTCAATCCCAATCTCCCAGTTCATCCCACCCCCCTCCCCACCTTGGTATCCATAAGTTTGTTCTCTACATCTGTGTCTCTATTTCTGCTTTGCAAATAAGTTCACCTGTACCATTTTTCTAGATTCCACACATGAGTGATGTTATACAATATTTGTTTTTCTCTTTCTGACTTACTTTACTATGTATGACAGTCTCTAGGTCCATCCACTTCTCTGCAAATGGCACAATTTCGTCCCTTTTTATGGCTGAGTAGTATTCCATTGTATATAGTACCACATCTTCTTTATCCATTCACCATTCACTGTTGATGGACATTTAGGTTGCTTCCATGTCCTGGCTATCGTAAATAGTGCTGCATCCCTCTGCTTCTTTATGTCCCAGCGCTTTTCATCTTCTGTATGCTCATTATTTGCTCATGAAGTTGGCTTACTGTTTTCCCATCTCCCACTAAATAGCTCCACGGAGTAGGGAGTTTGGACTGTCGCTCCCTGACATTTCCTATTGCAAGCTCCCAGGTCAGCACCCGGCGCGTGGCTGGGGCTCAGAGGATGTTGCTGAACATTGGATGAACATGAGGCCTGGTTGGTCACAAAAGGAACTGGAATTTTTTTTCTGGTCACTGGAATAGATGATGGGTGAGTTTAAGCAAAGGTGTGATGTGAGTCAGGAAGAGACAGGGACCATGGAAAGAGAAAGCATCTCTAGAGCTGAGACACAGGGTCCTTCCTGACATGAGCCCGAGGTGATGGGATTCTGTTTGCTGTTTTTAGGTAAACAGGGACTTGACTGTCAAATTAAGTCCAGGTTTAGAAAACGAATACCCAGGGTCCTGGCCGAGGGAATGCCAAGTTAGACTTTCTTCCACACTTACTCAAATATTAGCAGCTGATTGGAAGCCAGTCTGTCTGGAAGCTGAGATTTCATTGGTGATTAAGTTTGGGTCATGAAAAGAGGCAAGTCAGCTGGACTTCTGATCCTCTGTAACTATCCTGTGGGATCAGGGTGGGTTTATAGAGCTTGGAAAAGATCGAGCCAGACTTAAACAATGACATGACCAGAGTGGAAAATATCTCTCAACTAGCAACATGCTGTTGCCTTAACACACTGTCACTCTTGTTTCTAACTCGCCAGGGTTCAGCCAAGCCCCAAGTCAAGTGTTTTGGGGTCTTAGGTCTTGGGTGTCAACGGCCCTGGAGCCTGGACCACATCTTCCATCACAAGGTCCCTTATTAAGGACCTGCCAGCAGGGGGTTAAGTGGCTTTAACTTTGAAGGCAGAGCAATACTCTTGTTTCCATGTAAATTTGAATGGCCCCGACATGCTGGGGGTGGGGAGGTGACCTGGAGCCCAATGCTCTAACCCCTGCCCCTCAACACTCCCCTGCCTGACCCCAGCTGTGACAGAAAGGTGCCACTCACACATTTTATACAATTCAAGCAATGGTTTCATTGACAAGTGGAATAAACTAAAAGTTCTCAGCCCAAATAAGTGGTTAGAATGATGATAAACGTGTAAGCAGTACTGTACTGCAATTCTGTGAATTATCACTCAGTTTACAAGCATGGGCCTAAAAGGGGCCTCTGAGAAGCCACCCGAGGATGCTCTGTTTTCTGGTCCTCCAACAGGCCCAGCAGAGGGCAGGCTGAACCTGGGAATGTGTTGGAGCTGCTGGGAATGAGAGGCAGCTGCTTCCCAGGCAGAGTCCAAGGATGCTGGAATCTGACTCTCTCCAAAGGCTTGCTCCCCATCAAAGAGAAAATCTTCTCTGGCAGTTCTCAGCCAGGTCCCCCTCCCTTCCTACAGTGCCTGTCCAATACCACCGACTGGTCCTGGCTGGCCTGGCTCTTGGGGCCTGGGGTACTGGACTGGAGTCATGTGAGAGGGCTTGTTCCCTCCTTCCCTCCCTCCTGCTGTCCTTCTAGGCCAAATCACTTGGTCGCCACTGTGTCTGTGTCTCTTAGCCAGCTCCACGCGCTGAGTCCACGTGGCAGTCCTGAGCCAGCCCTGCTGCCCACCTCGGCTCCAGCCCCCAGCTGCCTAGACAGCCTGGCACAGAGGGCAGAGCCTTCATTCGAGACCTGCCTGGGCTCAACTCCTGGCTCCACCAGCAGCAAAGGGACCTCAGCTCCCCACATCTTGATTTTCTCATCTGAAAAATGGGACTAAATCAGTTAACATTTGAGAAGTGCTTAGAGGAGTACCTGTTATGTAATCTGTGAGAAATGGATGGATAGTGTCGACTGAAAAAAAAAGCACAACCTAAAAGTTGAGAACTATGTTTTATTTGGCAGCCCAAACTGAGGACTTAAGCCCAGGACGCAGCCTCTTACATCGCTCAGAGGGACTGCTCCGAGGAGGTAAGGGAAGAGGCAGGATATACAGGGGATTTTGCAACAAATACCGGGTAGTTGAAACATCAAAAGATTATTATTAATTAAAAGAAAACCAGACATCTCAAGTTAATGAATTTTTTTTTTTTTTTTTTTTTTTTTTTTTTTTTTTTTTTGCGGTACATGGGCTTCTCACTGCTGTGCCCTCTCCCGTTGCGGAGCACAGGCTCCGGACACACAGGCTCAGCAGCCATGGCTCACGGGCCCAGCCGCTCCGTGGCATGTGGGATCTTCCCGGACTGGGGCACGAACCCGTGTCCCCTGCATCGGCAGGCGGACTCTCAACCACTGCGCCATCAGGGAAATGGTGACACCAGGCAACATTGTTCATTCACAATAGATACAAAGTCTTCTCAAACTGTGGAACATTCTGTTTTTCCACTTGACACTTTGAGCCAGGGTTGACCCACTCACCAACCAGAAACCCGCTTGTGCCTGGGCTTTGCCAGCCCTCAGGCAGAGGGCACAACACTTGCCCCCCTCCTGGCTCTCTGGGCTTCTCCATCCACCGCAGTTGCTGTATTTTCTTTGAGGAGATTTTAAACCGCAAAGCTCTGTCCCAGCATGCTATGGGAGGAAAGGGGATTGAGTTTTCCTCTTGTTTCTTTTAAATGCTTAGAGGTTGAATTTCACTCCCAGACACTGGCAAAGTAAGGAGACCCTGCCTGAAATTGTATATAGGTCTGGATCATTCCAGAAGTCCCCAGAGATATGCAAAGCTACTGAGAGCTATCGGGCGCTGGGAAGCCTCCCCACTGCCCTCCCTGATGGACTGGGCACTGGCAGGGGATGCTCCTCCAGGGCTCAGCTGTGTCCAGAGGTGGGCGGGGACTGGATGAGGCAGAGGATGCCATGATGCCCGGGCACCAGCGTCCTCCGTTTGGGTCAGTGGACCCAAACTGGACCCTGCACGAGGGCCCTTTAGTCCCCCAGCCGGTGTTTACCCCTGAGACCCGACCCACCCCACCCCATCCTGGGCAGGCCATTCTTTCTAACAAAGTTTACTGGAAGCAGCTCCCGTTCCTTCTCTGCTTAAACAACACGGGCTGTGGCCTCTGCTGAGTCGGACCACGTTTCAATCGGTTTTTTATGGTGGAATGATCCCACGGTGTGTGCACTGTGTGAGTTCCAATACCAAACCTTTCTGGTTTCATCATCTTCATTCTGTTTAGTTTCCTCTGACTCATGTGATCAGTTGAAATATTAATTACAAAGAGAAGGCTAGACGCAGAGAGGTGGTCGTGATTTGGTCTGGCTCTTCCATTTAACAAGGAGGAAACAGGCCTTGGGTGGGAGGAGGGACCTGGCCTGGATTCCCAGCCCTTGGTGGGGCTGGGGGCTTCACCGGAGCCTACGGAGCCCCATCTGAGGTCCCAGGGGCTTCCTTCTATTCCGTTGCTGACTCGGCCCCCATCTCTGGTACTGATTTCCCTGCAAGTGGCAAAGCACCAGACGGACCCAGGCCCGCCAGGGGCCAGAGCCACTTCTCAAGTGCAGGGAGAACAGACCCAGCACCGTGCTGAGGCTTCGTGTGGGGAGAACGTGAGGATTTGGGTACCAGGTGGGAGCAGAAGCTTGTAAATACCCACGGCCTTTGGAAGAAGGTGGATATTAACCTTGGAGACGCAGAGCGCGGACAGCCCAGCATAGACACGCAGACCACACCCTCTGCACCGCCTGTTCTTCCATCTGTACAAACCAAGCCATGGCCGGTCAGAGTCCCTGAGTAGTGGGGTGGCTGGCCTCCCTTAAACAGCCACAGCCCAGGTGGTATGTGTGTGTGAGGGTTTTAGGTGGTGGTGTCTTGGAGTCTGGGTTTGGAGCACATGGATTGTTCCAAATTTAGAAAACAAATGCGTGGGAGGTTGGAGAGGGCACTGGCAAGGGGTGTGGGCTGGTGCGTCTCCGTGCCTCTTTTTAAGGAAGAGGAGTTCTTCGTCTGAACCCCACTGTCTCCAACCACGGGGAAGCATTTCCCTCTTGGGGCTGCGGTTTCTCATCCCGTTTGGGGTGAGTTGGGGCCGCTGGGCTTCTTGGGGGCCGGGTAGGAGTTGGATGATGTCAGAGGAGTCCTAGTGTCCCAGCTGATGCCTTATTCTTCCAGGACCACAGAGTGGAGGTGAGATGGTCTGTAGGCTCCTGCCCTCTGTCCACTGGAGGCGCTCCAGCCTGTTTGCTTCGTGTTCTTCCTGTAAGTTTTCATTTGGAAGAAGGATTCTGTAGCTCTCTGTCATTTGGAAATCCTTGGAGCTCAGAGGGCTTTCCTGGCTCTAACATTTGATGACTCTGCAACAAGCCTTTATTCTAGGACAACAAAGCTTCCCAGGTTTCCCTGGGACCCAGAGTTTACCGGACAAGACTTTCAGTACTGAAACCTGGGGTGTCAGGCAAGCAAGGTCAGCTGGCCATCCTAGCACATTCTCACAGTGCAGCTTGGCTTTTGAGCCGTGCTTGCTTTGGAGAGGGAAAAGCACACCATTTAGAAAGCCTCTCTGATGCCTGTGTGCCAAGAAAAATGGGACTGGGAACCCAATCTTGTAGTAACACTGGATGAGAAGGGAGGGAAGCCCACCCCATCTCTTTCCAGAAAAAGCAGCATTTACTTTAATTTGCAAATCACAGAGCAGAAGCCAACCGGGGCCAGGGTTGGTGTGCCTGATGGGAGCTGAGGGGAAGGGGAAACTTTAAAAAGGAGAAGAATTTCACACTGAATCTCTTAATCTCTTTTTACAAAGAGACTCATAAAATCTTAATATAGCCCCAGGACCGTCATGTTTATAGACGTGGCATCAGCAGTAATGGCAGGGCTGGAGTGTGACCAGAGACTTTGCAGAAACACACCCGGGAGGGATGCGGATTAAAGTGAGAGAACCACCTCCAAGCAGGGTAGGCAGGACAGCCAGGGCATCTCAGTCTGGTCCCCAACTGTGTCGAGGAGGCCGAGCTACAACCTGGTCTGAGGCTCAAGGTCACTTGCTCCTGTCTAAGAGCTCGGTCATGCTCAGCCCTGCCCAAGTCCACCTGGGGAGGAGAAGGCAGCCTAAGCCCGAGTACGCCCCTCCCCTCCTTCTCCTAGAGGAAGGTGAGTGACGTCATCATTAGCTCTAGACCAGTGGACACCTTTGTGAGGGATGTGAGATGGGATGGAGGTAGTTGAGAAGGAAGAGGGGCTGGCTAAGTGGAGAGGGAGGTCCCAGGGCTCCCTGGGGGAGGACCCGGGCTGGCCTCCAAAGCACCTTTGGGGAGGTGTGAAGGGAGGGCATTGCAGGCGGAGGACGAGAAGAGCTTTCGGTCTAGACTCTACCTGGGAGAGATGAGCTTGGATTTAAAGAAGGTGCAAGAGAGGTACCTGCCTGTATCAGGGGTTGTCTTGAGCCCACAGAGGCTGAATATTCAAACAGGATTGAAACAAGTCAAGTCCAAGAGCAGAGCTTTCAAATCTAGTCCTTCTCCATTCTTTCTATGTGCTCCCACCACTGCCTTAGGAATCTGGGCATTGGCATGACTCTGTTAACATAATGGCTTTTTAATTTTTTTCCCATTACGTGCTTTACAGAAGTGATTTCCAAACATTGGACTATGTGGAAAAAATGAAGAAAGAAGCAAGTGTTCCCTGGTCTAAGGCAAAATATAAAAAATAAAGAAAATATAATGAATTTTTCACAAAGCTAAGTTGATTCAGCTTAAAGTAATACCCTCCACACTGTGAGTATGCTGCTCCTCTCTTTTTGTGTTCAACTCACGTTCTTTAATGGGACCATGGTGATGGGTGGAGGGAAGTTTGGTTATTGTTGCTCTGTTTTATTTAGGTTTTTGTTTTAAGCTTTCAATCCAATGTCAGCCCCTGATTTAACTTGAAATTAAAAGCACTGGATGGCTTCACAGGTGAATTCTATCAAACATTTAGAGAAGAGCTAACACCTATCTTTCTCAAACTCTTCCAAAATATAGCAGAGGTAGGAATACTCCCAAACTCATTCTACGAGGCCACCATCACTCTGATACCAAAACCAGACAAAGATGTCACAAAGAAAGAAAACTACAGGCCAATATCGCTGATGAACATAGATGCAAAAATCCTCAACAAAATACTAGTAAACAGAATCCAACAGCACATTAAAAGGATCATACACCATGATCAAGTGGGGTTTATCCCAGGAATGCAAGGATTCTTCAATATACGCAAATTAATCAACGTGATAAACCATATTAACACATTGAAGGAGAAAAACCATATGATAATCTCAATAGATGCAGAGAAAGCTTTCGACAAAATTCAACACCCATTTATGATAAAAACCCTGCAGAAAGTAGGCATAGAGGGAACTTTCCTCAACATAATAAAGGCCATATATGACAAACCCACAGCCAACATCGTCCTCAATGGTGAAAAACTGAAACCACTTCCACTAAGATCAGGAACAAGACAAGGTTGCCCACTCTCACCACTATTATTCAACATAGTTTTGGAAGTTCCAGCAACAGCAATCAGAGAAGAAAAAGAAATAAAAGGAATCCAAATCGGAAAAGAAGAAGTAAAGCTGTCACTGTTTGCAGATGACATGATACTATACATAGAGAATCCTAAAGATGCTACCAGAAAACTAATAGAGCGAATCAATGAATTTGGTAAAGTAGCAGGATACAAAATGAATGCACAGAAATCTCTTGCATTCCTGTACACTAATGATTAAAAATCTGAAAGTGAAATTAAGAAAACACTCCCATTTACCACTGCAACAAAAAGAATAAAATATCTAGGAATAAACCTACCTAAGGAGACAAAAGACCTGTATGCAGAAAATTATAAGACACTAATGAAAGAAATTAAAGATGATACAAATAGATGGAGGGATATACCATTCTTGGATTGGAAGAACCAACATTGTGAAAATGACTCTACTACCCAAAGCAATCTACAGATTCAATGCAATCCCTATCAAACTACCACTGGCATTTTTCACAGAACTAGAACAAAAAATTTCACAATTTGTATGGAAACATAAAAGACCCCAAATAGCCAAAGCAATCTTGAGAAAGAAAAATGGAGAGCTTTCCTGGTGGTGCAGTGGTTGAGAATCTTCCTGCCAATGCAGGGGACATGGTTTCGAGCCCTGGTCTGGGAAGATCCCACATGCCACGGAGCAACTAGGCCTGTGAGCCACAACTACTGAGCCTGCACATCTGGAGCCTGTGCTCCGCAACAAGAGAGGCCATGATAGTGAGATGCCTGTGCATCATGATGAAGAGTGGCCCTCACTTGCTGCAACTAGAGAAAGCCCTCGCACAGAAACAAAGACCGAACACAACCAAAAATAAATAATAAATTAATTTAAAAAAAAAAAAGGAAAACAGAGCTGGAAGAATCAGGCTCCCTAACTTCAGAATATACTACAAAGCTACAGTAATCAAGACAGTATGGTACTGGCACAAAAACAGAAAGATAGATCAATGGAACAGGATAGAAAGCCCAGAGATAAACCCACGCACATATGGTCACCTTATCTTTGATAAAGGAGGCAAGAATATACAGTGGAGAAAAGACAGCCTCTTCAATAAGTGGTGCTGGGAAAACTGGACAGCTACATGTAAAAGAATGAAATTAGAACACTCCCGAACACCATACACAAAAAATAAACTCCAAATGGATTAAAGACCTAAATGTAAGGCCAGACACCATCAAACTCTTAGAAGAAAACATAGGCAGAACACTCTATGACATAAATCACAGCAAGATCCTTTTTGACCCTCCTCCTAGAGAAATGGAAATAAAAACAAAAATAGACACATGGGACCTAATGAAACTTAAAAGCTTTTGCACAGCAAATGAAACCATAAACAAGAACAAAAGACAACCCTCAGAATGGGAGAAAATATTTGCAAATGAAGCAACTGACAAAGGATTAATCTCCAAAATTTACAAGCAGCTCATGCAGCTCAACATTAAAAAAACAAACAACCCAATCCAAAAATGGGCAGAGGACCTAAATAGACATTTCTCCAAAGAAGATATACAGATGGCTAACAGACATATGAAAGAATGCTCAACATCATTAATCATTAGAGAAATGCAAATCAAAACTACAATGAGATATTATCTCACACTGGTCAGAATGGCCACCATCAAAAAATCTAGAAACAGTAAATGCTGGAGAGGGTGTGGAGAAAAGGGAACCCTCTTGCACTCTTGGTGGGAATGTAAATTGATACAGCCACTATGGAGAACAGTATGGACGTTCCTTAAAAAACTAAAAATAGAACTACCATACGACCCAGCAATCCCACTACTGATATACCCTGAGAAAACCATAATTCAAAAAGAGTCATGTACCACAAAGTTCATTGCAGCTCTATTTACAATAGCCAGGACATGGAAGCAACCAAAGTGTCCATTGACAGATGAATGGATAAAGAAGATGTGGCACATATATACAATGGAATATTACTGAGCCATAAAAAGGAACAAAACTGAGTTATTTGTAGTGAGGTGGATGGACCTAGAGACTGTCATACAGAGTGAAGTAAGTCAGAAAGAGAAAAACAAATACCGTATGCTAACACTTATATATGGAATCTAAAAAAAAAAAAAAAAAGGTCATGATGAACCTAGGGGTAAGACAGGAATAAAGACACAGACCTACTAGAGAATGGACTTGAGGATATGGGGAGGGGGAAGGGTAAGCTGTGACAAAGTGAGAGAGTGGCATGGACATATATACACTACCAAACGTAAAATAGATAGCTAGTGGGAAGCAGCCGCATAGCACAGGGAGATCAACCCAATGGTTTGTGACCACCTAGAGGGGTGGGATAGGGAGGGTGGGAGGGAGGGAGACGCAAGAGGGAAGAGATATGGGAACATATGTATATGTATAACTGATTCACTTTGTTATAAAGCAGAAACTAACACACCATTGTAAAGCAATCATACTCCAATAAAGATGTTAAAAAAAATTAAAAGCATTGGTTCCAGAAATCCTAAAGGCTGAGAACAACTAATTAGATGGCTGACTGTCTCCCTGGCTAGATTATATGTTGATATAACTTGGAATTTTGACATACGGGCTTTAGGTATCAAGAAGACAGGAGATTCTGGGCTATGGGAGATCAGGACTTAAGTGGTTGTGCTGGAGAGCATGGCACGTCTGCGTAGAAGGTGGGGCCCCTAAAAGGCGAACTCCACAGCTTACCTCTTGTCTCCTCAGTTCTGTCCCCTGGAAGGTGTGCATTATCATGGTGATGGCAGGTGGGGACAAATTGGGAGGGCTTAGATGATACTATAAGATTGGGACCAACAAAATCTTTGTGGAAGTTTGTTTCTTTGACCTTGGGATGGAGAAGAGTTTTCTCGCCTTTGTTGTAGACACAAGTGAGGTCAGAAAATGTCCTAAGATGCCTGGAGCTGGCCTGCTCTGAATCTTCTGTGTTACCCCTCCCTGGCCTTCCTTTGGCCATGTCCATTCCCAGAGGGTCAAAGAGTCCAAAAACCAAGTTGACATGCCCATCTGGAGCCTGTGTCCCCTTCCTTCTGGGCGAGGCTCCAGTTCTCAGAATCCTGGAAGTCCCTGTCCTAATTGCCCCAAAGCACTTCCAGGGCCTCCACTGGTCTCCTTCCCGAGTCCATTTCCCCCAAGTGGGCCACTTGGTTGGATGAGCACCTCTAGGCCCACGGCACGGCCAAGGGAGGCTATTTGCATGATGGGGGCAATTCCATAGACTATGAAGAGCTTGGGGGTGCTCATGTGTGCATGAGAGGTGGTCCAGGGTAAGCCACGTATGGGAAGGGAGAGAGGGAGGAGAGGCTGGGGACAGGTGTGGCCACACTGCACATCACAGTGCAGAGCCCCAAGGAAAACTCTCGGGGAGTAAAAATACGTTAGAAATAAACGTACACGATCCATAGAAGAGTCAGAAGAAGTCCGAAAACAGGAAAGAAAGGGAAAATAGATGAGAGAAGATAAGAAAATTAGCAGATCAAGTTAGAAAGTCTAATATCTGCAGAAGAAAACCAGAAAGAGAAGAGTAAAGAAAGTGGAGAGAAGAAAGCGATCAAAGAAATAATTCTTAAATTCAGCTGTTGACCTGATGTCTTCATCTGGGTGGATAGTGTGTCCAGACAGTGGCCAAAACAGAGCTCTGACTCTTCCCACCCCACCCCCCTTGGTAATTCCCTCCAGTCCAATGCACGCATCCTCTGGTGTCCTGCTTCAGCGAACAGCATGGTCAAGGGCCCAGGGGGTGAAGCAGGAGGAGGCGGCCACACCCTCTGGCCACTGTTTTGTCTGTGACCATCTTCCTAACTCAGGGAAATGCTGCAGGTGGCGCAGAGTGGAGAACCACACTGCTTCTTGGGCATGAGTCATGGGCAGAGTCATGGCCCCAGGAAAAGGCTGGACTTGATTAGATGTTTTCATGCCTTGTTTTCCTACCCACATCTATTTTTTCAGGACATAGCTGAGCCCATCAAGCTCAGTGGCAAACAGAAAGGAATCCACATAAAACCTATGCACAGATACAGCAAGAAAGCAAACAAGGAGGAAAGGGATATAAGAAAAAGTCAGATGAATAACATGTTTCTAAAGAGGGGTTGCTCAAAGAAGGACGGGGAAAGATCAAATGAATCCTCCACAATCCAAAGAAACTACAAGCAAAAAGGGCTGAAAACCTGAGCTCCACTGACATCTGTGTACGTTTTAAGGAAGAGATTCTGTAACGACAGAAAGAGATGAAAGGCAAGTTGACGGACGGAGCTTAGGAAACAAGTGGGAAAGAAAAATAAAACATTACAGAGATGGAAACCTCATTCAAAACAACAAAAACCTGAAAACACAAGTTTGACAAAACCATGCAAAACAAACCTGCACAAAGATGCCAAAAGGATTGTGGAGATGATTTATATGGCAGGAGAAGGATGGTGGTGCTTCTAGAGAAGAGAACAGAATGAAAGGAATATGAGATGTAAACTCACCAGAAGAAGTACTCAAATCTTCTATTCAACAAAGTCCTTGTAGCCCAGAAAAAAAATGCACAGAGTGATCAATTCTGAATCATAACCATGTTTAGCTACTGAACACAAAGGCAGAATCCTATAAACAACAAAGCCAAACAAAACAAAACAAGACAAAAATTCCCCCACAGCGTCCAGTGCCTGAGGATGGTGTCCAGGATCTGCAGAGTTGGAAGGGAAAGGAAATATGACCCAGCGCTCCCTGGGATATAAAGGCAACGGACATCTTTAAGCATGAGCACATGGCTCCTAAAAGCCTTTTTTTTTTTTTTTTTTTTTCAGTACACGGGCCTCTCACTGCTGTGGCCTCTCCCGTTGCAGAGCACAGGCTCCGGACACGCAGGCTCAGCGGCCATGACTCACGGGCCCAGCCACTCTGTGGCATGTGGGATCTTCCCGGACCGGGACACGAACCCGTGTCCCCTGTATCGGCAGGCAGACTCTCAACCACTGCACCACCAGGGAAACCCCCTAAAAGCCTTTTTTGACAGAACCTGAGGAATCAAACTCCAGATCTCAGAAACAAGACACCATCCTAAAAGGACTGGTGGTGAGCATAGGCTTCATTCTACTCTGGATGTGGCCCGTGTAAACAATGATGCCAGTAACTGAATTCGAAGGGGAGGGGAGAGGAAGGTGGAATTTCCCTCATCTTTCATAGCAGGAAGTCAAACATGAAACAGACTATCATATCAAAATATAATAACCTCAAGTTCTTATTTTTATACTCCTTTCCTCCCTTAACTTTGAAGAGATCTTTTGGTCCTTTTTTTAAATTTTTTTTAATTTTTTTATTTTTTTGCTTTATAACAAATTTAATCAGTTATACATATACATATGTTCCCATATCCCCTCCCTTTTGCATCTCCCTCCCACCCTCCCTATCCCACCCCTCCAGGCGGTCACAAAGCACTGAGCTGATCTCCCTGTGCTATGCAGCTGCTTCCCACTAGCTATCTACCTTACGTTTGGTAGTGTATATATGTCCATGCTGCTCTTTCACTTTGTCACAGCTTACCCTTCCCCCTTCCCATATCCTCCAGTCCATTCTCTAGTAGGTCTGTGTCTTTATTCCTGTCTTACCCCTATGTTCTTCATGACATTTTTTTTCTTAAATTCCATATATATGTGTCAGCATACAGTATTTGTCTTTCTCTTTCTGACTTACTTCACTCTGTATGACAGACTCTAGGTCCATCCACCTCATTACAAATAGCTCAATTTCGTTTCTTTTTATGGCTGAGTAATATTCCATTGTATATATGTGCCACATCTTCTTTACCCATTCATCCGATGATGGACACTTAGGTTGTTTCCATCTCCGGGCTATTGTAAGTAGGGTTGCTATGAACATTTTGGTACATGTCTTTTTGAATTATGGTTTTCGCAGGGTATATGCCCAGTAGTGGGATTGCTGGGTCATATGGTAGTTCTATTTGTAGTTTTTTAAGGAACCTCCATACTGTTCTCCATAGTGGCTGTACCAATTCACATTCCCACCAGCATTGCAAGAGTGTTCCCTTTTTTCCACACCCTCTCCAGCATTTATTGTTTCTAGATTTTTTGATGATGGCCATTCTGACTGGTGTGAGATGATATCTCATTGTAGTTTTGATTTGCATTTCTCTAATGAGTAAAGATGTTGAGCATCCTTTCATGTATTTGTTGGCAGTCTGTATATCTTCTGTGGAGAAATGTCTATTTAGGTCTTCTGCCCATTTTTGGATTGGGTTGTTTGTTTTTTTGTTATTGAGCTGCATGAGCTGCTTATAAATTTTGGAGATTACTCCTTTGTCAGTTGCTTCATTTGCAAATATTTTCTCCCATTCTGAGGGTTGTCTTTTGGTCTTGTTTATGGTTTCCTTTGCTGTGCAAAAGCTTTGAAGTTTCATTAGGTCCCATGTGTTTATTTTTGTCTTTATTTCCATTTCTCTAGGAGGTGGGTCAAAAAGGATCTTGCTGTGATTTATGTCATAGAGTGTTCTGCCTATGTTTTCCTCTAAGAGTTTGATAGTGTCTGGCCTTACATTTAGGTCTTTGATCCATTTTGAGCTTATTTTTGTGTATGGTGTTAGGGAGTGATCTAATCTCATACTTTTACATGTCCCTATCCAGTTTTCCCAGCACCACTTATTGAAGAGACTGTCCTTTCTCCACTGTACATTCCTGCCTCCTTTATCAAAGATAAGGTGACCATATGTCCGTGGGTTTATCTCTGGGCTTTCTATCCTGTTCCATTGATCTATCTTTCTGTTTTTGTGCCAGTACCACACTGTCTTGATTACTGTAGCTTTGTAGTATAGTCTGAAGTCAGGGAGCCTGATTCTTCCAGCTCCATTTTTCGTTCTCAAGATTGCTTTGGCTATTCGGGGTCTTTTGTGTTTCCATACAAATTGTGAAATTTTTTGCTCTAGTTCTGGTGAAAAATGCCAGTGGTAGTTTGATAGGGATTGCATTGAATCTGTAGATTGCTTTGGGGAGTAGAGTCATTTTCACAATGTTGATTCTTCCAATCCAAGAACATGGTACATCTCTCCATCTATTTGTATCATCTTTAATTTCTTTCATCAGTGTCTTATAATTTTCTGCATACAGGTCTTTTGTCTCCTTAGGTAGGTTTATTCCTAGATATTTTATTCTTTTTGTTGCAATGGTAAATGGGAGTGTTTCCTTGATTTCACTTTCAGATTTTTCATCATTAGTATATAGGAATGCCAGAGATTTCTGTGCATTCATTTTGTATCCTGCTACTTTACCAAATTCATTGATTCGCTCTATTAGTTTTCTGGTAGCATCTTTAGGATTCTCTATGTATAGTATCATGTCATCTGCAAACAGTGACAGCTTTACTTCTTCTTTTCCAATTTGGATTCCTTTTATTTCCTTTTCTTCTCTGATTGCTGTGGCTAAAACTTCCAAAACTATGTTGAATAAGAGTGGTGAGAGTGGGCAACCTTGTCTTGTTCCTGATCTTAGTGGAAGTGGTTTCAGTTTTTCACCATTGAGGACGATGCTGGCTGTGGGTTTGTCATATATGGCCTTTATTATGTTGAGGAAAGTTCCCTCTATGCCTACTTTCTGGAGGGTTTTTATCATAAATGGGTGTTGAATTTTGTCGAAAGCTTTCTCTGCATCTATTGAGATGATCATATGGTTTTTCTCCTTCAATTTGTTAATATGGTGTATCACGTTGATTGATTTGCGTATATTGAAGAATCCTTGCATTCCTGGAATAAACCCCACTTGATCATGGTGTATGATCCTTTTAATGTGCTGTTGGATTCTGTTTGCTAGTATTTTGTTGAGGATTTTTGCATCTATGTTCATCAGTGATATTGGCCTGTAGTTTTCTTTCTCTGTGACATCCTTGTCTGGTTTTGGTATCAAGGTGATGGTGGCCTCGTAGAATGAGTTTGGGAGTGTTCCTCCCTCTGCTATATTTTGGAAGAGTTTGAGAAGGATAGGTGTTAGCTCTTCTCTAAATGCTTGATAGAATTCGCCTGTGAAGCCATCTGGTCCTGGGCTTTTGTTTGTCGGAAGATTTTTGATCACAGTTTCAATTTCAGTGCTTGTGATTGGTCTGTTCATATTTTCTATTTCTTCCTGATTCAGTCTTGGCAGGTTGTGCATTTCTAAGAATTTGTCCATTTCTTCCAGGTTGTCCATTTTATTGGCATAGAGTTGCTTATAGTAATCTCTCATGATCTTTTGTATTTCTGCAGTGTCAGTTGTTACTTCTCCTTTTTCATTTCTAATTCTATTGATTTGAGTCTTCTCCCTTTTTTTCTTGATGAGTCTGGCTAATGGTTTATCAATTTTGTTTATCTTCTCAAAGAACCAGCTTTTAGCTTTATTGATCTTTGCTATCGTTTCCTTCATTTCTTTTTCATTTATTTCTGATCTGATTTTTATGATTTCTTTCCTTCTGCTAACTTTGGGATGTTTTTGTTCTTCTTTCTCTAATTGCTTTAGGTGCAAGGTTAGGTTGTTTATTCGAGATGTTTCCTGTTTCTTAAGGTGGGATTGTATTGCTATAAACTTCCCCCTTAGAACTGCTTTTGCTGCATCCCATAGGTTTGGGGTCGTCGTGTCTCCATTGTCATTTGTTTCTAGGTGTTTTTTAATTTCCTCTTTGATTTCTTCAGTGATCACTTCGTTATTAAGTAGTGTATTGTTTAGCCTCCATGTGTTTGTACTTTTTACAGCTCTTTTCCTGTAATTGATATCTAGTCTCATAGCATTGTGGTCGGAAAAGATACTTGATACAATTTCAATTTTCTTAAATTTACCAAGGCTTGATTTGTGACCCAAGATATGATCTATCCTGGAGAATGTTCCATGAGCACTTGAGAAAAATGTGTATTCTGTTGTTTTTGGATGGAATGTCCTATAAATATCAATTAAGTCCATCTTGTTTAATGTATCATTTAAAGCTTGTGTTTCCTTATTTATTTTCATTTTGGATGATCTGTCCATTGGTGAAAGTGGGGTGTTAAAGTCCCCTACTATGATTGTGTTACTGTCGATTTCTCCTTTTATGGCTGTTAGTATTTGCCTTATGTATTGAGGTGCTCCTATGTTTGGTGCATAAATATTTACAATTGTTATATCTTCTTCTTGGATGGATCCCTTGATCATTAGGTAGTGTCCTTCTTTGTCTCTTCTAGTAGTCTTTATTTTAAAGTCTGTTTTGTCTGATATGAGAATTGCTACTCCAGCTTTCTTTTGGTTTCCATTTGCATGGAATATCTTTTTCCATCCCCTTACTTTCAGTCTGTATGTGTCTCTAGGTCTGAAGTGGGTCTCTTGTAGACAGCATATATATGGGTCTTGTTTTTGTATCCATTCAGTCAATCTGTGTCTTTTGGTGGGAGCATTTAGTCCATTTACATTTAAGGTAATTATCGATATGTATGTTCCTATTCCCATTTTCTTAATTGTTTTGGGTTCGTTATTGTAGGTCTTTTCCTTCTGTTGTGTTTCTTGCCTAGAGAAGTTCCTTTAGCATTTGTTGTAATGCTGGTTTGGTGGTGCTGAACTCTCTCAGCTTTTGCTTGTCTGTAAACGTTTTAATTTCTCCATCAAATCTGCATGAGATCCTTGCTGGGTAGAGTAATCTTGGTTGCAGGTTTTTCTCCTTCATCACTTTAATTATGTCCTGCCACTCCCTTCTGGCTTGTAGAGTTTCTGCTGAGAGATCAGCTGTTATCCTGATGGGGATTCCCTTGTGTGTTATTTGTTGTTTTTGCCTTGCTGCTTTTAATATGATTTCTTTGTGTTTAATTTTTGACAGTTTGATTAATATGTGTCTTGGCGTATTTCTCCTTGGATTTATTCTGTATGGGACTCTCTGTGCCTCCTGGACTTGATTAACTATCTCCTTTCCCATATTAGGGAAGTTTTCCACTATAATCTCTTCAAATATTTTCTCAGTCCCTTTCTTTTTCTCTTCTTCTTCTGGAACCCCTATAATTCGAATGTTGGTGCATTTAATGTTGTCCCAGAGGTCTCTGAGACTGTCCTCTGTTCTTTTCATTCTTTTTTCTTTATTTTGCTCTGCAGCAGTTATTTCCACTATTTTATCTTCCACCTCACTTATCCGTTCTTCTGCCTCAGTTATTCTGCTATTGATCCCATCTAGAGTATTTTTCATTTCATTTATTGTGTTTTTAATCGATGCTTGATTCATCTTTAGTTGTTCTAGGTCCTTGTTAACTGTTTCTTGCATTTTGTCTATTCTATTTCCAAGATTTTGGATCTTGGAAATAGAATCTTGGATCATCTTTACCATCAGTATTCTGAATTCTTTTTCAGGTAGACTGCCTATTACCTCTTCATTTGTTAGGTCTGGTGGGTTTTTATCTTGCTCTTTCTCCTGCTGTGTGTTTTTCTGTCTTCTCATTTTGCTTATGTTACTGTGTTTGGGGTCTCCTTTTTGCAGGCTGCAGGTTCATAGTTCCCGTTGTTTTTGGTGTCTGTCCCCAGTGGCTAAGGTTGGTTTAGTGGGTTGTGTAGGCTTCCTGGTGGAGGGGACTAGTGCCTGTGTTCTGGTGGATGAGGCTGGATCTTGTCTTTCTGGTGGGCAGGTCCACGTCTGGTGGTGTGTTTTGGGGTGTCTGCAGACTTTTTATGATTTTATGCCACCTCACTGCTAATGGGTGGCGTTGTGTTCCTGTCTTTCTAGTTGTTTGGCATAGGGTGACCAGCACTGTAGCTTGCTGGTCGTTGAGTGAAGCTGGGTGCTGGTGTTGAGATGGAGATCTCTGGAAGATTTTCACCGTTTGATATTATGTGGAGCTGGGAGGTCTCTTGTGGACCAGTGTCCTGAAGTTGGCTCTCCCACCTCAGAGGCACAGCACTGACTCCTGGCTCCTCAATTTGGGATGATTTGTTGTCCATTCATGTATTCCACAGATGCAGGGTACATCAAGTTGATTGTGGAGCTTTAATCCGCTGCTTCTGAGGCTGCTGGGAGAGGTTTCCCTTTCTCTTCTTTGTTCTCACAGCTCCTGGGTCTCAGCTTTGGATTTGGACCCGCCTCTGCGTGTAGGTCGCCGGAGGGCGTCTGTTCTTCGCTCAGACAGGACAGTGTTAAAGGAGCAGCCTCTTCGGGGACTATGGCTCACTCAGGCCGGGCGGTAGGGAGGGGCACGGAGTGCGGGGCGAGCCTGCAGCGGCAGAGGTCGGCGTGACGTTGCACCAGCCCGAGGCGTGCCGTGCGTTCTCCCAGGGAAGCCGCCCCTGGATCCTGGGACCCCGGCAGTGGCGGGCTGCACAGGCTCCCAGAAGGGTGGTGTGGATAGTGACCTGCGCTCGCACACAGGCTTCTTGGAGGCGGCAGCAGCAGCCCCAGCGTCCCACGCCCGTCACTGGGCTCCGCGCTTTCAGTTGCGACTTGCGCCCGTCTGTGGAGCCCCTTTAAGCAGCGCTCTTAATCCCCTCTCCTCGTGCACCAGGAAACCAAGAGGGAAGAAAAAGTCTCTTGCTCTTCGGCAGCTCCAGAGTTTTCCCGGACTCCCTCCCGGCTAGCTGTGGCACATTAGCCCCCTTCAAGCTGAGTTATCGCCGCCAGCCCCAGTCCTCTCCCTGCGCTCTGACCGAAGCCCGAGCCTCAGCTTCCAGCGCCGCCCGCCCCGGCGGGCGAGCTGACAAGCCTCTTGGGCTGGTGAGTGCCGCTCGGCACCGATCCTCTGTGCGGGAATCTCTCCGCTTTGCCCTACCCAGGTATGTGGGGAGTTTGTTGCCTTTTGGGAGGTCTGGGGTCTTCTGCCAGCATTCAGTAGGTGTTCTGTAGGAGTTGTTCCACGTGTAGATGGTCCTTTTTATATTGCTTGACTTTTTTTTTTTTAATGAGCATGTTTTCTTTTAACAGCAACAACAAAAAAGTCTTTATTCTTAAAACATTTCAAGTTTTCTCTTTTCCATCTGGTTTGCTTCATTAAAGAAAAAAGAAGAAGAAAGAATTCCCATGCCTTTGGAAGGTGCCTGTCTTTTTTTTTTTTTTTTTTTGCGGTACACGGGCCTCTCACTGCTGTGGCCTCTCCCGTTGCGGAGCACAGGCTCTGGACGCGCAGGCTCAGCGGCCATGACTCACGGGCCCAGCCGCTCTGTGGCATGTGGGATCTTCCCGGACCGGGGCACGAACCCATCTCCCCTGCATCGGCAGGCAGACTCTCAACCACTGCGTCACCAGGGAAACCCGGAACGTGCCTGTCTTAACTCCACATACCCAGGGCAAGGAAGGAGGTGAGGGCTGCAGATCAGAGGCTGTGAAGGGTGGATGGGGGTCTCCTTGCTGCTGGCTGGAGATCAGGGGTCTAGCCCAGGCTGGAAGGCTCTGTGAACACTTGGTCCTTGGAGAAAGAGTCGACGGCCAGTGGGGGGCCCTGAGCTTGGACGAGGGCTTGCTCTGTAGGGCAGAACCCTGGGAGGTAGACAAGGAGAGGAGCATCTGAAGGCCTTCTGGAAGGAGGCTGCTGGGGCCCCTCCTGCTGCCCCTCCCCAATTTCTTCATCAGTGGGCCCTCTCATATCTGGACCGGGTGTATGGCTTGGGCCTCAGACTTACCCAGAGCAGCCATCCTGCCTGCTGGCCCCCCTTTCTCCAATTTTGGCTGTGCCCCTGTCAAACTGGGGCTTGAACAGAGAGAAACTGGGGATATGTGTGGAGGGAAGAGAGATATGGAGGGGGAACCATTCATTCATTCATTCATTCATTCATTCCTGTGCTGAGCAGCCCTTGTGCACAGGCTTGTGCAGTCTCTGGGGACAGAGATGGGTCCGACCTGACACTCTCAGGCCTCTTGGCATCTCTGCCAGGTGTGAGATCACCAGGGAAACCCTCACATAGGACTCAGGACCCCATGGGAGTCACGGAGGTGGCTGTGTGCCCGGCACTGTCCTAAAAGTGGGCACAACGGTGGCTCCAGGCTGGGAAGAGGGTTGCTTTCCTGGAGGACAGCTTTCTCTGCTGGGTCTCAGTGGATGACCAGAGGGTGACAGTGGAGTGGGTCACGTTGTGTCTCTTCCTGGCTCTTCCCTCGCAGAAGTATGCTCTGTCCTTAGGACCACTTCCAGCTGTTTGTGTCTCCCCGCCTCCAGGCCATGCTGACAGGTCTGGTGCTGGGAGCACCTGACCCATTTGGCCCAGTCAGAGTGAAATGGTGCCAGGCTGTGGTTCAGAATCCAGCTCCCTGATGGATGGGTTGGAGAGATTGGACAAGCCAGTACCTGCTCTGTGCCTCAGTTTCCCACTGGGTTGTGGGAGGATCGGATAAGATAATACACGTAAAGCATTTGGTACCATTCTTGGTGCTTTGTAGATCATGGCACAGATGCACCCAGGGAATTGGAGGTGTCCTGGGTCCCCGAGGGCACACCAGTCCTGGTTCTGTTTCTTCCAGAAGCCCGACTTTTCTCTAGTTCTTGGAGTTCATAATCCAACCTGTATTTTTATGATAAATTCCTTTTTTTGATGATGATCATGGTGGGGTCCTGTCACTTGCCAGGGTGTCCCAGATTGGGGGAGGGGGATGTGCAGGGGTAATGGCTGCAGGATGCCTTCTAGGGCTTGATGAGCAGGAGCAAAGCTGAGCAAGTCTGGGCTCATGGCTTTTACCTGGAGCACAGAGTGCTGGAAAGAGGAGAATCACCAGGACCAGATGCTGAGTGTAGGGCTAGGCACATAGTAGGTGCTCAATAAGAATTGGCTTCCAACTGACCTAGTGAGTCCCCTGTCCCCCAGATCAGTCTCTCCTTTAAGGAGAGATGATCTCTAAGACCCCTTTTCAGCCCAAGACACTGAGTTCTCTGGGGTAAGTGATACACTCAGTGTGCATAATTTATAAAATATAATTATATATTATATGCTTATTTAGGCATCCCTGCTCAGGCATCATTCTATTTAATCCTCGTATTCTTTTTTTTTTTTTTTTTTTTTTTTTTTTTTGCGGTACGTGGGCCTCTCACTGTTGTGGCCTCTCCCGTTGCGGAGCACAGGCTCCGGACGTGCAAGCTCAGCGGCCATGGCTCACGGGCCCAGCCGCTCTGCGGCATGTTGGATCTTCCCGGACCAGGGCACGATCCTGTGTCCCCTGCATCAGCAGGCGGACTCTCAACCACTGCGCCACCAGGGAAGCCCAATCCTCGTATTCTTATCCCCATTTTATAGATGAGAAAACTGAAGCTAGAGAAATGAAGTCACTTGCCCAGTAGTAAGTGGCAGAGACATTTGTACCTGGGCTTTCTAACTCCACATCCCTTGCATTTAGTCAGTATATTCGTCGGCTTATTTGTGACCTGTTTAAATAATAAGTATTTTTCTCCTTCCAACTGGTGAGGAACAAGATACCAAAGGGGAAGAACTAGTCAATTCACACAGACAGGAGAGTGGGCAGGGAGGAAAGGATCACGTAATGAGGGGCTGTGTCAGGGGAGAGCTCTGCCAGAGCCATTTCCCCTTAATTGAGAGAGTGTTTGGAAAATACTCCCCTCTCTGCATAATGAAAGGTTGGAGAAACTGGCTTATTTTAAGGGACCATGAGCTAATGCATATGCATGCGATCACTGATGCACAAGCTTGTGTTATGTCTGCCTTTTCATTTGTTTTCTCTGGATGTGTCTGCATTTAATATACATAACAAAATGCCTTCATTGTAATCTGTTTCTCATTTAAAGAAACAAAAAATGCCCAACTTAGAAACCCAGTATAGAACCAAAAGCTTTTAACTCAGCCATTCCATTAAAAAATAAAATAAAATAATAAAACAAGGTGCTTGGCTCCCTAAGGAAGGGCTGTCACGACTGTTCTGGCCAGCTCTCTCTGTGCAGCACTTCCCACATCCCCTGGGTTTTTATTACTTGTCCCACAGAGCCTTCCCGGCCTGAGCTCTCAAGTGGGTATTTGCTCTCAAGTGTGGATACAGAAGAAACAAGCTCTCCCTTCAAGAGAATCCAAAGATCTTACCTTTTGTATCAAAGACCCATCTGGAGAGCTGTAATCATTCCAGCAGAATTGCTCTAGGGTGACCTCTGTGACTGTGTTTGAATCTCCGTGATGATGCGGTTTTATTATCTCTCGTAGGTGAACAAGGATGCTCTCTCTGAGATGATCATTGCCAGTGCCTGGGAGCCAAGCACCCTGTGGTCCTAGGAGAGGATACTGTGGCTCCAGCTGAGATGGGTTCTGCATCTCACTTCAAAGGGATTAAGCTGTACGCTTAACCTTGGTTCTTTCGGCCCTGTTCCTGTTGCTCTGTATTACACCAACCTCGCTGGGTCAGCTCCTAGGCCTGCACCGGCTCCCACTGGCCAACAGAGAGGCCGGCGTCAACCTGCCCGTATTAACCCTTGCCACCCCCGACCCCTGCCAGGGCACTTCTACCAGGTGACCTGCAGGCCCTGGGGTGAGCAGGGGTCGGTGGGCATTGTCCAGGAAAGGTGTGGGCGGAGACGAGAGGTGTGGTGGGGAGGGGAAGGGGACGGTGAGCATTTTCGACAATAATCTGCCACCTTTATTCCGGTTTCCCAGTGCTGAACTGCCTTTCAGTCAGCCTGCCCCAGGGCCCTCGTCCTGGCCTCAGTTTCCCTCAGCATTTCCCTCTTGGCCCTCCTCCTGACTGAGACGGAACCATCTGTGACTCCGCTTCTGGCTCCTCCAGGGATGGGCCCAGCCTCACCTCGCATCTCCCAACATGATGGCTGTCCTCAGGGAGCACACAGGACAGTCCCCAGCGTGCCCCGAGGAGCACAGAGGACTGAGTGAGGGGGCCAGAGGCAACCTTGTGGAGGACGGGATGCTGAATTGAGCTTTGAAGGGCGAATGAGAAATACCTGGGCGAGGACGGGAGGTGGGAGGAGCTCCAGGCAGAAGGAACAGGGTATGGAAAGGTCTAGAGGCACACCATTGCACCGTCGGGGATTCTAAGTGATTAGACAGAAGGTTCCTGTCACACACGGTGACAGGTGAGGTCACAGAGATGTGGGGGTCCAAAGAGCTTGAAAGTCTCTCTGTGTTACACCCAGGACCACAGAGTACAGACGGGCAGGTTGTGCACTGCACCACAGCAGGAGCGCCCAAAGGGCTGTAAGGAGGACAGCAGCCTGGCTGTGAGCCTGGCTGTGGAGAGTGGGCTGCTGGAGACAAGCGAGGAGGCAGGAGCAGTGGAGAGAGGGCTCGGTAATCTAGGTGAGGCGTGCTCTTAGGCAGTGCGGGCACAAAGGAGAGGAAGGCGTGTTGCACGTGGGCGTGGATTCTGCAGTGTTGGAGCCCAACAGCGTCAGCGCGTTAGCGCGCCGAATAAAGAAAATACCCATCCCTTCAGTGAACAACAGGCCTGTAAAATTAGCTCCCATTTGTCACTGCTTTTGCCCCAGAAACTTTCCAGGATTTGTCTCCTCCACAGTTTCAAAGATGCTTGGAAAAATCATTTTGCTTATTGCAGATAAAATGCACACTTGGAGACATTTTAAAAATGTTTTTTGGTTGATGTATAGTTGATGTACATTATATAAATTACAGGCGTACAGTATAGTGATTCACAATTTTTAAAGGTTATAGTCTATTTATATTATTATAAAATATTGGCTATATTCCACGTGTTGTACATAGATCCTTGTAGCTTGGAGGTATTTCTTTGTTTCGATATCTCTTCCATGCTAACGTTCAATACCTTTTCTCTTTTATAACTCAGAGAATGTTTTTGATTCCTACCAACCTCTTGCCATCTTAGTTCTGGAGATGCAGGAACACTTGGATGCTTGAGATGGGAATAAGGCGGCAGAGTTTGGCAGAGTCTGATGCCAGAAGTTTCCCGCCTTCCCGCACCCCACAAAGGGCTCAGCCCCCACCCCCAGCACTCACAGGGATAATTTCCTCACCTCCTTTTTCTCTCCCATGGTTGCCCTGGAAACAACCTGCCATGCTTGGTCATCTACTGACTTGGATACTCTGCATGACTGAGAGAGAAGGACCTGGAGTTCCTGAAGGCAATTCAAGAGGTACTGGGGAAGGGGTGAAGTGGAAGAGAGGACCCAGGGAGATGTGAGGAAAATGAAGGGCTTCTGGCGAAGAAACACAGCTCCAGTGGTGGTAGTGACCAAAGAACCAGAATGTCATTCAGATGGAAATACGGTGGTTGCCCTGGAACTGTCTGTACAAATTCATGCAAGGGAGTTACTGTAACAACAAAATTCAAACAAGTAGTGGTTCAACATACAGCAGTTCACTTCCTGCTCACAGATGAGCATGGTGGGTGTGGTTGTGCTCCACAGAGTCACTCAGGGACCCAGGCTCCTCGGTCTCTTCTCCATCACAGTCTGCATCAGCCAGGGTGAAGAGAAAGAGCCTGGAGCAAAACATGTGGGAGATTTTTACAGACCAGTCCTGGAAATGGCATGCTCACTTCTTCAATTTATTTTTTAACAACTTCATTGAGGTATATTTTGTATATCATAAAATTTGCCCATTTCATTGAATGTATCATTCAGTAATTTTTTTAGTAACTTTAGAACATTTTTACTATCCCCTCCACATTAACCCCACATAAGATCCCTTGTATCCATTTACTGTTCCTACCCAGTAGGTAATCACTAATCTACTTTTCATCTCTATAGATTTGCCTATTTGGAACATTTTATGTATATAAAACCATACAAGATTTGCCTATTCTGAACATTTCATGTATGTAAAACCATAAAACCATGTGGTCTCTTAGGTCTTTCACTGAGCATAATGTTTTTGAGGTTCATCCTGACATAATGTTTTTGAGGTTCAGCTTGGGTCAGTACTTCATTTCTTTTTAATGCCAGAAAATATTCTATTGTATGCCTAGACTGAGACGTGTTCACTTCTGCTCTCCTTCCATTGGCTAGAACTCAAGTCACATGATCAAATTACACTGCAAGGGCAGGTGGGATATGTAGTCTATGTGCCCAGAGGAAGGGAGCCTATTGTGGTGAACAGGTAGGAATCTCTGCCCAGGCACTCCTTCCCTGACTCCAATTACCCCATAAAAATTTAGAAACACACAAATGCCGTGCATGAGTGGTACCATACCGTGTGTGTGTGTGTGTGCGTGTGTGTGTGTGTGTGTGTGTGTGTGTGTGTGTAGAAACTGCAGAGTCCAAGTCCAAGCAACAGAGGGTGTGCTTGGGAGGAGATAGGAGGGGGCACAGACCATAAATTGAGGGCCAGAGGTGACCTTGAGGACATGAACATAACATCTTCCTGGCCCCCCACCAGACGCGTGGACTTCTACAGACCTCAGAACAAGGGTCAGTGCAGAACTTATCCAGTTCCTCAGAGGCAGGGAGATGCATGGATTCCAATTAACAGAATCACTTCAAATGCACTTGAAATAGCTCGTGAGAGGGACCTTGGGGTGGGGCTGCAGTTCCAAATCCATCCCTTCTGTGCTTTCAGATTTTCACATCAGCAGCGTCTTGTCGACTCCGCTTAGCTGTTGATGCAGGCGCATTAGCACAGCTCCCAGTCTGGAGGCATAATTTTTATTTTTTATTTTTTTTTCTTTTTGCGGTATGCGGGCCTCTCACTGTTGTGGCCTCTCCCGTTGCGGAGCACAGGCTCCGGATGCGCAGGCCCAGCGGCCATGGCTCACGGGCCCAGCCGCTCCGCGGCATATGGGATCCTCCCAGACCGGGGCACGAACCTGTATCCCCTGCATCGGCAGGCGGACTCTTAACCACTGCGCCACCAGGGAGGCCCCTGGAGGCATAATTTTTAAAAGAAAATAAGAACTCTCCTTGTATTCTTAGAATAGCTGTCAAGGGGGAAAATGTCTTCCAGAAAAAGCATGGTCTTTGCAGGAGAGGGAAAGAAATTGCACTCCTGGGCCTTTCCTGAACTTGATGCCGCTACCAGAAGCTCAGGGTGAAGAGTTGTCAGAGGGGCAGCCCGGGAGTTATTTCAGGACACGTTTTGCACTGGTTCCCTTTGATTCTCAGCAATGTTTTTCACTTAATATTTTAATCATCTGGCAGAAACGGGGAGGCTGATTCCATCATAGAGGCAGTGAACTTTCCAGGCCAGCGAATTACATCACCTTGAATCATAAGCCCAGCTGCCCACACTGACCTGAGGCTAGCTGGCTTCTCCGGGGCAGCTGAATCCCCATACCTGCTCTGCAGAGCCCACTTTCTGGCCTGGGATGTCTGACAACAGCCGAACATCTTGATGAGGGAAAGCAGTGCTGCAGCTTCTTCCCTTTGGAGGCAGAATGCTGGAAATGCAGCCCAGACTCTGTCTGCTCTCTGGAGGGCAGTGGTGTGGAGGATTTAGAAAATTCTGCAGATAACGCTGAGGGGCCATCCTCAGACTTGCTTTGCCCCTCCCAGACATTCCTGTCTCTCCGGGGATGGTCAAGAGGAAAAGAGAGTCGGGACAGCTTTTGTTGAAATGTTGCAGTCATTCCTTAGAAAACAGCTCAGTGTTCCCATGTCCTGAAAAATGGCAAGGCGGAATGCTGGAATTCCATACCTTGTTCAGGTCCCCTTATTTTAAAGACCCAGAGAGCAGACATGAGTAAGTTTGTGTCAGAGCCAGAAGTAAAACGTGGCAAAATCTAGTGCTTTGAGAGCCTACGCCGGACCTTCTGTTTCCATCCTACGGGAGGGAACAGCCAGGAACCAATATGTAGGTAGAGTCTGCTCTGAATCAGGCGTGTCTCTTATGTTCTCAGGTAATCCCACAACCCACCAGGTGCACACGATTGTTATTCTCCATTATAAGCTGAGGAAGTTGAATCAAGCATCTCCCTTGAAGTCACACAGCAGGCAAGGGAGAGAGTGGGGATTCGAACCCAGGTCAGCCTCACACTCAAGCTTAGCCTCCTTGTGCAATGTCGTGGATGAAGAGTTCTTGATGTTTTCACCTTTCAGCACCGGCACATCCTCTCCTGAGCTGTGGAGTCTTGCAGGATGGCCTCGGGTGGGAGTAGCAGCAGGCGACCAAGACCCTGGGTGTCTTTAATTAGAATTCCCCGAAGGACCTGCCCTCGCTTCAGTCCTGAGACAGAAATGCCTTCTCGGGTCATCAGCTGCACAGACTCCCCTGCTCTGTGGGGTAGCAGGGGCTCCGACTCCTCTATCTGGGAAGAGAAGCAGGAAGGTGGAGCCCTGGAGGCCCAAGGCGGGCTGTGCTTGTATGGGCAGGTGGATTCGTGGTGCTGGCCAGTCTCTCCAAGGCCTCGGCCTGGACCTCCACCCACCAGGGCTGTCAGCAATGTCTCGGCAACCTGGCTCCAGCCTGTTGGCACGCACAAGGCCCGACCACACTGCCAGCGGGGAGGTTTTTAGGAATTCCTGTTTATTTTTCAGACCTAACCTCACCTCTCTGCACTTTGTGGAGCTGAAATACAGCTCTCTGTGAGGCCCGAGGGGGCGTCTGGCCTCCCCGCAGCCTGCCGGCCACCTGAAGATTTGTCCCTTGCTGATCACTCAGCCTGAGAGGTTGGCAGCTCCTTCTGAGATGATGCTAGATACGACAGAGTTCCCTGGAGGTATCACATCTTGATAGGATCAGTACGGTCCTGGCTGCCGTCATCTGTGACCATACATTTCTCAACTTGCCAGGAACTTGTCCGTTCAAATGCTTTACCTTGTTGCCCCTGTAAAAAGATCATTTCGTGAAGGTCATGAATCTCAGAAAATAAGAAATGGACAGGTTAAGTTTCTTTAACTCATCATTTAATGAGGAAACCAATAGTATGTTATAACCAGTTCAAAGGAAGATTCAAAGAGCATGCATAAAGGGGCAACTGGGGAGGCTGAAACAAATTTAGAAATTGATGCAAAACTGGTTAATATTCACAGGGCGATAGTCAGTGCCATTCCTCTGGACAAAATTCATCAGCACGTGTATAGACAAATCATTTGCATTCTCTAAGTTTTCTACAATTTACAGAGCTGTCACCTAGCTCAAAGAAAATGAGACGTGCAGGCCCCTAGGAATCAAACAACCCAAGAAAGGACACCCACAATCTTGTCTGCCCTCAAATCATCCCACATGCGTGCTTGTGAGCACATCATAGCTGCCGACTGTAGGTTTATGTATTTTGGCTGTTTTCTGCCCAAGGTAAGTGACAAAACGAGGTCTTCTGGCCCCAGACTCCGGCTTTTGAGCTCTTTCCCTAAGCGCCCCCCCAAAGCAGAGGAAGGCGAAGGAAGTCTGAGGTCCAGCCTACAGCAGGCATGAGGGTCTTCATTTTAGCTCATGCGAATTTTACATTTTATTCCCTCATTTATCCATCTTGGGTTAAACACAAAAACAGTGTTTTTCAATTCCTCACTGTTACTGGTTCAATTGCATCATCCAGAAAGATATGTTGAGGTCCTGACCCCCAGTGCCTCAGAAGGTGACATTACTTGACACGGGGTTGTTGCAGATGTAATTAGATTTCAATGAGCTCATACTGGAGTAGGGTGGACCCTGAATCCAGCATGACTGGTGCTCTTATAAGAAGACGAGCAGAGACACAGAAACATAGATACATGAGGGCAGAATGCCATGTGATGAAGGAGGCAGATTGGAGTGATGCATCTACAAGCCAAGGAACGCCAACAACTACAGACGCTGGAAGAGGCAGGGAAGGATCCTCCCCTAGACCCTTCAGAGGGAGCATGGCCCTGCCAACACCTCGATTTTGAACTTCCATCCTCCGGAACTGTGAGAAAATATACGTCTGTGTTTAAGATGCCCAGTTTGTGGTACTTTGTTATGGCAGCCCTAAGAAATGGAGATACTCACTGTGGAGACAACAGACGCTCCAGGAAGAAGGACCCGGCTCATCCAGTGGTTCTGAAGGCCCCTACCCACTGTGTTGGACCCACCAGTGTCGGAATCGGAATCTCGGTCTAATCCATGGCTCTGGAGGGGCACGTACTGCTGCTCCCCCTGTCCCCACTCCAAAAATTCAGTGTTGGCTTTAAATGCTGGAAGCTGAAAAACTACTGACATACACAAATGTTTATTAGATGGACCTTGAGTTATCTCCCGAGAACTTGGAGAAGAGGGAAGTAAGCCTGTTCATTGGGCGCAGTTATTAAAACCAACATAAAGAGTGTTTAGATCAGAGATGTGCAAACTTGCTGGAAAGTGATTCCCAGGCTTGGAAACTCCTTCACCAGGTTGAATTCCTGGGAATGTCTGAATACCTCAGGATGAGGGTTTCTCAGTCACGGGATGGGTGTAAGAGGAGGCCTTGGGGCAAATGTGGGCGGACCCGCCCAGGGCGAGGACCAGGCTGCAGACTTGTAGTCCTCTCTGCCCTTTGGCTGGGACTGCGGCTTCCAGCATGAGCTGGGTGCGGGGAGCCAGGGAGGGTGGGATCCTGATGGTGGAGATGCAGGAGCTTTGCGGTCAGGACGCTGGGAGGATCCTGGTTCTGGGGATGAGGC
This sequence comes from Mesoplodon densirostris, assembly GCF_025265405.1. Classification (NCBI taxonomy): domain Eukaryota; kingdom Metazoa; phylum Chordata; class Mammalia; order Artiodactyla; family Ziphiidae; genus Mesoplodon; species Mesoplodon densirostris. The sequence continues at coordinate 8,513,848 of NC_082661.1, forward strand.
TCCTCGATGGTGAGGTGGGGCCGTTTAGCATCTGTTCTAAGGCTCTCCTTCCGATTCCACGCCCCGTGGACATGCCCAGCCAGCCCTGCCTGTGGATGGGAAGGGGTGCCAGCTGATCTGTCGGCTCCCGGGGTCTCTCACAGCGTTTCTCACGGAGAGCCGGTCACGTGGCCCCTGGTCCCCAGCCCGGCTTCCCCGGCAGCGCGGAGCACGCGCACTTCAGAGCATTTCTAGTCGCCGGGACAGGAATTCTCACGGCAGATTGAGAGCGTCTTCCACGTTTACCTTCATCTCATTCTCGTGCCAGTTGGCCTGAGTCTGCCTGCCTGCCCGGGCGGGAGGGGAGTCACATCAGACCGGCCCTCTGCGCCCGTGGCCTCTGCGCGCCCAGACGCTGGTCCTCTGCCAGCTTCCGTTCCAGGCGCCGGGCTCCGCGCTTCTAATACACAGTCTCGTTTACATGCCAACAATCCTGCAAATCAGGGTCTATGCCTTGCCCTCCCCCATGATAAAGACAAAGGAATTGAGGCCAGGACAGTTTAATAACTCGCCCAAGGCCACACACAGGTCAGTGGCCGAGGCAGGATTAAATCCAGGTCTGCCTGACTGCAAAGCTGGGCTCCTCTTGGGTCACCAAGAGCCGTCATGTGAGCCAGAAGGTCCAAACGCACCAGGACACCAAGAGGAGAGACTTGTGGAACCAGCCTGCCCTCCGCGCCCTGGGCCCTGCTCTGTGCCTCTTTACCGGTTTGGCTTAAACACCTGGGTCTTGTTTCCAACCTCACCCGAGGCAGGCCCAGGTAGAAAACATCACCATGGTAACCCTTGTTTCCAAGGGGCAGCATATGACTTCTGGAAAAAAGTGATACCTTGGTTCCCAGCACTTAGCGTCCTGTGGCTCTGCGGGGCAAGTTTAATGGGCACCGCCGCTCGAAGCCGGCTCAGCAGATACGCTTCTCGGCTTTACATCCCTGATGCGGTATCCAGGTTACCAGGAAACATGATGTGTTTGCTCCCAGAGAAGAGGGAGCTGGGGAGCCCGGGTGTGTTGTTCACACTGGCTCCAGGCTGTCTGGTGAGAGGGGCTGGGAGGGCTGGTGCTCCGTCTGGGCTGTGGGGCACCCGTGCTGTGTCCCACCTGCATGTCACTGCCACTACCTGTCTCATGTTGAAACCTGGCATGACCCCTCTCCCTTTCCATGGACCCCTGGTAGACAGAGCCTATAGGGGTGGCCTGGAGCATTTGAAAGACGGCTGTGGTGGACATTGCTGGCTGGTCACGAGCAGCCATTCCCCTTTCCCGCTTGGTTACCTCTGCCATGGTAACCCCCGTTCTCTTTTACCAGGTGCTCACTCTCCCAGGCTCCCTATAGCCCAGGTGGCCATGAGGCAAGAGCGGTTGCCAATGAGGTATTAGGGGGCATCTTCTGGAGGCTTCTGGGGAAATTGTTCCCTTCCTCGTAAAAGGAACAGACATGAGGAAACAGCCCCTTTCTGCCTCCTGTCGGGGGTCACTCTTGGAGGATTGCAGCCATCTCGAGACCCGGTGAATCACAGGCACTGACCAAGCATGTGGACATTGTTGAGCTGGAAGCCACTTGCTCTGTGACACTATGAAATACCTTTTATGGTCTGAGTCTTTGTGACTCAAAGTGTGATCCCAGGTCAGCAGCTTCAGCATCCCTTGGGAGCTTGTTAGAAACACACACCCTCAGGCCCAGCCCCAGACCTACTGAGCCAGAGGATACATTGAAAAAAAGATCTCCAAGTAATTAATGTGACATAAAAGTGTGAGAAACCCTGGGGAGAGAGAGGAGAGGGAGCGGGGTGGAGATGGGCTGGGGAAACCTCTTAAGAACTGGCTTTTTCTGGAGATTTTTCTTGGTATTTTTGTGTTTATGCCTCTCTGAGCTAGGAACAATGAAATCTTAACTCTATCTAAAAGAAAGGCAAAACTTCCTCCCCGCAAGCCTTCTCCCCAACCAGCTGCAGGACAGTGGGGTTCTAACAGGCTTGCAACAATGGCTGCGGGTGGAGGGGACGTTTGCACTTGGCTTACTGCTCTTCGGGTTAGACTTCCCTCATCCTCTCTGAAGTCTGGGCTTTAAGTTTAGAAAGATTAAATCTGCAGGTTCAAAACAAAGGAGCCCTGAAAAATAAAAAATGTTGCCTGGGACTTTTTCTTTCAAAAAAGCTTGTTTCCCTTCTCAGACAAGCAGTCAAGATGCTTGGAGAAGAAAACTTATTGTGAAATTTAGCTTCAAAGGAACAGTCAGGAGGCTTTGTGGAAAGGGGAAAGCTTTCTTAAGGAAAGCATTTGGTTCTTGGAAGAACACAAAGAGCTCGAATTCCAGTGCAGCTTCTTTCCACAACACCAGGATTTGAATGTTTTGCTTTTTTCTTTCTAAAAGGGCTGAGAAGCGTGTTAGCTCCTAGGAGTTTGGGGGCGGAGGGACCTCAAAGTTGTAGACCATCAGAAAGATTTCTCTGTATATAGGAAGGCACCTCAGCCTTCTCCGCCCTCCCTCCATGTGAAAGGGACCTCTGAGGCTCTGAGGAGAACCATGGCTTTCCTGAGATCCCTTGGCTGGAAGTGGTGGAGTCAAGTCCAGAACCCAAGTCCAGACTCCCTTCTTTACATGTCATCATCACCCCCCCGCACACACACACACACACACACGAGTTATCATGAGAGGAACGTTGGGTTTACCTCACTTCGTCAGGGAGCCCAGAGCCCAGAGAGGGGGCATCGCTGGATGCTCAGAATTTGGCAAAGATCCCAACTTTGCCTCCTTCTAACTGTCGTTGGCCTGTCTGAGATTCAGTTTCCTCATCAGACTGAGATGGAGAGAACAAGAGATGACAGGTTTACAACCTTCCTACCATCTTCTAGGGAACAGCCTTGGTTTGCAGAACTTGAATGCCTGGTCTTCTCCCTGGTGAATGAGCTAAGGTGATTGATCAATACCCATGGAAGAAGAGAGAAGATGAAGTGGGCGGGAGGCCGTGGACCCGAGGACCAGAGTGTGGGAGTGTGGGAAGAGAGAGAAAGAGGAGGGAAGACTGGAGGAAAATGTTGCTTAGTGTGAGACTTGAGGAAAGAGAAGAGAATGTTGGAAAGAAACCTTGAGTGTCCCACGATGTCGTTCCCCCGGGGGCAAGGTATTCAGTGAAGACCTTCATTCCTTTTCAAGGCTTGTTGGAGGTGTGTTTCCATTTTGTTTGGATGTGCCTTGGCATTGAGATGGGGCTCAAAGTCGCCTTGTTTTACTTGGAAGACATGTAAAATATGGGTAATGCCTCTTCTGCTTGCCTGTTGCCCCCAAACAGAACCCCTACCCCAGCCTGATGCACCCACACTGCAGGAAGCCGGCATTCGGCCAAGATGAGCCACAGACACTTCTGGAATCTTCTGATTCCAGCTCAGCTCCTGACCCATCTGCTCCCGTAATTACTGATGGATCTTGGTGGGGAGGCAGTAAGGCAAATGGTTCAGACCACGTGCTCTGGAGTCAGGCAAGTCGGGCTTAAGTCCTGACCGCCCCTCGTTGCCTGGTGGCTTTGGAAATTGATTTACCTTCTTTGAGCCATAGTTTCCTCATCTGTAAAATGGGGATGATAATGCTGACCTCACAGGGTTGTATAGGGGATTAAATTTAATAATGGATATAAAGCCCAGTGCCTAATTCCTGGTAAACAATTCAATAATCATAGATGAAGATGATGATGATGGTAATGAAGAAGAAGATGATGGTGATGATGATGATGAAGATGATAGTGACAATGGTGATGATGGTGATAACACAGGTGATGATGGTGATGGTGACGATGGTGATGATGAAGGTGATGGTGACAATGATAATGGTGATGATGATAATGAAGATTATGGTGATGATGGTGATGGTGATGATAAAAATGAAGATGGTGACAATGATAATGATGGTGATGATGATAATGAAGATTATGGTGATGATGGTGGTGATGGTAATAGTGATGCTTGTTTCTCTGGATGGACCTTCTTTTAGAGTCCCTCCCTGACCCCATCCCTCACCTTAGCTCTTTTTCTTCCCAACTGTCTTGAGTGGTTCCTGGCCTGGGCTCCTACCTGCTATACCAGCTTATAAGTGTCTGGCCCCAAACTTATTAGCCATGGTGGGAGGAGCAGTTAGGCCATGGGGTGGGGTGAGGGGACCCTTTTAGCTCCCTGCCAGAGCTGTTAAAATCCCCTCTCCCCCATGAGCTCTGGCCCCAGTTTCTGGGCCTTTATGACCAGGACAAATTTTATATCAGCAGCTTCACACCATCAGAGACGGGGCTTCAAGCAAGAGATGCTGTTGAGACCTGTGCTCCGAGGGCTGAGCTGGACTGGGCGGCACTGCCTGGTCTCTGAGGCCCGGCCTGGCTGTCCCCCCCTGGGAGGGCATTGTTCGAGGACCACCCCTCGGGTCCCTGTTCCCAACGGCGGGGCTGCTGTCTCTGCTTGAGCCCCCTTGAAGCTGGAGATGCCACGAGTTCAAAGCTTTACTCATTTCAAATGCAACTCTTCTGGGCTGGGTCACACTTTAAGCCAGGCTCTGTCACCCCTTCTGTAAGTTACAGCCGTCTCCTCAGTTTCCTCTCCACATCACAGCGTGAACAGCTCGGGTTATCAGCATGGCGCGCGCTCTGGGCACCAGCTCTCTGGCAGGCCATTTACCCCATCAGTACATGCTGTACACGCACCATCCCCTTAGACAGAAGGAGACAGGGGGCATGAAGCAAAGTCACTTGCTAATAAATGCTGGAGCCAGGGAAGAGATGGGAGAATGTGTGCAGAACAGAACCACCGGGAGCTGCCCAGCTGGCCTGGGCCCGCTTTACAATTTTCCCTCAAGACGGCTTCGGCTGCATCTTCTACCTTTAGGTGGTGAGGAGATCATCTCCCTGTTGCCTGACAGAATGTGAAGGCTGAGCGTTGGGATCAAGGGGAGCTTGAAACAAAGGCCATCTGACATGAAGCCGACAGGATGTATGGTCCCCATCACGGTGTGCAGAGGCAGGGGTATGAAGAAGGCAGTGTGTGGAAGACCAGAAACTCTTGAAGAAGCTGGGAGGAGGGGGAAGGGGCCTGCAGCCCTCTTTCCATGCGGTGGGGGCGGGGCGGGCATGGAGGAGGCACCCACCTGGTACATTCCTAGGAGGGGCCTCCCGCAGGAGAATGGAGAGCTCTATCCACTCTTTAGTTTCCCCAAGACAGTCCCAACTGGAAATCAGCATGCCTGCTCTTGGTATGTGGTTCATAGGATCTGTTCTTCCACTTGGGATTTGTAGTGGGTGGAATCGTGACACCACCACCCCTCGAATTCGCACCCACCTGGAAGATGTGCATGCGGCTTTATTTGGAAATAGGGTCTTTTCAGGTGTAATCAAGTCAAGGTGAGGTCAAACTCGATTAGTGTAGGCCCTACATTAGTGTGACTGTTGTCCTTAGAAGAAGAGGGAAATTGGAATACAGAGCTGCAGAGCCACAGACACAGAGGGGAGAAGGCCAGGGGGAGACGGAGGCAGAGATTGGAGTGATGCATCTATAAGCCAAGGATTGCTGGCTGCCACCAGGAGCTGGAAAAGGCAAGGAAAGATCCTCCCCTAGAGGCTTCTGAGGAAGCACAGCCCTGCCGACACTGTGATTTTGGACGTCTGAACTCCAGAGCCACGTGAGAATAAACTTCTATTGTTTTTTGTTTGTTTGTTTGTTTTTGTTTTTGTTTTTTGCGGTATGCGGGCTTCTCACTGCTGTGGCCTCTCCCCTTGCAGAGCACAGGCTCCGGACACGCAGTCTCAGTGGCCATGGCTTACGGGCCCAGCCGCTCCGCGGCACATGGGATCTTCCCGGACTGGGGCACGAACCCGTGTCCCCTGCATCGGCAGGCGGACTCTCAGCCACTGCGCCACCAGGGAAGCCCTAAACTTCTATTGTTTTAAGTCACCAGTGTGTGGCACTTTGTTACAGCAGCCCTAGGACACTGACACAGGACCCCTCTCTCATGCCTAACCAGTGGTCCGCCAGCGTGTCCCCTCCTGTTTCTTTCCTAACAGGACCTTACATTTGCTCAGGTAATACCCCTGTTCCTTGTCCCAACAGGACAAAAGTGAAGGTGACTTCCCCTGACCCCAGGAATAATCCTAATTCCCATGAATAGGTCTGGTCATTTTGGTTCTAGAGCAGACATGACCCAGTCTGGCCAACAAGAGGTGAGGGAGTTTGGAGGGGAGGTTTCTGGGAAGAAAGCTTTCCTCTCTCTCTCGAGGAGGCTTGGGAGAGAAGATGCCCCTTCGTCCTGCGGACTTTGCACCTCGTTAAGGCTGCATTGGCCTCCTGCAACCTACCTGGGAGTGTGGAAGGGAGGGGCCGACACGGGCGGGATTGGGCTTCTGATATTGTGAGATAATGAATCATCATTATTTTAAGCCAGTTTGAGTTGGGAGTTTCTTTTGTTTTTTGCAACCCAAGACATCCTTACAGACACCTCAGGCCTAGGTGCAGAGGAAGGCAGGTCAGAAGAGATGGCCGAGTAGGAGAGCATAAGGCTCTGGTAGGCCACTCCCCAGAAGAGCTACTGCCCAGCTGTTGGTGGGCTTCTTTGCTTGCTTCTTGAAGTACAAATATGGTGGCATCAGTTTTTGGTTTTCTTCTTGGTCCCTCTGATAGCTCATCCCTCCCCTCACAGGGTCAGAACCCTTGGGACTTGCTTAATCCAAAGGCAACCAGTCCTGGGTCAACGCTAGACCAGGGGGCCTGGACGTTGGGTGGTCAGCGGAGGACTGGTTTGCCTCCTGCTGCCATGTGGTGTCGCTGATGGAGACTGGATGGTCCTGCTTCTCCGTCCTTGTGATGTCTTCGCTCTCCATTCCCTGCCCAGGACACAATGCTTGGTTCCAAGGTCACATCTAAGGTGACCTTTAACTTACATGTCCTGGGTCAGTTACTATCCCTAATGCACAAGCACTGTGCCAGGGTGGCTGGATCCTGTGATCTTCCCGCCTCTGTCACTGGTCTCAACTCCAGCAGACCCCAGGCACATTATCTTTTGGAGTTGTGCTCTAGGGCCCAGTTGTTACAGCTCACTCTGCTTTACAGAGCCAGTCCTCCCCATGTAAGCCCTGCATCCTTGTGTTGAGTCTGGGGCCCCAGCTCAGCGTCCCCCCGCTCCTGTGTATTCCCAGTGGGAATGCTTGGTATATTTTGCTACCTTCCATACTAGGAAAACATCTCTTAGGTATCACCCACACTTCCACACTTGGAACTTAGGGTACGGACATTGGAGTTCTAGACCCTCCTTCCCTAGAGGCTCTTGTGTTCCTTATGCAAGCTGGTCCATCTTGTACCCAGAGCCCTGTGCTCCCGGGGAGGAGCAACTCTCAGCAAACACTGTCTTAGTGCCATTGGGGACGAGGCCCAAGGAGCAGAGTGTGGCCGGGGGAAGCACAGAGGGATGAAGAGCCAACACAAAGATGCATTCTTTTAAAAAAAAAATTAACTAATTAATTAATTAATTTTTGGCTGCACTGCACGCAGGCTTTCTCTAGTTCCGGTAAGTGGGGGCTACTCCTCGTTGCGGCGCACGGGCTTCTCATTGCGGTGGCTTCTCTTGTTGCGCAGCACGGGCTCTAGGTGCGCGGGCTCAGTAGTTGTGGCTCATGGGCTCTAGAGCGCAGGCTCAGTAGTTGTGGCACACAGGCTTAGTTGCTCCGTGTCATGTGGGATCTTCCCGGACCAGGGCTCGGACCCATGTCCCCTGCATTGGCAGGTGGATTCTTAACCACTGCGCCACCAGGGAAGCCCACAAAGATGCATTCTTGAGTAGGAGGGTGCAAGAGGCAGCTGACTGCCTGATCTTGCAGACCTTCTGAGAAGTCTGTGGAATGTGTCTTAGAACTGTCCACCCAACAAACAAAGTGGGAAACTCGCGACCCCATGGGTCTAGGGTGTCCCTTGGGGTGTTCACTTGCAAGCTGCGGGTGAGAGCTCTCTGGTAGTGCAAAGCCTGCACAGAGCTGGTTGCTGCAGCAGAGGTGAAGAGAGCAGTGGGCTGAGAGGCCCCTGGAAGGGTGCCCAAGAGCAGTTCAGTACTGCCTTCCACCCCCTGCAACACAAACACCAGGGTGCCTGGCAAGGGCGCCTCCTGACCCTGCACTTACATAACCAAGGACCAATTCTGGACAAAGAAAAACAGCTTCAAGGTGACTGCTGTGACACCCACACCATCTCTAAAACGTCATCGACGCCTATCACCCTGTTTACAAGAACACACGCAGACTTCTGCTCTGTATATGATCCTAAGTCCTGATTTTCTGTTTTCTTAATACTACAGCCTAAGCGTTTCTCATGTTATGTCAGACTCTTGTGAATTTCATCCTCAGTGGCTGTCTGACGTTCCTGGCGTGGCACCTGGTCTGGGGAAGGCGGTGTTCCTCTCAGTGATACTCTGGTGACAACCTTTCGCAGAAAGTGTCTTACTCTTCATTCAGTTGGTGGACTGTGACTCTGGTATGTTTATCATGCTTCTGTTTGTTTCAGAGAGTGCAGCGGGAGGAGTTGATAAGCATCGTCCCTTTTTGATGAAGTCCAATTTATCAGTTTTTGCAAGTGCCACTTCTTCATGGGTTTGGGGCTGCTCTTCCCCAGGTGCGGGGGTGGAAAAGAAGCCAGAAACCTCTCACAATACTGAAGACCCATCGGCTACACCCTCACTCAGGCTTGACAGTTCCCGAGAAGGACCCCGGAACAGGCTGAAAGCTGTTATACTCACGGTCATAGTTTATTACAGGGGAAAGAAGCATTAAAATCAGCCAAGGGGGCTTCTCTGGTGGCACAGTGGTTGAGAGTCCGCCTGCCAATGCAGGGGACACGGGTTCGTGTCCCGGTCCGGGAGGATCCCACATGCTGCGGAGCGGCTGGGCCCATGAGCCATGGCCGCTGAGCCTGCGCGTCCGGAGCCTGTGCTCCGCAACGGGAGAGGCCACAACAGTGAGAGGCCCGCGTACTGCAAAAAAAAAAAAAAAAAAAAATCAGCCAAGGGAGGAGGTGTACGGGGCAGAGTGCAGGAGGTTTCGAGGCGTGAAGCTCCCAGATGATCTCCTCCAGTGGAATCATGGGCTTTTCCTGGCTGTGATGTGGATTACACATGTAAAATTTTGCCGACCACAGAAGCTCACCCGAGCCTTGGGGTCGAGAGTTTTTTGGGTCTGGGTCACGTAGACCTGGTTGATTGCCCATGGCTGACCTCAGTCTGCAGCCTCTCTGGTGGTTGAGCTGACAAAGCATGGCCCAAAGAAAAAGCCCACCATAAATCACAGTGCTAGGCTATCCGCTGTGGCTCAGGACCCCCAGGTAAACCAAGTCACTTACTAGGCAGGAAGTCCCAAGGCTTTAGAGGTCACCTCCCAGGAGCCGAGGGCAAGGCCAGACCTCTCTTTGGGTAATGTTAATTTCTTACGACTCAGTACCTGAGTACAGATGTGTCCACAGCCATGCAGTTCTACACGCAGACATCCGGGAATACAAGTTCCATAAGTTCTCGGCTGTCCAAGGAGTTGTTTCCCAAAAGGTCCCCCTCACCTCCCTTTCTCTTTTGTTAAGTAACAAACAGACACCTGGGGCTCTCTCCCACCCTTGCCCCCTCCCACTGCCGCTCTCTTGGCCAGTCAGAGGTGGTGGTCAGTCCCTCCCCACAAGCTTTCACGACCCTCCTGGACTGATGTCTTAGTCTGCTTGGGCTGCTTTAACAAAGCACCACAGACTGGGCAGCTTATAAGCAACAGGAATTTATTTCTCCCAGAGTTGGAGGCTGGGTGTCTGAGATCAGGGTGCCAGCATGGTCCGGTACCCGTGGGATCCCTCTTCTAGGTTTCAGACTCATTGCATCCTCACGTGGAGGAGAGCAGGGGAGGGAGTCAAGCTCTCCTGCGGCCCTTATCAGGGCACTAATCCCCTTCAGGGGGCTCCACCCTCATGTCATCATCTAACCCCAGCTGCCTTTCAAGGCCCCATCTCTCAATAGCACCACATTGGGGTGTAGGATTTCAGTATATGAATTTTGAGGGGCACAAGCATTCAGCCCATAACTGGGGACCTCACTGGTCCATACTCAACGCTGAGGTCAGCTGTGGTCAAGTTGTCCCCACGGATAGGACTGGGTACTCAGAAGCCCGGGCCATAAACTTGGCCATTACTGCAAATCCAGTGTGGCTAAGTCCCCTACCTGCACTCAGATCTGCTGTTGTGGAGACGGAAGATTTATTAGTGCATTACCAAGCTCCGGCGACTTCCTGGGCCACTTATTTTCCACAACTGTGAGAGGATGGTGATAATTGAACATTAAACTACGCAATTAACATTAATATCAGGAAATGCCGTTGTGAATTGTTTTGGGAGCATTCTTTTAGTGACTTGTTGGATCCACACTTTGGATGTCTTTTTCCCACCCCGGCTTTTACAGGAACAGGGAAATTAAAAGCACATGGCAGCTCTCAGGCATGTTTTGAATTTTGAGATCCCAACCCCCCAGCTGGAGGTCTGAGTGCTTGTCAACTCTGGGTCATGTGCACTTAGAGGATGGATGGCCCTGGAAGGCCAGGCTGCTCTGAAGGTGCGGCTGCCTGCCTAAGCGAGCGAGGGGGCTGGCAGGAAGTGCTCGCCCGCTGGCCGCTCCTCCAGGCCCGTCCCTGGCAGAGGGAGGACTGCGTTCCTCTGGAATGTTTCAGGCCCAAGATAAACCAAGCTGGAGCCACGGGGCTGCTGGCAGAGAGCGCCCCAGTGTGTTTTCATTCCGCTGACGGCACCTCTGCCTCGAGTTCAGATGGTGCTTTGGGGAGCCGGCCCATGGCCTCACATCAGCAACTTGAAAGTAGGTCTGGGAGGCACACCAAAGGCTCACGGGAAGAGCTGGGGGTTGCTTTATAGGCCCCCTGTGTGCACGTGGGCATGGGTTCTCCCAAGAAAGTAAAGTCATCAGGGTGTTTAGGTGTGAACCCACCCTTTATTTATCTGGGGTGAGAAGGGGGCAGGGTATAGCTGTGCTGGAGAGAGAAGCTGAGCGGGGCCGAGCTGGGCTCCCCGGGGAAGACAGCCCCCTCCGGGTCAGGCCCCGCAGGTGGAGGGGGGAGGGGGGAGAGGCTGGTATTTGTCAAGTCTGCTTCAGCAGGGTCTCCAGGCAAAGCACCGAGGCCCTGGTCACGGGGGCGCAAGACCAGCGTTTGGGGCTGTGTGTCCCCGAGGTCTTGCCCCTTCCTGGTGTTTATAGACAGGGTATTTGGCTGTGAGTGAGAGTTGGCAGGGGACGGGCTGTGCACGTGTGTGGTGCACACCTGCCCCAGGAAGGGCTGCTTCTCTCTCTGGACTGTCACGCAGTTGGAAGCTCCTAGGCAGCAGGTTACTAGGAGGTAGCCATTTGCAGAGGAGGCTTGTGAGAGGCAAAGGAACACTTCCGGCCGGGGCCGAGGTGGGAGGGCAGGAGCAGTGACCGGAACTTTGGCCAGAGCGCTCCCTTCACAACAGGACCCCAAGGGGTGTGAAGCAGCTCGTCCAGGGGCAAACGCGGCCTCCTCTGGGATGGCCTCCCAGCTTGCCTCCTCCGATGCATGTTGTCTGCCAGGTCCTCAGTTTACCTCGTCTCAGATGCAATTGCTGTTCTGCAGTTTCCCTTTGGGCAGCAGCCCCAGGGACTCTGACTCATAATGCCACCAATGGAGTCAACCAGGAAGCCCCCAATTTCCAGAGGCCGAGTCAGCCCCATTCAGTCTGGGGGATGATTAGCTAGGGCCCCGGCCCATTTGTCCTCAGACCCCTTGCTGTGGCCAGCCCAAAGCCAGTCCTGCTGGCATTCTTGGCCGTCACCTGGCCTGGCACTGCTTGCCCCACCCCAAGTCTGGTGACAGCTCCCCTTCTCAGATCTCCTGAAAGGACCTCAGGAGTCTTCTGTCATCAAGCCTGCGGGCTTCTCGAGGATTCCTTGGCTCAGTCTTCCATTTGGCAGAGGGACCAGTGCTGGCTGCCTGTAGGAGTGCCCCCTGCTCCACTCAGGGTCGCGGGTGGCTTCCCGGGCACCCAGTGGGGCAGCCCCGTGTCCCAGTTACTGCTCTTCTGTAACAAACCACCCCAAACTTAGTGACATAAAACAACGACTTTTTTATGCTTGTAGATTCTGTGGGCCAGGAATCTGGAAAGAAGCCTGTAGGGATGGTTGGCTCTTCTCTATCTTCTGGCTGAGAAGACTCAAAGGCTGTGTTACCTCGGGCAAGGTGCGTTACCCTCTGTGCCTCAATTTCCTCATCTATGGGCTTCCCTGGTGGCGCAGTGGTTGAGAGTCCACCTGCCGATGCAGGGGACGCGGGTTCATGCCCCGGTCCGGGAGGATCCCACATGCTGCGGAGCGGCTGGGCCCGTGAGCCATGGCCGCTGAGCCTACGCATCCGGAGCCTGTGCTCCACAATGGGAGAGGCCACAGCAGTGAGAGGCCCACGTACCTCAAAAAAAAAAAAAAAAAATGTCCTCATCTATGTGGTGAGGATGACGCTAGTACTGATAGGATCATGGAAAAGAGTAAATGAATCAGTGGAGAGTAAATGAATCAGTGGTGTGTAAAGAGTTTATAATTGTGCCTGGCATGCAGTAAGCAATTATGCTCTTCTGATGGTCTGTTAGAGTGATCTCATTCAATTCTCACAACAATCCTTTGGGGCAGGTACGTTATGATGCCAGTTTTATGGATGAGGCTACTGAGGCACAGGGGCCATTTTGCTGGCCTAGTATCATTGGACGGTGGGACACAGGAAGCTTCCAGAGAAGCAGCCTCAAGGAGACCTCAAGGGAGATGAGGAGAAGAGAGACCGTTCTTTCTATAAGGGGGGCAATATTGAGCCCTAAGCTGAGCTGGAGCATGGGGTATGTATGGAGCTGCCTGTGGAGTGTGGCTGGAGCCTGGAAATCAAGAAGGAGTAGTGGTGGGAATGAGGTAAAAAGGTCGGCAGGGCTTGGTGAGGCCCATGTGCTTATCCACAGATGAGTGTTTACTGGGTTCATATTATGTTCTAGGCCTTGTACTTGGTCTAAGAATATAACAATCAGTAGATCTGTCTCTTTTCTGAGAGGCTCGATCAGTTAGGGTGCATTCGGCTGGGACTCAGGAAATCTGAACAGCAAATAACTCAAGGAAGTAAAAGGATTTTCCTCACATAACAATAAATCTGGAGCCAAACAGTACAGGGCTGATGCAGCAGCTCAGAAGCCACTGGCTACTCTATCCTCTTCCATCGTTCTGCGACACCAGCCTTAATTTGTGGCTTTCATCCTCATGGCTGCAAAATGGCTGCTGCACCTCCAGAGGTCACATTCATATTCTAGGCGTAAAGAGTGGGAGAAGAGTTAAGGACAAAAACAGAAGAGAGGCCAGGCTAGCTGCATCTATCCTCTTCAAGAAAGCTTTGCAGAAAGCCAGACTATGTTGTGGGCCAGTCTAATTGCAAAAGAGTACAGGAAGGAGAATACTTTAAACAGGACCCACTGCCATTTTGTCCACTTCCCTGGACAAAATTAATGTCCTCTAAGGTCCAAAGAAGGGGAGAATTGCTGTCTGGGAGGCAACCAGCAGTGTCTGCCATGGGAGTTCAGTTTGAGGGAGAGAGACAGATGTGAACAAATGATTCCAATAATTGCTATGGAAGAGGTAAGCCAAGGGTGCTGGGGAGCCCAGCAAGGGGCATGACCCAGGGAGGGCTCCTCAGAGAAGGTGGTGTCCAGTTAAAACTTAGGGACAGTAGGAGTGAGCAGAGAAGAAGAGTGGAAGACAGGGGGAAGGGAACTCCACTGCAAGACTGGTCATGGGAAGCTCGGGTTCACGTTCCCAACTCTTCACTGCCCCTTGGTTTGGGATTGGCTGGTGACTTGATTTGGCGATTGGACCATTAAGAACATGGCATAGGCACTGCTGGGCTTGCCCTCTGGCCCTCTTGGGATCTGCCATGAGAAGAACATGTCCTAGGTAGCTTCTCAAAAGAGGCGGGTGGTGGGCTTGGGATATATGATCTCTGCAGCCCTTTTAACCCTGAAATCCTGCTGTACATTTAAAGCATTATGCAGACGTATGTTTCTGGAATTTCACTGGGAATCAGTGAAAACAGGGCATTTTTGCCTGATATACAGATCTTGGAGACTAATTTCAACTATGTTAAGTTATTGCAATTTGTTGTGGTTCTATCTCTAAATTCCATGAGTTTTATTCACCAGTGTATCTCTAGTTTCCAGATCCTGGACACTTAACAGGTTGCCAGTAAATATTTGATGAATGAATGGATGAATGATGAATGAGCAACTCTTACAGTCTAGAGGAGGAGCGAGACAGGAAAGTGAGAGATGGAAACAAGGCGTCTTAAGCACGGTGGGTGTGGAGGTACAGGGTTGGAGGAGCCCCCTGGAAACACACATAAGAGAGACTTGGGAGATGCCAATTTCGTGAGCTGTGTGCAGTGTACAAATATGTTGGCACAGGCAGAAGATTTCCAAGAGGAAGTTTACAAATTAGAGTGTTTTTTGGATTTATGCATTTCAGTTAAATTCACTCTGTTCTGTGAAATAATTCTTGAAGACGCTCTCTCTCTCTGTACACTAATTAGCAATCAAAATGCTGACAAGTTTTGCAGATTTAGCAAAGGCTGGCAGAGATGATCTCTGATTTACTGGAAAACAAAATTAATCAGTGTGTGAGATTCCTTCTAATAATCTCTGCTTAATGAGTTCTGGAAACTTGCCGAAGATCTAGCCAGGCATTCAAGCCTGTTTTCTCTCAGCTTTTCAAAAGTAGATGATGTCTTTATGTGTTAGAAATTAACGCTGAATTGAGAAAACTAGCCGGTGGATCTTACCCCAAATCTCTCCCTGCAAAAACTTTGTATGTGAAGTGGTAGAAAAAATGCCAGATTTGGGGCTTAAATCTTCCTCCCACCCTTCTGTGGGTGGTGGGCTTCCTCAGGTCAGTGACCCTGCCAGCTGGGCTTGAGGTTACCGGCTCAAGTACAGTGCTGGGCTGTATACAGCAGGTGCTCATTGTCATGGGTTGAATGGATATATATTAGTGAATTACTATGGGAACTGAAGCCTCTAAACTTTAATAAAATTTGTCAAGCCTACAGCAAAGTTTCAAACTTGTACCCTTCACCTAGATTCAATTGAACATTTTGCCATCTTTGATTTCTTTCTTTCTATAAGACTGTATCTGTATTGGTATCTGTACCTACTGTACATATATATGTACTATATACACAATACACACCCATGTATCATGTGGAAATAAATTCTGACTATTATGACATTTTGCACCTAAATCCTAACACTTCACTACAAATCTCCTGAGAACAAAGATGCTTTCTTATATCACAATACTTTTATTACAGTTAAAATAACAATATTATAATAATGATATTAACTGTATAATAATATTACACAGTTAAAATCACAATTATTTTAACTGTATAATATCCAGTCTATGCTTATATTTCCTCAGCTCTTCTAAGAATATGTTTCACAGCTTTTTTTTTTTTAAAAACAGAGTCTAGTTCAGACACACATATTGCATTCGGTTGTTTTGCCTCTAATTCTTCTAAATCTAGAATGGTCTCTCCATTTGGTTTTTCTTTTCCAAGGCATTCACTTTTTTTTTCTTTTTTTTTTGTGGTACGCGGGCCTCTCACCGTTGTGGCCTCTCCCGTTGTGGAGCACAGGCTCCGGACGCGCAGGCTCAGCGGCCATGGCTCACGGGCCCAGCCGCTCTGCGGCATGTGGGATCTTCCCGCACCGGGGCACAAACCCGTGTCCCCTGCATCGGCAGGCAGACTCTCAACCACTGCGCCACCAGGGAAGCCCAGTATTCACTTTTGAAGTGTGCAGGCTAGTTGTCTTGTCGAATGCCCCATGTCCTGGATTCGTCTGATTGTGTCCTTGTGGCCTTGATATGTTCTTCTAGCCTCTGTATTTCCTCTGCACTGGGAGTTAGTCTAGAGGCTTTGTTCTATTTCTTTGGTGAAATGCTGCTTGGTAGATGTAGTTGTAGGCATCAGAGAATTTTGTAGGTGTCAGGAAGCCCACGGCATCAGACTGCGCCACTGGTGGTGATCTGATCACTTGGGTAAGGTGGCAACAGGGAGATGGCTCCATGTTAAGACCACTTTTTCCTTAGTGATTAGTCATCCATGGGGTGGTACATTGGTATCGTGTGAATGTCTTGTTTCCAGCAACTTCTCACCAATGATTCTGGCCTGAATCCATGGCTGCACTGGGGTTTTGAAAGGGAGCCCTTCTGTTCCTATTGCATTCTGGAGCTGGGAATATCCCATAGGGAAGAGCTTCCCCGCCCCCAATCCCACCCACTTGAGAAAGTTCTCTCCCCTCTCTGAGCCACCTTTTCTCTGGGGAGATTAATCTCAGCTCTCAGAAACGTTGTGAGACTCAGTAAGGCAAAGTAGTTTATAAACCGTAAAGTTCTGTATTTGTTTATGCAGAACAACTGGGGAGATGGTTACAGATGCAAGCTGATCAGGCTGACTACTGCTGAGTGAGGAACATTGGAAACTCATCACGTAATGAGTGTTGTTTGAATGAATGAAAGAGTACCCAAAACACAGGGCTTCCAGGGGAATAGCAACAAATCAACATGGGGAAAACTGCATTATAGCCACCCCAAATTTTACCCACTTTAAATTTTAAAAAATCTTGAATCTTACATTTTTTTGACCTTATTCCCTGGGCTCTTCTGATCTCAGCCACTATACCTATGATTAAGACAACTGGACCCACCTCTTGCTCTTCGGAAATCACTGCCCATGGAATTTCCAAAATGGGTAAAACGCTGGTTCTCAATCAGGGTCAACTTTGCCCCCCCGGAGACGTTTGGCAAAGTCTGGACACCTTTTTGGTTGTCACGATTGTGTGTGGGTGTGTAGGTGCTACTGTTACCTACTGGTTAGAGGCCAGGGACGCTGCTAAGCATCCTACAGTGCACAGGACAGGTCCACAATAAAGAAATATCTGCCCCCAAATGTCAAGAGTGTGCAGGCTGAGAAACCCTGGAATGGAACAAGACGGGGACAGGGGGAGCCATTGCTTTTCTTGGTGGAAAAGAGCTGGGTGAAGGGGGAAGGCTTCCGTCCGCCATCACAGTTTTCAGACCTCACTTCTTCCCTTTCAGCTGCTGGAAGGGGCAGCAGCCAGGAATTTGCTTTCCTCCCCAGAGCTGGAAGCTGCCACGAATTGTAACCCTTGGTTCTGAACTGCCATGCCTCCTGGGGTTCTTTTTACCTCCCTAAGTATCTGTCTCTCCCTTCCTCACTCAGGCTGCCAATGGCACACCTGGCTGTCTCCATCACCATCCCATAGGCCCCCTGAATTATTCAGCCCACGGGATGTTGGCAACCGAGGCTCTCTGGAGCCTGAACTCATGCTCCTTTGTCAGTTGCCTTTACACGCTTGTCTCGTGGGATGGGTGGGCTGCCAGTCATCTGTCTCCTGCACTGAGCATCCCTTAAGCTTATAAGTTTGCTTTGGCTGTTGAGCCTAGCTGACTTCTGTGGTTTTTTGTTTGTTTGTTTTCCTATCAGTTGATGACATGATCAGCTGTGGAGCAGTGGTTACCATTAGCGTCTTGGAGATTCTTCTCTATAAAGACCCTTTTTCCCCATATAAACAGAATTAAGAACTATCAGGCAGGCCAAACCTATAATATGTAATGACTTTGAACTTTAGGTGATTTATTTTGTTCAGTTATCTTGGGAAATTGGAACCTCATGAAAATGGGTGAAACCTGGAAGAGTTTGCTGTATTCTTCAACTGGTAGGCACTCTGTCTTACGTCTTTTTTCTAAACTTGTTATTTTTCTTGTACTAAAATGGAAACATCTACTTTATCCTTGTCCAAACTAACCAGAGGTAGCTTTTAGAGGTAATTTTTTAACATTATAAAAATAGTTGATTATCCACTGAAAGTTTGGAAAATATAGAAAAATAAAATGAAATGGAAAATTACCAATAGTTCTTTTACCGAAAGAAGTCACTAAAAGACTTTATTTTACTTTCACCTAATCTTTTCTCTAGAAATAGTATTTTGGAATGTAATTGGAATCATACGGTTTATGTAATTTTGCATCATAATTTTTTAAAACATTAGGTCATACATAAATTGTACCAGTGCTTTCTTAGGTCAGTCTCCCAAGGCAATAGAAATAAAAATGAAAATAAACAAATGGGACCTAATCAAATTTACAAGCTTTTGCACAGCAAAGGGAAGCATAAAAAATAAAAATGAAAAGCCAACCTACAGAGTGGGAGAAAATATTTGCAAACGATGCAACGGACAAGGGCTTAAGTTTCAAAATATACAGACAGCTCATACAACTTGACAACAAACAAACAAACAAACAAACAAACAAAAATTGGGCAGAAGACTTAAAGAGACATTTCTCCAAAGAAGAAATATAGATGGCCAATAAGCACATGAAAATGTGCTCAACATCGCTAATCATTAGACAAATACAAATCAAAACTGCAGTGAGGTACCACCTCACGCTGGTCAGAATGGCCATCATTAAAAAGTCTACAAATAACAAATGCTAGAGAGGGTGTGGAGAAAAGGGAACCCTTCTACACTGTTGGTGGGAATGTATATAAATTGTGCAGCCATTGTGGAAAACAGTATGGAGGTTCCTCAGAAAACTAAAAATAGAATTACCATGTGATCCAGCAATCCCACTCCTGGGCATATATCCAGACAAAACTATAATTCAAAAAGATACATGGGGCCTCCCTGGTGGCGCAAGTGGTTGAGAGTCCGCCTGCCGATGCAGGGGATACGGGTTCGTGCCCCGGTCTGGGAGGATCCCATGTGCCGCGGAGCGGCTGGGCCCGTGAGCCATGGCCGCTGAGCCTGCGCGTCCGGAGCCTGCGCGTCCGGAGCCTGTGCTCCGCAACGGGGGAGGCCACAACAGTGAGAGGCCCGCATACCACAAAAAAAAAAAAAAAAAAAAAAGATACATGCACCCCTATATTCATAGAGGCACTATTTAAAATAGCCAAGACATGGAAACAACCTAAATGTCCATCAACAGATGAATGGATAAAGAAGATGTGGTACATATATGTACAATGGAATACTACTCAGCCATAAAAACACCGAAATAATACCATTTGCAGCAACATGGATGCAACTAGAGATTATCATACTAAGTGAAGTAAGTTAGAAGGAGAAAGACAAATACCATGTGATATCACTTATATGTGGAATCTAGAATATGACACAAATGAACCTATCTATGAAACAGAAACAGAATCAGGGACATAGAGAATAGATTGGTGGTTTCCAAGGGGGAGGAGGGTGGGAGAGGGTTGGATTGGGAGTTTGGGATTAGCAGATGCAAACTGGTTTATATAGAATGGATAAACAACAAGGTCTTACTGTATAATACAGGGAACAATATTTAGTATCCTGTGATAAACCAAAATGGAAAAGAATGTGAAAAAGTGTGTATATATATATGTATAACTGAGTCACTTTGCTGTACAGCAGTAATTAACATAACATTGTAATCCAACTATACTTCAATAAAAAATGAATTTAAAAAAAAGAATTAAGGATTTTGCAGGGTCAGAATGCACTGGACAGCAGGCCTTTTGGTGGGGACCAAAAATACAGCCTAGACTCATCAGAATACTAGGCAGTCTTGAGGGTTTTACTGGAAAAATAAACTTTAAGTAGCACAAACAAGCAAACAAAAAAACATTAGGTCATAGAAAAATTTCAAAGTTACTACAGTCCATTTGTGAAATAATTTTGTGTTGTTCTCTTTAAATTTACTTTTTAATTTATAGACTACTAATGATAAATTATATTGGTTTGAGATCTTTATTTCACTTTCATTTCTTTTTCTCTTTTTTAAAATAAATTTTTATTATTTATTTATTTTTGGTTGCAATGGGTCTTCACTGCTGCACGTGTGCTTTTCTCTAGTTGTGGTGAGTGGGGGCTACTCTTTGTTGCAGTGTGCGGGCTTCTCATTGCAGTGGCTTCTCTTGTTGTGGAACATGGGCTCTAGGCGCAAGGGCTTCAGTAGTTGTAGTGCATGGGCTTAGTTGCTCCGCGTCATGTGGGATCTTTCCGGACCAGGGCTTGAACCCATGTCCCCTGCATTGGCAGGAGGAGTCTTAACCACTGTGCCACCAGGGAAGTCCTTCATTTTCAATTCTGATAAATATTTTTGCTACATGTAGGATGCTGGCTTGGCCATTTTTGCCTTTGAGAACTTTAAAAAATTTTCAACTGTATTCTGGTCTCCATGGTTTCTGATGAGAAATCTGCACTCATTCAGATTGTGGTTCCCTTATTTGTAACATGTCATTTTTCTCTAGTTGCTTTCAAGGTTTTTTTCTTTATCTTTGGTTTTCAGCAGTTTGACTATGATGTATTTTGGCATGATTTCCTTTGAGTTTATTTTGCCTGAGTTTTGCTGAGTTTCTTGAATCTGTAAATTTATGTTTTTTTAACGAAATTTTGGAATTAAAAAACATTATTAAAAAATTTTTTTACATCTTTCTGGGTCTCCAATGACATGAATACTGGACCTTTTGATGTTGTCCTAAAGGACTCCAAGACTTATTTTTTTTCCAATCTTTTTTCTCTCTATCACTGGATAATTTCTATTGATCTATCTTCAAATTAACTGACTCTTTGTCATCTCCATTCTGTTATTGTGCTCTCTACTGATTAAAAAAAAATTGGTTCTAGTACTTCGTCTTTCACTTGGTTCTGTTTTATTGGTTCTATTTCTTTGCTGAGAACTTAAACTTTCTGTTTGTTTCAAGAGTGTTCATCCTTCCTTCATGGAATATGGTTGTCATACATGCTTTAAAGTCTTTGTCTAATACTTCCAACATCTGGGTCATCTTGTGGTTGGTATGTGTTGATTGTCATTTCCCTTGAGAGTTGTTAGAGTTTGTCTGATTCTTTGTATGTTGAATAATTTTAGATTGTATCCTGAGGATTTTGAATACTAGGTCATGAGACTCTGGGTGCTGTTAAAAGCCTCTGGTAAATGTTGATTTTTTTTTTTGGTTTAGCAGACAACCAACCTGGTTAAGATTAGACCACAAGTCTCCACCCATCTTCTGTGGGCTGCAGGTTCAATGCAGCTTAGTTTTCAAAGCCTCTACAGTGCTGTTCAGATGTATTCTGCATATGCACCACACAGGGTCTGGTCTGGGACCTGGATAGTGGTCATCCTCTGGTTACGTTCTCAAAGCCTTGTCTACACTGCTTTTTGTCAGTTTGCACACATACACAGCTCAGAGGTGAGCCTGGGACTTCATACACAGATTGAACGCCGGGATCTCTTTCTCCAGCGTTCTCCATATGTTCCAGCTCCTAGGGTCCCTCTCCTGGTGCTCTGGCTGGAAAGCTGGGGTTTTTAACTTCCTTGTGTTCTCACCTGCTCCCCAGGACTGGGTCCACCATGAAGGCAAAGCAGCTAGGAAAAAAATACGAAATAACAGGCATCCTTCCCACTCACTCTTTGGACCACAGGGACCCCTTTCCAAGTTCCACTAGTCAGAGGAAATACTTTCCTCAGAATTTTAAGTGCTCGAATGGCTGCCATGCCCACTGATGCTAAAAGATTATAGCTTCACAACTGGGGCTTGTTCAGGGCAGGGCTGGAAGAGGAAAAGGAGAAAAAAAATAGAACAAAATGGGGATATCCCCCCCCCCCCACAATCTGCACTGCAGGGCTCGCCTTGCTGATTCTCTGCCCAGAAAGAGAGGATTTCTCTTGGAACTTATTCTGTTCACATCTGTTGCACAGTTCCAAGATTTAGCTGCCTTAGTGTCTAAGCCAGAAAATACAGGGGCAGGGGGGACCCCAGGACATTCACTGCCATGTCTGCATTTCTTCAAATTTTGATTTCTCTCTCCACTCTGCTTATTATTATTCATTTTTAGAGTGTTCTGATAGCTATTTCATCTATTCTATTGGAGTTTTTATTTATAATCAGTGGGAAAGATAGACTGGGAGTAACTCCCCTCCAGAATTGAAGCCTGTAAAGTTATTTTTCATGACTGCATCATATCTCATCAAGCGCATATGTCATGATTCCTTGATATTTTCTCCTATTGGATTTCAGGTCATTTCTATTTGTTTTCATGACTATAAATAAGCTGCCATGAATATCTTTTTCTGTATTAAGAATTACTGTCCTTGAAGCATCAGCTCCTGCCCAAGAGTTTTCAGCCTGCAAGCCTGCCCTACAGAGTTCAGATTTTTCAGCCCACAAGATACCTTTTACTTATTAGGAGATTATCGCCCAATAAATGAGAGGTATATACGTGTTCTGAAAAATCTACTTCACGCAAAAATAAAGTTTAAAGAAGTGGGGAAAAAGAATTATTGTCTTACAATAGATATTTACGATGGAATTACTGAGCCAAATAATACGAACATTTTTAGACCCTTGTGCTTCCTTCTGTCTGGGGTGCTCTTCCCTATATTCCTGCAACTGGGGTCTACTTGTCAGTCAATTGTCAGTTTAAATGTCACCTCCTCAGGGAGGCCACTAATTCCTCCTCCACTTGCTGCATACTTTTTCTTTTCTCATTGTCCTTTTTTTTAAATTGAAGTATAGTTGATGTATAGTGTTTGAGCTGTACAACAAAGTGATTAAGTTTTATATATATATATATTCTTTATATATATATTCTTTTTCAGATCCTTTTTCATTATAGGTTATTACAAGATATTGAATATAGTTCCCTGTGCTATACAGTAGGTCCTTGTTATTTACCTATTTTTTCTTTAATATTTAAAAATATTAGTTGCGGCATGTGGATTCTTAGTTGTGGCATGCACATGGGATCTAGTTCCCCAACCGTAGATCAAACCCGGGCCCCCTATATCGGGAGTGCGGAGTCTCACCCACTGGACCACCAGGGAAGTCCCTGTTTATCTATTTTATATGCAGTCGTGTGTATCAGTTAATCCCAAATTCATAATTTATTGCCCCCCCCGGTACATACTCTTGATAACATGGCCCTATTTTAGTTTCTCCCTGGCTCAGATCTCTATATGAAGTTGTCATGTTCATTGATTGTTCGGTATGTGTTCCTATTGTAACGTCATCCCTTCCAGTTCAGGGATCTGTCTCTCTCACTCACGACTGTATTCCCCAGCACACAGCATTGGACCTGGCATGTAGTAGATTCTCAACAAACACTTGTTGAACAAATGATATAGCACAGTGTTTAAGCATGTGTGTTCTTAGCCTGGGTTTGGATCCTGGCTCAGACCTCAAAGGTTGTTGGGTGTAGATGACAGCGTATGAGCAGCTCAGTGTCTGGGGTCTGGTGAGTGTTCAGTGAATATTAGTGTTTACTAGGCTGCTTCAAATTCCTCCTTCTGTAAAATGGGGCAAGTAATTCTTCTTCCCTCTTCAATGTACAAAAAGAGGATGTCAGTGAGAGCACGTTCAGTTGTCAGGAAGGAAGGCGCCATTCAAGTTGGAGGCATGATGTCTGTTACTATGGGTACACAATAGCAAAAGTATTTCAAAGGGATTGTGAAGCCCATTACAGCCCTCTGCCAAGGGTGGCAGTTAAAATGAAGGTTCTGTCCGTGGGCTCTCTCCAACCCCCGATGTCTTTGCAATGGTTCATTTTGAAGGAAAGTGTTGGGAAAATGTCCAGGCCAGGTGTAAGAAATGACTGTGTAAGTTAATTATTTTTAATGACATTAAAAATGTTAGTCACTGTAACTTTCCTTTCTGTGGCTGAGCACATCAAAGTGGATCCTTAATTAGAAATGGAATGAAGGATCTTTTCCATGGGCTTCTCTAGGGAGATGTTCCAAGGAGATGCATGAACATCCTGAATATTTTGGCATCTGGTGATTGTGTAGATCTATTTCCACCTCCCACTCTCTCCAGCTCTGCTTCAAGCTCTTTCTGAATGTCTGTGCCTCCACCACCCAACCTCACTTAATTTCAAGAAAGCCAGGCTCAGCCTCTCCTCTGCCCGCCCCTCCTTGCTTCCCTCCTGCCCCCTATCTTTCCATCTAAGTTATGGAAGGGACCCTGGCCATAACGTAGCCAGATCAAACCAACAAACATTAATTTGATGCCTACTGTATGCCAGGCTCTGAGCTGAGGAAGGAGTGATCCCCAAGGTCCCTTTCCTTGAGGAGCTTCTGAGTTAATGAGATCAGACACACACACACACACACACACACACACGGAGGGTTTAACAGTCAGAGAAAACTTAAGGTGGTTTGTGATAAAAGGCCAAAGTCAGTGCATAGAAACTCCCGTGGGACTGTGGGATGGGGCAGTGCCTGTCACTGCTGGCTGGCGTGTGTGTGTGTGTGCGTGCGTGTGTGTGTGTGTGTTGGGGAGGGGGATGCATTGAACTGCCTGTCTTGAAGGCTTGGCTGTCTCAACCTAGACCTGGATATGGGATCCCAGGGGAACCCACAGTCTTAGCTGGCTCACAGCTCGTCAGGACCCCTGCCCTCACCCCAGGCTCCTTCACCTCCTCTCCCTTCACCCCACCACCCCTGTCACACAAATAACACCACTTTGCCCCTTCCCCCCCGGGATGCAATTCCAGGCTCCACAGTGGCCAACATAATGCTCCCAGGGCTGGAAGTGAGTGGTGGCTGAGATGATCTCCCCTCTCGCAGTAATTTAAATTTCTCCCAAGGCATAAAGTGCCCCATCAAACTCCTCCAAGCCTGAGAACAGAGCAAGCCTTATGCCAAGTGCCCTGGAATCCGCAAGCTTCCGGAGCTGATGCTGGTTTCCCAGAGGGCACGAATAGAGGCTCTGGTCCAGGTGCTAGAGAGGACCCTGGTTTCAGGGGCAGAAACCTGCTCAAACCCAGGAGGGGGCTTTTCTGGGAGATTTTGAAGTCTTCAGTGGAACTCCAGTGCTGGGGATGCACACCCGCTTCCAGAGCAACCAGAACCAGAGCTCGAACATCTGGAGAACACTTCCTCCATCTCCTGTTGTCTTCTCTCAGCTTAGCTTTCAAAATCATACTCACTGAATGTCTACTACGGATGGACACTGAGGATATAGTGACGGTGAATCAGGCACAGTCCCTGTCCTCAGGGAGCTACAGACCAGCAAGGAAAGTTGACATCATACAAGGCAACAAGCTGATAAAAACCTACCAGTTGTGTTAAGTGCCAGGAAGGAAACAAGCAGGTGGCCGTGATGGAGTGCAGTAGGTGGGGCTTATTTTGGGTAAAGGGGTGGGAGGAGGTCTCCCTGGGGGGATCACATGCAGAGCAAGATAGAGGAGGAAGCAGCAGGAGTATGAAGAGCAGGGCAGGGAGCTTTTAGGCAGAGGAATGGTGTGTGCAAAGGCCCTCTGCATATTTGAGAAAATGAAAGAAGCTGGTCGGGGGAGGGATGGGGTGTACAGCCAGAGCAGCTGCTGCGGGGGGTGGGGGGTGGCAGGCAGGACCAGACCGGGTCCAAGCGCAAACACCTGAGAAAGGAGTTCACACTTCATTCCTAGCGTGAAGTCACTGCAAGGGGTTATAGCTGGGGAGAGGCATGGTCAGTTGTGAACTGATCCTCTGGCTGCTGCCTGGGGACAAACTTCAGGGAGCCAGAGTGGAAATGGGGACTGGTTAGGAGGCCATCCAGCAAACTCAGGCTGGACACAGTGGTGGCATGGATGGGAGTAGCGATTTTAGAGAAAAAGAGGAGACAACGGGCTCATGGTTCATCTTGGAAGTTGGATCAACAAGACGTGCTGATGGGTGCTCTCCTGGGGGTGTGGAAATAAAGCTGAGCGCCGGGTTTCTGGCTTAAGTCACCAGTTGGGAACAGAGGGGTGTTATTTACTGAGAGGAGGAGACGAGTTTAGGGGAGCAAATCAAGAACTCACTTAGGACTTAAGTTGGGGTGTTGATTCAGCATCTAAGCAGAGATGTCCGGGAGCTCCTACCTGGGACCCATTTACATGTGTGGTATTTAAACCCGAAGGAGAGCAAGAGATCCTCTAGAGAGAGGGGGAGCTAGAAGAAGAAGGGGCCACCCAGGGCTAAAAGCGTGACCACCTAGGGTGCCATCCAGGATGAGGAGGCGGAGAAGGCCTGGTCAGGGTGGTGAGAGGAAAGCCAAGGAGGTGTGGCATCCTGGCTTCCAATATGGTAGAGGGTTTGGGAAGCAAGCCACAGTCCACCATGTCCAGTGTCGCTGAGACAGTGACGAAGAAGAGGACAATGATGTTTGGCCACGTGGAGTCTATGGCTGACCTTGGCAAAAGGTCAATGGCTGCGACCTTCAATTTGACCGTAACCACTTTCCTTGCTTCTCAGCCCACAGGGCAACTTAGAGCCCCTCCCAGGTTACATGCTCCATCCACAGGTCCAGCCACCAGCCAACACTGACTGCCTGAACTCCAAACCCCAAGGGAGAGAATGTGCAGTGGTCACCACATCCATCAGGGGTGGCCGAGGGCCAGTGCGGGGCACAGTGCACGGGCTGAGGGCAGCTCCCAGCTTCCAGCGCAAGGAGGATGCTGCCTCCGGGGCTGGACTGACCCTTGGAAGGGTGCCCACTGCATCCAGTTAAACAGCCCATGCCATCTTCTGGAGCTTTATCTCTGTGGACCTGGAGCTGATGGTCACCATGGAAACAGAAGCTTTGTGTTCACCACTTCCTCTTCTCTTTTCTCCTCCCCCTCCTCCCATTTTTCTTTCCTTCCTGTCCTTACACCTACTGGCTCTCCTCTCTCTATTTTGTGTGTGTGTGTGTGTGGTACATGGGCCTCTCACCGTTGTGGCCTCTCCCGTTATGGAGCACAGGCTCCGGACGCGCAGGCTCAGCGGCCATGGTTCACGGGCCCAGCTGCTCTGCGGCATGTGGGATCTTCCCGGACAGGGGCATGAACCCGTATCCCCTGCGTTGGCAGGCGGACTCTCAACCACTGCGCCACCAGGGAAGCCCTTCTCTCTCTATTTTTATTTCCCACTTTCTATCTCACTTGCCCTAATTTCCTTGTCTGTTTTTTTTTCTTTCTATTTTGGGTAGCTTTGTGAGCCACCTTTAATTTCTCTTGCGAGAATAAGGTAGGTGGCAGATACTTATATTCATTTCGACGTATGCACATACCCACCGACACACATAAACACATTCATAGTGCAATAATCCCAGTGCTCTTTTTCCAAGCCAGTGCTACCCAAACCGTTATTAGGAAGAGAATCAGGAGTGGGGGAAATGTATTCTAGCCTTTGTCATTCACCAAATGCTATTTGGAACACAGGGATTTCCATTTAGATTATCCCATGACCCGCATTTAGATGAGGCAGCCCTTCTTTGGTGTATCTGTGTATAACTTAAAACAGCCAGAGTTTGATTGCTCCTATCTTAATAAACATAGCTATCCATCGTGCTCAACTAAAAATACCCACAGCACGTCTTTTGTTTTATGTATATACATGACCGACCCAGATTCTTCCAAGAATGCCTCCGCCAAACGCTATACTCATTAATCAAATCAGGGCAGAGAGCCCAATGGCTGACAAGTATAAGAACTGTGTGGATTTAGAGTTCTTCCTCTCCCCAGAGAAGAGCCTGGGACCATCTGCATCACTAAGCGGTCTTGCAGCGGACTGGGCATTTCTGGACCACCAAGAAACTTACAGTGTGGACTGGCCTTGTCAGAGTTGTGGATACGGCAACAGAGGGCGATAAAGAGACAAGAGTTCTCTCCTTCATGACCTGTAGAGCCAGCTGGCAGAGGAAACCACAGCAACAAAACGATAGAACCTGTTATTTAACTTCAGAGGGACAAAAATAACTAGGTGGTCCACTATACTGAGGATGTTTTTAAAGAATATATTAATAGGTCATGGAGGTAAAATGACAAGAGTGGATTGTTTTGGGGGGCCCAGCATGAAGTGAGTTAACTGCCTTGCAGGCTGGACTGGATCGGGGCTCCTGAGCCCTGGCAGGCAGTGCTCCCCAAAGGGGGAGGCCCAAGGTGAGTGCGCCAGAGACTGTCAAGGTAAAAACAAACAAACCCTGGCTCTCCTTTTTCCCTTGAGAAATGTCTTGGCAGGACCCGTCTGCAGATGCGGGACTGTCACTTGGGCTTTGGAGCAACGTCCCAGAGTCCAGCCTCTGCTACGCCTCGTGTGACCTTGGATGATGAACCTGTTTCCTCACGTGTGCGGTGGCCATGAGAACCCCTCCAGCCTTGCCACAGGGGTCCCAGGAGGTGGTACGCCTAGAGCTTGCCCACAGCGGGTGGGCAACAGTGACTCCTGTTATCTGAGGCACTGGGTGACCCGTGAGCGCCTCACGTGACCTTCTGGACGTGCTCCCCTCGCATCTCTGCAGCCTCCCCTCTCCCCACCTCTCTGTTTCAGCCTTTCTGGATCCCCCGTGTCTCCTAAAGACCCTAAGCTTCTCTCTCCCCACTGTGCTCTTGAGACTCCTTCCATCCAGATCTCTCTGCCTGGAGAGCCGGTATCCACCCCAGTTCCCAGATCCATCATTGCTCCCTGGGAAGCAGCCGGGATTCTCTAGGACTGGGGGAGGAGCTCTGCCTGGAGGAGGTGCTGCCCTGTCCCCACTCAGCATCCCCGATTTACACTTCATCACTGTTACCTTCTCTCTTGTCCACTGGACCAAGAAGCCTCAAGGCCAGGAGGCCCTGGCACCTAGCCCAGGGCCTGGAACATAATAGGTGCTCAATAAGTACTTGTTGAATGAATTAGTAAATGAAAGAGCCACCAAACTAGGGGAAAAATCAGCCAGGTCTGTTATGCGTTAGACTGTGGCCCTTCAAAAGCCACGTTGGGGCTTCCCTGGTGGCGCAGTGGTTGAGAGTCCGCCAGCCGATGCAGGGGACGCGGGTTCGTGCCCCTGTCCGGGAAGATCCCACGTGCCGCGGAGTGGCTGGGCCCGTGAGCCATGGCCGCTGAGCCTGCACATCCGAAGCCTGTGCTCCACAACGGGGGAGGTCACAGCAGTGAGAGGCCCACGTACCACACACACACACACACAAAAAGCCACGTTGAAGACCTCACTCCTGGTATCTATGAATGATGTGATCTTATTTGGAAATAGGGTCTCTGCAGCTTTAATCTAGTTAAGGGGGGAGCGGTGTTAGGATGGACCTCCACCCAATACAAACGCTGTCCTTGTAAGAGGAGGGAGATTTGGACACAAACATGGATACATGGGAGAGTGGGATGTGAAAACACAGAGGTACAGGCACAGAGGTAAGACTGTGGGTGAAGATGGAGGCACAGATGGGAGGGATGCAGCCACAGCCAAGGAACACCTGGAGCTCCAGACGCTGGAAGAGGGAAGAAAGTCTCCCCCCAAGCCTCTGGAGGGAGTGTGGCTCTGTGGACACCTTGATTGCAGACTCCTGGCCTCTAGAACTGGGAAAGGATAAATTCATGTGTTTGAAGCCATCCAGTTGGAGGTACTTCGTTACAGCAGACCCAGGAAACTAACACAAAGTCAATGGTGAGTCAGAGAGTTGCCTGTCGTTGGATGAGAAGCTGTTGATACCCGTGTCTTGCGTCTGTTACAGTCTAGGTCATTTCCACAGATATTTGTAATTGACTCGTCTGAACCAAACTGGTGCTTGTATCTGGTGGGCACTATTGGGAGGCCTGCTGAGGTGGAGAATCCTGAGATCCTGTGGAACTAGGGGCCTTGGAGAATGCCTCCACCTGTGGGCCTGGCTCTGAGGTGAGGCAGGGGCCGGGGGACCAGGGGGCCAGTCTCCAGAACCTATGGGGTGGGGAGAGGTGTCAGGCTTGATTAATGCTGATATGACATCCAAGGCCTCTTTGGGGATAGAGCTCGTGATCTTGGTCATTTGTCTGAAGAGGGACCCCACATCCAAAGCCATGGATGCACAGAGGGAAACAGAATAAAAGAATTCAGCCAGGTGTCCCAAGGCAGGGGCCCAATTGTGTGGTTTGACCAAACTGGTGGAGTTGGGCTCAGGGGATGTGGCTCTCAGAGCCCCATCCAGACATTCCAGGCTGGTCTGCACAGTGGGCCTGTGGTGGTCCTACCTACTGACCCCCACCAAGGCCCTCCTGGGTGGTACGATCCCTGGACAATGGAAAAGGCCCACATCCTCCCCTCCATGGTCAAAGAACACAATAGGGGGAGAAGCATGGTATAGTCATTCATTGTGCTTTGCCTTCTTTGGCTTATTCTAAATGAAATCAGATGCCTTCTTGAAAGCTGTTCCGTAGGGAGCTTTTACTGGCTTTCCATTCGAGTCCTGCTGTAGACATCAGAGACTGACCGTCAACCTCTACATTTGGGGATGTGTCAACAGAAATTTAGTAACGTGCGATTGGAAAGAGAAATATTGGAAAGAGAATAACCCAGCAATTAAGTCACATCGGATACAAGGAGCCCTGGACCAAGGCACAGAGAACCAAGTGAACAGCTGGGGAAAGGGAGCAAATGGCAGGGACACAGGCTTCTCTTTGTCAAGCATGCCAGCGCAGAACATAAATTACATCGCTGCTTTCTGGCAGGGCACCAGCGAATTACTTTATTCAACCTGGATTCGGTACTTTAGCAAAAGATGGTTTTTTAAAAAAAAATGTTAAGCGTAGTGTGGACCGCGGTCTGAATTTATGGGGACCGAATTTGGGTGGGATGGATTTTGCCTGACGCCAGCTGTTCTGGAAGACTCCACTTGGTTGCCTGGTCCCCGTGCAGTGTCCCTGGCACCTCAGGCAGACGCACGTGGTGGTCCCGAGACTGCTCAGAGAGGGCTTCCCCACCCACCGTTATCCCAGAGCGGACCCCCTCCCCCTGTCCCCGTCAGAGCCCCCTGGTCCTCCCTCCCATCTTCTCTCTCTCCTCCTCCTCTCCTCCCCTCCCCTTTCCTTCTGTTATTCCTCACCCCACCCTACCTTCATTTCTCATTTCCTCTCTCCCTTCTTTTTCTTACTTAAGCATTTACCCAAAGCTGTCTTTTGTTGATATATGGCTTTGTTGACTTAACCCCTCCCCCCTCTAGAACATAAGCTACCTAAGGCAGCGGAGTTCGCTCCCACGCGCTTCCGTGTGTCCTCGACCCTCACAGGATCCAAGCCCTCTCGGCACCAAGCAGACACTCACGAACTATTTCTGAGCGCATGAATGAACCTGTGGGAGGATATCTATGGCGCTATATCCAGAACAGTGGAAGAAACATTAAAAAAATCATTCTCTAGATATGTCCATGCTCTCAGGGACCCTCAGCTGCTTCCTAAGAGAAAACTGCACAAGAATGGATGGTTCCGTGTCACCCAGAGATCGCTGGCAGGGTCAGGGTGGGCCATGGGGTGGGGCTAGGGGGCTTGTGGTGGTGACACTGTCCTGCCTCTGCTGCATGGGGTGGGCGAGGACACCATGGGTACCCTGATCACACCTGCCCCGGACAGGCGGCTCACTCTGTGTGTCGTCCATCCCAAGTAAATGCATTTTCATGATAACATCGTATAAAGCACAGAGATTTGAGGGGGAAAAAAAATCTGACTTGAATAATAGTCTCTATCCTAATTATAGAAAACTGTGTGGTTTGAAAGGAAAAGAGTTTTCCATTAGGAGACCTCTAAAAATAGTCACTGTGATTGGAACCACCTTCTTCAGTTTCAGCCCGTATGTTAATTACATTAGCAAATCATTTTGGCACCAGGAAGAGGTCTCCTACCACTCCTAGGCAGCCTCTTATAAACACTCCACGTGGAGGGGAGCTCCCCTGGAAATGCAGCTGTTTATTTATTTATTATTTTTTGGCTGCTTTAGGTCTTCGTTGCTGTGCACAGGCTTTCTCTATTTGTGGTGAACGGGGGCTACTCTTCGTTGCGGTGCGCAGGCTTCTCATTGTCGTGGCTTCTCTTGTTGCGGAGCACAGGGTCTAGGCGTGCGGGTTCAGTAGTTGTGGCATGAGGGCTCAGTATTTGTGGCTCACGGGCTCTAGAGCACAGGCTCAGTAGTTGTGGTGCGTGGGCTTAGTTGCTCTGCAGCATGTGGGATCTTCCCAGACCAGGGCTCGAATCCGTGTCCCCTGCATTGGCAGGCGGATTCTTAACCACTGCGCCACCAGAGGAGTCCCAATGCAGCTGTTTAGAGCACACACACACACACACACACACCCCTCTGGGGCTTCTCACAGGTGCCTCTGAGCACGAAGTTCATTGTGCTGAACATGTAGGGCCAGAAACTCATAAATCCGGCCGGTGAGCTCCAGATGGGTAGAAGCCTCCCATCAGGCAGCTGCTGAGCAGTTGGAAACGTCACCAGTAGAAAACAAGGGCTGGTTATTGCAGGGGAGGTGGCCACGTGGAAAGCAGTGTTGACACCTTCCCTCCCACTGGCACCATTTGGGAGTCATTTTCATCATTCTGGCTCTTGGTGGCTTGGGACCCTGCTTCTCTCTCTCCTTCCAGAAAATGTTTGGGAATGAATTGGATCCTGAAGAAAATGTGAGAGGTTTCCTGCATAGATTTCTTATCTTTGGAAGGGCTCCAGGCCTTGTGGAGCCAAGTTGGGGGAAATTCGGTGTCCATGGGGCAAAATGTAGTATTTATCTATTATTATTTTTTTGGTTTGGCATCCCTGGTGGGGAATCTGCAGTGTGATTTTTATGAAGTATTGCAGCTTCTGGATTTAATTTAAACTTTATTCTGATATCCTGCACACAGGCCCAGTGGCTCAGAGGCAGCTGAGGGAGACTGACAGGATTTATATCAGGGATGTTTGGGGAGTGGCGATCTGGCAGACCCCTCGGGATCCTTAGCTGTTTGGAACAGGAGGTGCTACATCTACTGGAGTGTGGAGGCTACTGTGGGCGGGCAGGAGGGATAAGCGAGGTGCGACATGGCACCGGCCAGACATTTATACGGTGTTTCCAGTTTGTCAAGCATCTTTATTCCAGCTCTCTTCTGAGCTAGGTAGGCATTAGTGTCCCATTTTATAGATGAGAAAACTTAGGCTCAATAAAGTTAAGTGGTGAGGTTAGCACATGGTCTGCCCATGTTCCCTTTTCTTTCATGTTTCTGAGGAGACTTCTGGAATGAAATATGGAGATGTGGAATCTGGAGTGGGAGCAGGTGGAAGAGCTGGCAGGGGGAGGCTGCCTGCAGTTGGCAATGCCGTTCCTGGCAGTGGATGTGGGTGAGCAAGAATGTGGGGGAGTCTTGTAGATGGTGTGACCTCGTTTCTGTACCTGGGCATCACTGGTGGGGTGAAGATCTGGGGAGACTGTTGGCAGGTGGCCAGTTCATGCAGCCCCTGGGATTTGGGCGTCATCCTCCAGATGGCAGGGAAGCACCTAAGTCTCAAAGCTGAATGGAGGATGGAGGATGGAGTGTGGAGTATGGAGGGTGGAGGGTGGAGGGTGGAGAGTGGAGGATGGAGGATGGAGGATGGAAGGTGGAGGGTGGAAGGTGGAGGGTGGAGGATGGAGAATGGAGGATGGAGGATGCAGGGTGGAGGGTGGGGGATGGAGGGTGGAGGATGGAGGATGGAGGGTGGAGGGTGGAGGATGGAGGATGGAGGATGAAAGATGGAGGAAGATGGAGGATGGAGGATGGAGGATGGAGGATGGAGGATGGAGGTTGGAGGTTGAAGGTTGGAGGATGGAGGATGGAGGATGGAAGATTGAAGATGGAGGAAGACGGAGGATGGAGGATGGAGGTTGGAGGTTGGAGATTGGAGGTTGGAGGATGGAGGAAGATGGAGGATGGAGGATGGAGGATGGAGGATGGAGGGTGGAGGGTGGAGGATGGAAGATGGAAGAAGATGGAGGATGGAGGATGGAGAATGGAGGGTAGAGGATGGAGGGTGGAGGATAGAGGATGGAAGATGGAGGATGGAGGATGGAGGGTGGAGGGTGGAGGATGGAAGATGGAGGATGGAGGGTGGAGGGTGGAGGATGGAGGATGGAGGGTGGAGGGTGAAGGATGGAAGATGGAGGATAGAGGGTGGAGGATGGAGGATGGAGGATGGAGGGTAGAGGGTGGAGGATGGAAGATGGAGGAAGATGGAGGATGGAGGATGGAAGATGGAGGCTGGAAGATGGTGGATGGAGGGTGGAGGATGGAAGATGGAAGATGGAGGATGGAGGATGGAGGAGGGAGGATGGGAGATGGAGGATGGAGGATGGAGGATGGAGGGTGGAGGGTGGAGGGTGGAGGGTGGAGGATGGAGGATGGAGGATGGAGGTTGGAGGTTGGAGGTTGGAGGATGGAGGATGGAGGATTGAAGATGGAGGAAGACGGAGGATGGAGGATGGAGGTTGGAGGTTGGAGGTTGGAGGATGGAGGAAGATGGAGGATGGAGGATGGAGGATGGAGGGTGGAGGGTGGAGGATGGAAGATGGAAGAAGATGGAGGATGGAGGATGGAGAATGGAGGGTGGAGGATGGAGGGTGGAGGATAGAGGATGGAAGATGGAGGGTGGAGGATGGAGGATGGAGGGTGGAGGGTGGAGGATGGAAATGGAGGATGGAGGGTGGAGGGTGGAGGATGGAGGATGGAGGGTGGAGGGTGAAGGATGGAAGATGGAGGAAGATGGAGGATGGAGGATGGAGGATGGAGGATGGAAGATGGAGGATAGAGGGTGGAGGATGGAAGATGGAAGATGGAGGATGGAGGATGGAGGATGGAGGATGGAGGATGGAAGATGGAGGATGGAGGATGGAGGGTGGAGGGTGGAGGATGGAAGGTGGAGGAAGATGGAAGATGGTGGATGGAGGGTGGAGGAGGGAGGATGGGAGATGGAGGATGGAGGATGGAGGATGGAGGGTGGAGGGTGGAGGGTGGAGGGTGGAGGGTGGAGGATGGAGAATGGAAGATGGAGGATGGAGGATGGAGGATGGAAGATGGAGGATGGAGGATGGAGGGTGGAGGATGGAGGATGGAAGATGGAGGATGGAGGATGGAGGATGGAGGTTGGAGGATGGAATGTGGAAGGTGGAGGGTGGAGGATGGAAGATGGAGGATGGAAGATGGAGGATGGAAGATGGAAGATGGAGGATGGAGGATGGAGGAGGGAGGATGGGAGATGGAGGATGGAGGATGGAGGATGGAGGGTGGAGGGTGGAGGATGGAGAATGGAAGATGGAGGATGGAGGATGGAGGATGGAAGATGGAGGATGAAGGATGGAGGGTGGAGGATGGAGGATGGAAGATGGAGGATGGAGGATGGAGCATGAAGGTTGGAGGATGGAAGGTGGAAGGTGGAGGGTGGAGGGTGGAGGGTGGAGGATGGAGGATGGAGGATGGAAGATGGAAGATGGAAGGTGGAGGATGGAAGATGGAAGATGGAGGATGGAGGATGGAGGATGGAAGATGGAGGATGGAGGATGGAGGGTGGAGGGTGGAGGATGGAGGATGGAGGATGGAGGGTGGAGGATGGAGGTTGGAGTTTGGAGGATGGAGGATGGAGGATGGAAAATAGAAGATGGAGGGTGGAGGATGGAAGATGGAGGATGGAGGATGGAGGATGGAGGATGGAAGATGGAGGATGGAGGGTGGAGGATGGAAGATGGAGGATGGAGGATGGAGGATGGAGTGTGGAGTGTGAAGGGTGGAGGGTGGAGGGTGGTGGGTGGAGGATGGAGGATGGAAGGTGGAGGGTGGAGGGTGGAGGG
Source organism: Mesoplodon densirostris (assembly GCF_025265405.1). Lineage (NCBI taxonomy): Eukaryota > Metazoa > Chordata > Mammalia > Artiodactyla > Ziphiidae > Mesoplodon > Mesoplodon densirostris. Next base: position 8,549,549 of record NC_082661.1, read on the forward strand.
TGGAGGATGGAGGATGGAGGATGGAGGATGGAGGATGGAAGATGGAGGAAGATGGAGGATGGAGGATGGAGGATGGAGGATGGAAGATTGAAGATGGAGGAAGACCGAGGATGGAGGATGGAGGTTGGAGATTGGAGGTTGGAGGATGGAGGAAGATGGAGGATGGAGGATGGAGGATGGAGGATGGAGGGTGGAGGGTGGAGGATGGAAGATGGAAGAAGATGGAGGATGGAGGATGGAGAATGGAGGGTGGAGGATGGAGGGTGGAGGTTAGAGGATGGAAGATGGAGGATGGAGGATGGAGGGTGGAGGGTGGAGGGTGGAGGATGGAAGATGGAGGATGGAGGGTGGAGGGTGGAGGATGGAGGATTGAGGGTGGAGGGTGAAGGATGGAAGATGGAGGAAGATGGAGGATGGAGGATGGAGGGTGGAAGATGGAGGATAGAGGGTGGAAGATGGAAGATGGAAGATGGAGGATGGAGGATGGAGGATGGAGGATGGAGGACGGAGGATGGAGGATGGAGGGTGGAGGGTGGAGGATGGAAGATGGAGGAAGATGGAGGATGGAGGATGGAAGATGGAGGATGGAAGATGGTGGATGGAGGGTGGAGGGTGGAGGATGGAAGATGGAAGATGGAGGATGGAGGATGGAGGAGGGAGGATGGGAGATGGAGGATGGAGGATGGAGGATGGAGGGTGGAGGGTGGAGGGTGGAGGGTGGAGGATGGAGGATGTAGGATGGAGGATGGAGGTTGGAGGATGGAGGATTGAAGATGGAGGAAGACGGAGGACGGAGGATGGAGGTTGGAGGTTGGAGGTTGGAGGTTGGAGGATGGAGGAAGATGGAGGATGGAGGATGGATGATGGAGGGTGGAGGGTGGAGGATGGAAGATGGAAGAAGATGGAGGATGGAGGATGGAGAATGGAGGGTGGAGGATGGAGGGTGGAGGATAGAGGATGGAAGATGGAGGATGGAGGATGGAGGATGGAAGGTGGAGGGTGGAGGGTGGAGGATGGAAATGGAGGATGGAGGGTGGAGGGTGGAGGATGGAGGATGGAGGGTGCAGGGTGAAAGTTGGAAGATGGAGGATGGAAGATGGAGGATGGAAGATGGAGGATGGAGGATGGAGGATGGAGGGTGGAGGGTGGAGGATGGAAGATGGAGGAAGATGGAAGATGGAGGATGGAGGATGGAGGAGGGAGGATGGGAGATGGAGGATGGAGGATGGAGGATGGAGGGTGGAGGGTGGAGGGTGGAGGGTGGAGGATAGAGAATGGAAGATGGAGGATGGAGGATGGAGGGTGGAGGATGGAGGATGGAAGATGGAAGGTGGAGGGTGGAGGATGGAAGATGGAGGATGGAGGATGGAAGATGGAAGATGGAGGATGGAGGATGGAGGAGGGAGGATGGGAGATGGAGGATGGAGGATGGAGGATGGAGGATGGAGGGTGGAGGATGGAAGATGGAAGGTGGAAGGTGGAGGATGGAAGATGGAAGATGGAGGATGGAGGATGGAAGATGGAGGATGGAGGATGGAAGATGGAGGATGGAGGATGGAGGATGGAAGATGGAAGATGGAGGATGGAGGATGGAGGAGGGAGGATGGGAGATGGAGGATGGAGGATGGAGGATGGAGGGTGGAGGGTGGAGGGTGGAGGATGGAGGATGGAGGATGGAGGATGGAGGGTGGAAGATGGAAGATGGAAGGTGGAGGGTGGTGGATGGAAGATGGAAGCTGGAGGATGGAGGATGGAAGATGGAAGATGGAGGATGGAAGATGGAGGATGGAGGATGGAGGATGGAAGATGGAAGATGGAAGGTGGAGGATGGAAGATGGAAGATGGAGGATGGAGGATCGAGAATGGAAGATGGAGGATGGAGGATGGAGGGTGGAGGGTGGAGGATGGAGGATGGAGGATGGAGGGTGGAGCATGGAAGATGGAGGGTGGAGGATGGAGGATGGAGGATGGAGAATGGAGGATGGAGGATGGAAGATGGAGGATGGAGGATGGAGGATGGAAGATGGGGGAAGATGGAGGATGGAGGATGGAGGATGGAGTTTGGAGGTTGGAGGGTGGAGGGTGGAGGAAGATGGAGGATGGAGGATGGAAGATGGAGGATGGACGATGGAGGAAGATGGAGGATGGAGGATGGAGGAAGATGGAGGATGGAGGATGGAGGATGGAGGATGGAGGTTGGAGGTTGGAGGGTGGAGGATGGAGGATGGAAGATGGAAGATGGAGGGTGGAGGATGGAAGATGGAGGATGGAGGATGGAGAATGGAGAATGGAAGATGGAGGATGGAGGGTGGAGGATGGAAGATGGAAGATCGAAGATGGAGGATGGAGGATGGAGGATGGAAGATGGAGGATGGACGATGAAGGAAGATGGAGGATGGAGGATGGAGGAAGATGGAGGATGGAGGATGGAGGATGGAGGTTGGAGGGTGGAGGATGGAGGATGGAAGATGGAAGATTGTGGGTGGAGGATGGAAGATGGAGGATGGAGGATGGAGAATGGAGGATGGAAGATGGAGGATGGAGGGTGGAGGATGGAAGATTGAAGATGGAAGATGGAGGGTGGAGGATGGATGATGGAGGATGGAGGATGGAGGATGGAAGATGGAGGATGGAGGGTGGAGGATGGAGGATGGAGGATGGAGGATGGAAGATGGAGGATGGAGTGAAGTGAGTTTGGGGGTGGGAGGCAGGGAGGTGGTGAAAGGAGGGAAATCACTGAGCAGGAGGGGCTGTAATTGTGACACTGGGGTTCACAGGGACGGGGAAGGGGTTCGCTGGGTGGAAAGGAGGAGCCGAATGTGATGGGTGGGGCAGACGCGAAGCAGCTTGGGCCCTGGGAGCTACAGGGAAGTCTGGAACTTGATGTGTTGGGTGGGCCCTCTCTTGGTCCTGGGCATGCTCTGCCCTGGACTGAAAGCTTCAGTGGTTCAGTCACTGTGCACCAGAACGCCAGGGACTGAAGTAGCAGGAGGAGCTTTCAGGGTCACCTGCCCAGCTCCCTAGTTTGCAGATGGAGCACCTGAGGCTCTGAGAGGCTGAGGCACAGAGCACCGCATCTCTGGAACCAAAGTGACTGTCTCTGTATTGCTCTCTCTGAGACCACAGCTTCATCGCCAAGGTCACATCATCCTTAAGTCTGGAAACCCTTGGCTGCTAATGACCCAGCTGTGTTGTGTTCGTCATTATTTCTCTTATTCCCTCTTCGTGTTTGTTGAAGGGACCACCTCACTGCAGGCGCCCATTAGAAACAGCCTGGCTGAGGGGAGCTCAGGGTATTGGGAAGGCCAGCACCTGATAAGGGAGCTGCAAAGCCCTGCTCTGTCCTTGTCTTGGGGTGACTCTCTGGCACAGCTGCCACCTCCCGGCCCAGAGCATGGTCACTGGCTGCAGTGTCCGGAACTCCAGCTTCCCACAGCGAGGAGGGCTACTTCCTCACTAGGAAAGAGTAAGATGGAGGAAGCAGTGCTTGGGCGCTGCCGTGGGTAGACATGCGGCAGGGAGCCGGGGGAGGGATGGCACAACCAGGAGGAAGGGCTGGACGGGTGGCAGCGGAGGGGACAGCACTGGAGGAAGGTGGGAGAGCCCGACCTGTGAATGCAGAAGGAGACGCTCAGTTTGGCCTGAGAAGGGGTTTATGGATAAGAGAGGAGGGGGTGAGTGTGGATACACAGGTTGGGGCCGGGGTTGAGGAGAACCCAACCTTTACTGTCCACGTGCCCTGTGCCAGGAGTGGTGCTAGGTGTGGTCAGATCTTAGTGAATAAAACCACTGAAGCTAAAAGTGGGAGCTTTAACATAATTTAGCCCTTCCCATGGCAAGGTCCTGTTCTAAGCACTTTACACAAATGAACGCATTTACTCCCCACAGGTTTGTGAGGTGGACACTATTTAAAAAAAATTTTTTTTTCCTTACATTTTATTTTATTTTTTTTTATTTTACAAATTTAATCAGTTATACATATACATATGTTCCCATATCCCCTCCCTTTTGCGTCTCCCTCCCACCCTCCCTATCCCACCCCTCCAGGCAGTCACAAAGAACTGAGCTGATCTCCCTGTGCTATGCGGCTGCTTCCCACTAGCTATCTACCTTACGTTTGGTAGTGTATATATGTCCATGCCGCTCTTTCACTTTGTCACAGCTTACCCTTCCCCCTCCCCATATCCTCAAGTCCATGCTCTAGTAGGTCTGTGTCTTTATTCCTGTCTTACTCCTAGGTTCTTGATGACATTTTTATTCTTAAATTCCATATATATGTGTCAGCATACAGTATTTGTCTTTCTCTTTCTGACTTACTTCACTCTGTATGACAGACTCTAGGTCCATCCACCTCATTACAAAGAGCTCAATTTCATTTCTTTTTATGGCTGAGTAATATTCCATTGTATATATGTGCCACATCTTCTTTACCCATTCATCCGATGATGGACACTTAGGTTGTTTCCATCTCCGGGCTATTGTAAATAGGGCTGCTATGAACATTTTGGTACATGTCTCTTTTTGAATTATGGTTTTCTCAGGGTATATGCCCAGTAGTGGGATTGCTGGGTCATATGGTAGTTCTATTTGTAGTTTTTTAAGGAACCTCCATACCGTTCTCCATAGTGGCTGTACCAATTCACATTCCCACCAGCAGTGCAAGAGTGTTCCCTTTTTTCCACACCCTCTCCAGCATTTATTGTTTCTAGATGTTTTGATGATGGCCATTCTGACTGGTGTGAGATGATATCTCATTGTAGTTTTGATTTGCATTTCTCTAATGAGTAAAGATGTTGAGCATCCTTTCATGTATTTGTTGGCAGTCTGTATATCTTCTGTGGAGAAATGTCTATTTAGGTCTTCTGCCCATTTTTGGGCCGGGGTTGAGGAGAACCCAACCTTTACTGTCCACGTGCCCTGTGCCAGGAGTGGTGCTAGGTGTGGTCAGATCTTAGTGAATAAAACCACTGAAGCTAAAAGTGGGAGCTTTAACATAATTTAGCCCTTCCTATGGCAAGGTCCTGTTCTAAGCACTTTACCCAAATTAACGCATTTACTCCCCACAGGTCTGTGAGGTGGACACTATTTAAAAAAATTTTTTAAAATAATTTTTTATTGAAGTATAACTGATTTACAATGATTCAGGTGTACAGGAAAGTGATTCAGTTATACCTACATACATATATGTAGGTATATACATTCTTTTTCAGATTCTTTTCCATTATGGTTTATTACAGGATATTGAATATAGTTCCTGTGCTATACAGTAGGACCTTGTTGTTTATGTATCTTATATATAGTAGTGTGTATCTGTTAATCCCAAACTCCTAGTTTATCCCTCCCCCTCTTTCACCTTCGGTAACCATAATTTTGTTTTCTATGCCTGTGAGTCTGTTTCTGTTTTGTAAATAAGTTCACTTGTATCATATTTTAGATTCCACATATAAGTGATGTCATATGATATTTGTCTTTCTCTGTCTGACTTCACTTAGTAGGATCATCTCTAAGTCCGTCCATGTTGCTGAAAATGGCATTATTTCCTCCTTTTTATGGTTGAGTAATATTCCATTGTATATGTATGAGGGAGCACTGTCACCCCCATTTTGCAGATGAGGACACTGAGGCACAGCTGCTGAGTGACTGAGCCAGACTCTGAACTCCAGCCACTGATCCAGGGTCTGCTCTCTCAGTCACCGAACTAGCCTGTCTCTTACTGACTCAAGCATCAGAGCAATCAGAACAGAGTGACAAAGTGTGTTGCGTGCCATGAAGGAAAAGAAGGATGCAGAGCCAGGAAATGAGGAGAGCAGGGTAAGGCCTGCATGAAATAGAATTTTCTAGAAAGGGCTCTCTGAGCAAGTGACATTTAAACTGAGACCTGAAGGCTGAAAGGTATTTCATTTATGTAACTATAACTGCAAAGGTTTCATTTGAAAAAGAAAATCTTGTATGTTGATTTTAATTGTTATGTTATTTTTATTTCACTTCATATGTCTCATGAATTTTTTTCTCCAAAGAGGGAGCTAAGAGCTGCATTAGCTGAGGTGGGGCAAACTCAGGAATCTCCTCTAACTGGGTGGGAATTGACAGGAGAAGGATGGGTCCTGGCCAGGCTAACCCACGCCAGAGACTGAAAATCTCCTATCTTTGTCAGGCTATAGCTGTGTCTGGCAAACCTTGTTTAATTTGGATCTCTGGGGTGTTTAAAAAATTAATTGGCTTGGTTCTGGCTTTTCTTCCTTTCCTCTTTTGAGAACAAGATCCCTTGTAAAATGTAAAGTGGCTGGGGAAGCTGGAGAGCGCTCTCTGCACGTTGCAAAACCCCCTCCCCCAGCCTGAGGGGGGGTGCAGGCACCCCGGTCTCTGTTCTTGTGGGAGTAGCAGGGTCTGTCTTCCTCCTCACACTGTGCACCCATCCCTAGGAGGGCTTCACTCATGTCAGGGGACGACCTGAGGACGGGGTGATGATAAAGGTGGCAGGTGATGATAAAGGATAGGCAGGTACCCTGGGTCCCAGGCTGCGCTGGAAAGCCAGACGAGCCACTTGGAAGCAAATGCAGTCTGGGTGATGTGGACTTTGAAAGTCAACTTCAATGCATGACTGTTTATTAAGCACCTACTGTGTGCCAGGCATTGGGATAGGTGCTGAAGGGGACCCAGAGAGAAATCAGGCTTTGGACACTGCTAAGTTCTTTTCATGCAGCCATGCAGCTAGCGTGTACCGGACACCTTCTGCGTGTGGGAGAGAAGCCAAGTGCTTTCTGCGCCCTCTCCCTTGGAGGAGCTCACTGGGCAGTGGGGAACTCACAATGCCCTGAGGGTCGTGGGAGCCATGTGCAGGGTGCTGTGGGAGCCTGGGGGGGGCGGAGAGAAGACCTGCAGTCAGGGAGGGCTCCCCCAGGGGGGCGCCTTGAAGTACAAGTGGGAGTTTGCCAGGAAAGGAAGGGCCAGAGAGCATCCAGGTAGTGGCCACAGTGTGTGCAAATTGGGGGTGGTAGTGATGTTGGCGGGGCGAGCCAGGAAAGAGTGACAGCCATGGTGTGGGGTCTCCTTTCTCCATTAGGCAGTGATGAGCATGCACCTTGCTCTGACAGGACGAGATAATCACAACAAATCACAAGAGCAGCAGCTCACCTTCACTGAGCATCTACTATGTGCCAAGCTTTCGGCTAAGCAGTTGCATGCATCTCATTATTAAAGTCTCACCACAATTCTCTATTAGGTCAGGAGGGTTTCTCCCACTTTGCAGATGCATAACTGAGGCTAGGATGGTGCAGCCAGCCCCTGCTCCAGGCTGACAGCTAGTGAGGGGTAGAGTCAGGGTGAGGGAGGACCTCAGGTCCATGTTGGTCTGACTCTGATGGGCTACCTATCTGTGCCCCGGTCTGCATGTCCTCAGATGGGTCTCTCCTGGATCAGTAATTATGTTGGGAGGCTGTTTATACATTAAAATACTAAATTTAAGCACTTCAATATTGAACAGCCCTCTCTCTTACCTCCGGGATGGAGAATGGAAACAGTAAACAAACAGGCTTTCTGTTTTATCCACTGGAGTTTGGTAGCTTGGGTTTAAAAAAGATTTAAGAATTTTATCCAGGTTGTTACAGTGGGTGCAATTTGGGTTGGATACACAAAGCATCAGATTTTCAACCTTCTTAGAAATGGAAATGGATTCTTAGCTACAGACTTTATAACCGGATGTGACGGCTTACCCTCTTTCCATGTGGAGGAGAAAATGTGCTTAGGGGAACGGAAAGGAAGTGTCTGCTGCTCCCAGAGCTCCCCACCCTTTATGCCTGAGCCCTTCTAAAGCACTCTGTCTTTCAGCATGTGAATTACAACTTGGAGCAAGTCATCAGTGATATCCAGGTGTGAAGGAAAGACCCAAGACTTAAAAAAATTGTTTCCTGATTGTACCCCGAAGAGTAGATGTAATTAAATTGAATTAAAAAACTACTATGCCCTGCTTTTGGTATATGCCTAGTGTTGTGATCTAAATCAGGTTATTGTAGCTTGAGAACAGGGATCTACTTTTCTTACGGTACAGGGGTATTTATATAATATAGTCCCTAAATGGCAAAAGGGCATATTACAAATGCTTTTAATATACTGCATTTACTTACCTATTCCTACATCTGTTACTTCCTAAAAGTCATCTGAAAGTTATGGAAGAATAAAAGTTAATTGGCATTACCAAATCATTAATTTGGGTTGACTCTAGAAGGTAGTGCCACAAAATTGATCGGTTTATTCAATTCAGTGGAAAAGAAGAAAGTAAGTTAAGCTGGTTGACCAAAGTCTTCTGTGTGCAAATGGCAATGTAGATATTGTTTCTGTGATTTGATCCTGCATTAATGTAATATTCTTTTTTGGCAGAAGCATTTTAGCGGGAAAAAATGCTTCTCAGCTACATTTTTCTTTTTCATTGGGTTCATAATCTTTAACGTTTTGTCTTATACAAATAATAAGCACAGGTGTGGTGGGCATGAGTTCTTTAGGAATGCATCAAGGAACATGAATCTGCCTTCCAGATGGAGGTCACCTGCCCCCATGCCCACCAGCAATGCTGGAAGGGAGGTCATATAATCCCACATTGTCACCGACCCTTGACACTATCCAGCTTTCTCGTTTCTGTGCAGCTAATAGTTGCCAGTTGATACCTCATCATTTAAATTTCTATTTCTCTGATTGCTAATGACTTTGAGCATCTCTTTATACATCGTTAGTCTTTTGAGTTTTCTCTTCTGTGAGTAGCCTGTTCAGATCCTTTGCCCATTTTTCTACTGGGGCTTTTCTTCCTTACATATCATGGGTATTGATTTTTTGTCAGATTTAAACATTGCGGGTATCGGCTCTCAATATGTTATCGGTCTGTTCATGTTGTCCGGGGTGCCCTTTGTGGAATGTAAATCCTTTATCTCAATATAAGCAACTTCACCAATTATTTTGCCTTATGGTTTGTACTTTTGAGGTTTTATTTCAGAAGTTTTCCCCATCTCTAGGTCACAAAGATATTTTCCTATATTTTCTTCTATTATCTTCATGGTTTTGCTTTTCACATTTAGCTCTTTAATCCATTTGGAGTTTACCTTTTTGAGTGGTCTTAGGTAAGGATCCAGTTTTAGCTTTCTCCATATGGAAAGCCAGATTTCCCAATGCCACAGAGTGAAAATTCTACCTTGCATCATAACATTCTCACATTGTGTATTGTTCCCAGTACACATAAGTCTGTATCTAAGCTCTCTCATTTGTTATGTTTGTCTGTGGTCTGTTTTTGTGCGAGTACCATGCTTTCTATTTCTTTTTTCCCCCTTTTTTTCACCTGTGACTTTGTGATGTGTCTTAATACCTAGTTGGACAAGTTAAGGCTAGCTTAGCTATTTCAGGACTTTTTTCTTTCCATACATATTTTAGAATAACTGTATTGAATTTCTCAAAAATCCAACTAGATTTTTTATTGTATAGAATTTACTTATATTTACAATTAATTGATTTATAGATTAATATGTAGGGGTGAGAATAGAATCTTTATGATACTAAGTTATCCATGAAAGAGCATGGAATTCTATCTTGTCATTTGTTCAGGACATCATCAGGACAAGTTCTTTACTAAAATTTCAGAGTTGCCTCCTTACAGGTCTTCTGTATTCTTGGTTAGATAAATTCCGAAGTATTGATAGTTCCAGCCATAATTAGCTACTACTGTGAATTTATCTTATCTTGTGTTATATTGTCTGATTTGTTATCACTGGTGTACCGAAATGTTACTGGTTTTTAAAAAATTTATCTTTCATCAACTTATCTTGCAAAACTATGTCTTATTTTGCCTGATGATTCTGCTGGTGTTTCCTGGATAAATGATCAGATGATTAATCTTTAATAATAAAGATTTTTTCTCTTTCCTTCTTAAAGTTATACTTTTTTGTCCTTTTTTTCCCTATAACATCGTCCACAGCTTCCAGGACCATGTGAAACAATAACAGTGATGGTGGCCTTGAATCCAGTCTTAAAGGGAATGCATCTAAATTGATTCTATTAATTATAATGTTTGTTATAGATTTTTGGTACATAATCTTTATCAGGATAAGAAAGTTCCGTTTTATTTGTAGTTTGCTAAGAGTTTCTTTCCTAATTAGGTGTTGAATATTAAGAAATGCTTTTCAGATCCAGATAACGCATTGACAATTCATTGATTCAGATAATCATACAATTTTTGTCTTTTGGTCCATTGCTGTGATGAACTACATAGATAGGTTTTCTCCTGTTGAACCAACCTTGTATTCCTAAAACAAGGCTAGCTTTCTTATACCGTATTAAAAAATAAGCTGTTGGATTCAGTTAGCTAATATTTGACTCAGGATTTTTTTGCATCTGTATTCATAATAAAATGAGCTCATTATATTCTTTTCATATATTTTCATTCTGTGGTTTTAGAATTAAGATTACACTAGCCACATAAAATGATCTAAGCAGCTTTCACTCTTTTTCTGTTTCCTAGAATAAAACTGCTATGAGATGGGAATTTTGGCCTTTTAAAAAGTTTGGTAAATTCACTTGTAAAACCACTGGAACTTCTTTACAAAGACTGGCTGACTCCCATTTTAATTTCTTTACTATTGTTGGTCTCTTTGGGTTCTCTCTTGTGTCAACTTTGGCATTTTATATTTTTCCTAGGAATTTATTAGATTTTCAAATTTGTTAAGCTTATAATACTTTCTTGTTATATTTTTGGTCTCTATTCTATGAAGCTCAGTATCTTCTGGGATGTGGACAGATCAGAGATTTCTCCTGCAGAAACTGCAGTACAACCCCTGGTTTCGGGTTTGGTGGCATGATAATAAGCTATAGGTGTGTGTGGTCTTTTCCATTTCTGAGGCCTCCCTGAGTTTGTGGACTAAGTGCGTTTGGCATTGCTGTTTCAGAGAGTCCTGTACCCTGACAGTGGGAGAGAAAGTGGAAGGCCTGAGCTTCAGACCTTTGAAAACTTTTTTTCTGATCTAGGCTAGAGTGCGGCAGCCCCACGTGTTGGTGGTGGGCTGGGGGGACAGGAAAGAAGCTTCCTAGACTTTGTGTCCTGGTTTCTCACACTGAGTTCCTTTTCACGCAAACAGTGATTCCACAGAGATGAACGCTCCTTCTCTTTTAGGTTTCATGCATTAAGTGACCACAGGAGCAGCTCCAGAATTTCCATTTTGAGGAATTTAGATCCTAAGCAATCCCACTGGAAGAAGGGGCTAGAGATTTGCTGGCAGCTAAAGCCACCCCCAAGAACCCCTCGTGACTAGCACTGGGTGGGCCTGTGCCTAAGTGTATCTTGGGCCCCGTGATGGGTCAGAGACTAGTGGGAACAGGCTTAGATCTGCAGGAAGTCATTACTGCCCATCGGCCTGCAGAACAGGAGCTGAGGAGTGGGGCTTCAGGGCAGCACAAAGATGCAGCTACCAGGAGGACCCCTGGGGCCAAAGTAGGGAGGGACATGGAAGGGTTGGGGGGAGGAGTAGTACTCAGATCTCTCTCTCCCCCCACTTCCTATCTCCTACTGACACCTCTTATTGACCATAGCCAATCAGAAACCAGAGGGCAAGGATGCTCATTCCACAAGGGTCAGCTTTCAGGACGCAGACGACCGAGGGGGATAGAGATGGGAGCAAATGCACGGAGAGAAATCAGCACAAAGGTTAGATGTGATCATATCTGCAAATTGTCCTGCACATAGTAGGTGACCAAGAAATGCTGTATCTCCAGGGATACTGAGCAGCCTCTGACTAATCTGAGTTCAGTGTCTCCCCAAGTGTCTGTTGGTATGATTTCTTAACAGTTTTGACAACAGCATCTTATTGTTTACACATGGAATATCTCAAGCCAAAGCAAGTTTCCCCAGGTCAAACTAAAAATGAAATCACAGAGTAGAGACAATACTGAGGAGAGAAAATGAGCTGCAAGGGTACGGGACCCATGAACTAAGAATGAAGCTTATCAAAAGCTGCCAAATCTATAGAGTCTAGGAGTGAGAACAAACATGTTGAAAATTAAATATGAAATGGGTGATTATGTAGTAATGAGACTGAGGACATTACAAAGGACGCTGCCATTTAAACTACCACATCTCAACAGAGTGATGAACGGGAAAAACCCTCCAGCTTCGTAATTATAATCATCGTTGCCATAACAACTTAGTATCTCTCTTTGTGAGCAGCTATCTCGAGACTATATTTTTAGCAATGACTGTGCCTGAACGTGTATTTTTCTTTATATAGCAGCTAATTTTTCAAATTACCGATCTTAAAAAAAAATCCATTTCATTCTTTCTGAGTGTAAACGTCTCAGGGATAATTAGGGAAATGAGCAAGTGTGAAAGTTCGTTATGAAAAATGCTATAAAAGTATTGATGTCTTGACAACATTTGTTTCAACAGAATGTTCCCTGGCCCTGTACACTCTATTGTTCCTTGTCAAGCAGCTTAACATAAATCTTCTCTGTGGGGCTCATAAATATTTGAAAAATTATTAGCTCTGTGAGGTGTTTGAGGATTTTTTGACAAGTACAGATTTGTTGGGGAACAGAAATTGGCTTAGCAGAATCCTGAGTCTCAGGAACGAATGAATGAATGAATGAATGAACACTGGCTTACCCTGCTTAACAGAAATGCACATAAACAGATTCCCAACTGAAGCAAACCATGAGTTGACTTAAAAACAAAACAAAACACCATTTGAAGAACTCAGAAACCAGAAGGGATTCTGAGCTGCCATTCTGGTTTCCAAATTTGCCCCAGCTACTACACCCACCTGGAGGGGTTGCTTTCATAGCTTGGCAAATATCCAAGATTAGTTAGCACTTTACTAAGCTCCACTTACACTATTGGGAGATGAAAACAGCCGTTTGTTAGGGTCCTAGACTTAAGTTAAATAAATACATTATTCGGTTGAGAACAAAAAGGTCTCAGAAAAAAGCACTCTCTGCTGATGCCATGAAAGACCCTTACTCATGATTAGTCATGCAACAATGACTTACTGAGAATTTTCCATCTTTCTTGTACTCTATTGTGTCTGTAGAGAATGTGAAATTAGCAGATTATAATAATTACCAGTTTATAAAGATTTTATAGACACTGAGCAAGGGGCAGTGAAGAGTATGTCTTATCATTGTTGCTGGTTGGTGCACTGGGGGAATTAAGTTTGGGTGGGTGCGTGAGCCTGAGTCCTATGCAGAGGGGTTGGACTTATGTGAGATGGGTAAGCACTTTCGGTTTTTCAATAGGTGAGTGACATTACACATGGGTGTTTCAGGGAGAAAGCTGGTAGCTTCCCATGTGGGGTGAACAGCAAGTCACAGAGGCCAGAAGCAGAGAGACCTGCCAAGCAAGTGTCCCAGTAATCTGATGCGAGGCTCTGAGCAATGGACCAGGATACTGCCAGTGGGAATGGAGGAAGAGGTGAGTTAAAGAAGATGTGCCGGGGCTTCCCTGGTGGCACAGTGGTTGAGAGTCCGCCTGCTGATGCGGGGCACACGGGTTCGTGCCCCGGTCCGGGAGGATCCCACATGCCGGGGAGTGGCTGGGCCCGTGAGCCATGACCGCTGAGCCTGCGCATCCGGAGCCTGTGGTCTGCAACGGGAGAGGCCACAACAGTGAGAGGCCCGCATACCACAAAAACAAACAAACAAACAAACAAACAAAAGAAGATGTGCCCCAAGAAGCAACAGGATTCAGAGACGTGTCAGCGGTCTTAGAAGGTAAAGCATAAATGGGGCAAAGTCTTCATCTGGGAAGCTGAAGAATGAAGGAATCCTCCCTGGCAGATAAGCTGGGCTTGAGAAGCAGGATGCAGCTTGGTCAACAGGAGAATGAGATCAGCTTGGCCACCCGCTCTTCCTAAACTTCATGAACTCTGGCTGTGCCCTGCAAATTTCCAGGCGAGCAGCCCCAGAGATGGAGAATCAGAGGTAGACAAAGGCAGCTCCAGGAAGCGTGCAGCGGGTTGCTACATTGGCATAGTGCCAATTCTTGTTCTGTTTGTTCTGCTTGCTTTAATTATGTGCCTCTCCACGGAAAACAAACAAGCAAGCAATAATACAGAGAACAGTGATTAGTGGGATTCATTTCCTGATTCGAGGGATGTGCTGAGAATCACGTTTGAGTGGGACATTCTCTGATCCTTTACCAGACGCTGCAGAGGAGGTGTATGTTATTTTAGTTACCTAAGAGGTGCCAGGAAAGTAACACGTTTTCAGAACCTGTGGGTTTGCGGCCATCAAGATTCAGACTGCCTGACTTTAACTGTTGGATAAAGGCAGGAGAGAAGGATTTAGTCTGACTGCCACTAGTTTGCTTTGTGTCCTTGGGTGAGTCTGGGCCTCAGTCTCCTCCTCCGTAAAATGGGAGGGAGAAGGTTAGTCTCAAACTTTAACTGTATCAGAATTATGTGAGGAGCTTCTAGACGTGCCAGCACCCAATCCCATCTCTCAGGAGATCCTGCAGGTCTGGGGTGGGTCCTGGGCATCTGCGTGTTTAGCAGGCTCTGGGGTCTCTGGTGGAGGTAGTGCAGGGTGCAACCCTGCCTGGATGGAAGATTCCAGGTGACCCTCTCGCTTGCGCTTTGTACAGCCAGCTGGAACTTCTGGGTGTGTCACTTGCTGCCTTTTTGCCACTGAAGCCCCGTGTGGACTTATTTTGTTGTCTGGGGTGCCTGGCTTTAGATAAAAGAGCCCCTGTGAGTGAGCCCCGGGGGATATATCGTGGAAGAGGGTGGGAAAGCATCCAGAGGGGGTCATGGACCAGCCCAGCCCAGGCCTGCTTGGAGAGTAGAGGGAGGGGAAGGGGGCCTTCCTCTTCTCTCACTCTGGAGACCTCTGCTGGCTCTGGGTTCCAGAATGTCCTGGGAAGTTGAACCAAGTCCAAGGCCTCCTGGCCCTTGGGGATAGGGCAGGGCCCTGCCTCAGCCTGCCCCCCTCTCCCACCCACCCCCACCCCTCTCCATCCATTCTGCTTTGGCCTGAGGTCTGGGAGCCCAGGAAACCTGCCCTAAAGGATGGCCTGGTTAATTGGTCTGTGTGGGGACAATGAGAGAAAACCAGATGGCAAATGGGGGATGCCAGAGGCAGAGGATGGCCCAAGCCTGTTCACTGTGTGGGCTCAGAAGTGTGACTCCAGGGAAATGGGGAGGCCTTGCCTGAGTGCCCAGACCCAACTCATGGCACCCTGGAATGGTAGGGTCCACAGGGACTGGGAAGGTGATAGCCCAACCGAGAGTTGAAGGTCAGTCTGTCCCTGGGGTCAGCAGAAAGGCTCCCCAAAGATGTTTCTACCTGAATCCTGGGGATCCATGAACCGGTTAGCTTACATGGCAAAATGGCCTTTGCGGATGTGATTGAGGTCACCACCTTAAGAGAAGGGGATTATCCTGAATTATTTGGGTGGGTCCATCCAATCCAGGAGTAGAGAATTTTCCCCAGCTGGGAAGAGGGAAGATTTGGCAGAAGGGGAGAGATTTGAAGCCCCTGGAGGGACTCAACATGCCAGTGCTGGCTGTGAGATGTAGAGGCCACATACAGGACCAGAGAGAGGCTGCTGGAAACGCCTCATGGCCAGCAAGAGAAGGAACACAGCAGCACCCGGGAGTGAAGACTGGCCAGGCTGATGGCCGGCCAGTAAAGAGGATCTCAAGGCTACCACCTCCGGGAACTCACCTCAGCCAACACCTGTGTGAGCCTGGAAGATTCTTCCCCAGAGACCCCACTAGGGAATGCAGCCTGCTGATGGAAGCCTGGATTTTAGCCTGGTGACACCCGCTCAGACTTCTAACCTGCAGACCTGTACCATAATAAGTATGTGTTGCTTTGAACCACTAAATTTGTAGTAATCTGTTACAGAGGCAATAGAAAACCAACGCAGGCCCCATTTCCCCAACATCCCAGCCTGAAAGATGAACACAGAGTTTTCCAAGGACATAAGCTACTTTTTCAAAAGGTAGTGTGAGCTCCCTGCCCTGAAGACAGGAAGCTGCTCATCCGATGAACCAAATGCGCCCTGTGACCGCCAGGACGTCAGCCGTAGGGATGACTCCACTTCTCTCCTCACCCAACAGGGTCACTTCTCAGTCAGAAGCAGGGCTCCGCCCCCCCCCCCCCGACACTTTACTCCTCGGAACCCTGGGGACCTGGGTTCCTCATTCATAGCTCCTGAAATAGGATCATGGTCAGGTTGAGGAAAGGTCTGTCTGGCCGGTGGGGAACCCGTGTCTGATGTGGAGCCAGGGACGGGGTAGGGGTCAGGAGAGCTGGAGACTAGGCTTCGGGCTCTGATTTGCTTTAGGACCTTGGGCCGATCCTTTCTCATCGTCACGGTTCCCCAACCTGTAAAACGGCTCGAGGTTCCTTCTAGATGGAAACTCCTTTGAGTCTCCGGGGAAGCAAGCGCCCAGCACTGGCCGGCTTCGGGAGTGCGGGCAAAGGGGGAGGTTTGGAGACAGTTGATGGGGTGGAGGGGGCCCCCAACACCCGGCTCCAAGGGCCGGCCACCGCGGGGTCGGCCGGAAAGGGAGGGAGGAGGGAAGGGCGGTGCCGGCCCCCCTGCGCCCGCCCCGCGTCTGGGCGCGCCCCTGCCCGCCCCGGCCCGGCCCAGCCCAGCCCGGCCCAGCCCAACCCAGCCCTGAGAGCGGGTTACACGCGCCGCCGGCCGGCCGCCTCCGCGTCCCGTGCGCCCCGCTGTTGAGGCCGGCGCCCCTGCCCTGCGCCGCTGTCCGCGCCCGCCGCCCGCTCGGCGCTCCCGGCGACCGTGACCCTGCCCCGGGCGCGGGGAGGAGCGGGCATGGCCCGCCGGGGGGCCGCCGCGCTGGCGCTGGCTCTCGCGCTGCTGGCGGTGGCCCTGGCCGGGGCCGCGGCCCAGGGCGCAGCCGTCGAGGGCCCCGACTACTACGTGCAAGAGATTTGGAGCCGGGAGCCTTACTACGCGCGCCTGGAGCCCGAGCCCTTCTCGCCGCCGCTGCCCGCGGGGCCCGGGGAGGAGGAGCGGAAGCTGCGCACGTCCGAGCCCAGGCCGCCCAAGAAGGCGACCAAGCCCAAGAAAGCTCCCAAGAGGGAGAAGTTGGCTCCGGAGACGCCTCCGCCAGGTAGGTAACTTTCTGCGCTGCGCGGCCCGAGGGGGCGCCCGTGGCTGTGCGCCTGTCCCGGCGGTGGCCGCCGGGTCTGAGGCGACCGCTGGCTTCGCTGTCCGTGTGTCTGGGATGAGAGACCCGTGAACCTCCCCATCGCTGCCCCCCACCCCCTTCCTAGGCAGTGCACTGCGCATCCCGCGGGCCGCTCCGAGCGCCCTGGAACTTAAACCTGACTGGCGGTCCCCTCTCAGGTAGAAACAGACTGTGCAGTTGGGAAGCTGGTCCCAATGCCCCAAGTTTGAAATTTCCTGGGCAAAGGATCTTTCTGCCGGACACTTCTTCCTCCTCTGCCTACTTTTACAGTCTTCTCCCAGGACGCTTTCTTGAGAGTGAATTTCCTATTTGGCGATGTGACTACTTGGTCTGTTTTGGCACCTTGGCCTTCTGGGAGAGCTCAGCGGCGGGCCTTTCCCCAGGCAGGTTCCCCTCTCGGCTCCCTCCCTCCCGCTTTCCGTGGGTCCCTTGAATCCTCTGTCCAGTAGGGGCAGGATGGCAGAGCCTCTGTCGGGGAGCCTTGGGCTGCAGCTGGACTCCTGTGCCGAAGGAGGAGGGGTTGGGGAAGCCCAGTGGCGCCTGAAGCCGGCCGTCTATCCCAGCCTTCTCAGTTGCATCCCCACTTTGTGCCTGCCCCGTCTTGGGGACATGACTTCCATTTGGTTTCTTACACTCCTTGAGAAGGGGGACTTTCTCTGCATTGTCCCAAATGTTCTTTGCTCAAATTGCAGAGGGTTGCCGTCCTAGTATTTAAAGATTGAGGAGTGAGGCAGGATTGTGGCCAAATTCTCCGGCCTTGTAACGGTCTTCCTTGAAAGGGGATACACGCCAGTGGCACCATTACACAGCTCCTGGCATGAAAGGCATCACCTTTGTTTGGTTAAACTGTTCACAAAAGGTAGCAGCGAGGCAGTGGGGAAGGAGCGCGGATGGCGGCCCAGAACTCTCGAGTGTGTGGGCCCATCTCAGCAGCTCCTTTCCACTTACCTGGAGGGGGAGTCCTGCCATATTTCAGTTTGTGGGCGGCTCTGTACATCTGCAGGCAGTTCTGTGAGTTGTGTAACCCTGAAGAGAACCATCCGGAATTCCCTATATTTTCTGGGGAATTATGGACATTAAGATTTGTAAAAACCATACTGGTTTAGTAACAGGAATAGGAGTGGGAAAAGACACTCATATGTGTAGACCATCCGCTGCGACTTTATTTAGGAGATTTATGGACAGCCGTCTCATTCATTCTTTCAGGGGTTCTGAGGGGTGGGCATTCTTGTGACTTGACAGATGAGGAAACTGAGGTTCTGACCACGTAGGCAAGCTGCTTAGGGTCACTCGCTGGCCTGGGAGATCTGGAAGCCCTCCTCCTGTGCTTTTAACTCAAGACCTTTTTTGTTTGGTAGTTTGAATCAAGCTGGCATGTGTTTTTGTTTTTTTTTAGTATCTGCTACGTGGTTAGCACAGCACTGGGCATGGTGGGGGGAGGTGGGTGGGAGACACATTTGTTAGGTTCTGGTGTTTACTGGGGGGACGGCAAGGGGAGCATGGAAGAAGCCCCAGACCGAGAGTCTGAGGACTGCACTTAACGCCCGGGTCTGGGGCTCAGCACTCAGCTTCCCGGACCTCAGCATCTTTATCCGCCCAAGACGACTAGTGCCTGCTACCTTACTTGTCAGCTGTTTGATGAGCTTTTCAGCAAAAGCTTGCAGTGTGTCAGCTCGTGGTTGTGCTAGCTCTTCTGTGAGTTCTTCATAATTCTGCAGGTCCTTACGGAGAACCTTTCCAACATCAGGTGCTGGGGGAGGTCCTGGGGGAGGGGAGCGCAAGACAGCCCCGGCCCCACCCTCCTGGAACGCACCAAAGTTGGCGGCTTGGAGAAGGTTATTGCAGGTGTGTTGAGGGCTGCATTGCTGATTCCCCAAAATAAAAACAGGGCCCTGGAAATTCCAGAGACTCAGCTTCTGGAGGGCTGCCTCCAGGCCTCCTGCCTGGAGTGTGTGTTTCTAATAAATTGTGTGGGGCTTTTCAGAGCTCCCCGACTCTGACAAACAAAGTGTGACCTTGGTCAAATACTTTCAAGTCTGTTCTCCCCATCCCGCCTTTTTGGGCACTTGACCACTGGAACCTTTTACCCTGGACCCCAAGTGGGGGAGCTTGGTTAAGACTGACTTTGATGAGGGGGGGGTCAGTGATAGTTTGTGCAGTGAAATTGCAGTAAGAGGAGATGAGTTTGCCCCCCTTAAGGGGTGGCTTGACATATGTACTGCTCGTGATATAATAGAAGCATTCGTTTCTGTTTGTCGTGAACTTCTGGACTGGGTAGATGGTGGCTGCTACATACCAGGCACTGTCTAGACACTGAGGTGGGAGTGAGAGGTTAGATTTAGAGAAGAAAAAGAATGTGAAAGCATATATAATTATTCATTGAAAAGTCTGTCATGTGCTTTGTCTTTGCAGATGATGAAATATTTTCCAGATAGCTGGTATCTTGCATAAAGCCTGGGCTCAAGGGAAGATGGAAGGCAGATGTTCTGTGCATCAGGGTCTAGGAGGGAGTCTTGTCTGAATCCCATAGGAAGGTTTACTTAAGGAGCCAAGGGCGTTGGGGATTTGATCTTGGTGTGAGTTTGACTTTGCCCCTTGACTGTTCTTTCATGCTACCACAGAAATGTGCAATGGATGTCATGGGCTGACATTCTCCTGGAAGTGGCTTGGACAGCTGAATCCTTTGGTTAATTGAGAGCATTGCATTTTTCCACGAGTGGCTGACAGATTCCGGAGAAGTAGAGCCCTGATATGCTGAATAGGTGGAATCTTAAATTTTTTTTAAGTTTTTATTTGGAAATAATTATAGACTCACAGGAAATTGCAGAAATAGTGCAGAGAGATCCTGTATACCAGGGGTCCCCAGTACTGGTCCGTGGCCTGTTAGGAACCGGGCTGCACAGCAGGAGGTGAGTGGCGGGCGATCGAGGGAAGCTTCATCTGTATTTACAGCCGCTCCCCATCACTCACATTACCGCCTGAGCTCCGCCTCCTGTCAGATCAGCGGAGGCATTAGATTCTCATAGGAGCACCAACCCTACTGTGAACTGTGCATGCGAGGGATCTAGGTTGCGCGCTTCTTATGAGAATCTAATGCCTGATGATCTGAGGTGGAGCTGAGGCTGTGATGCAAGCGCTGGGGAGCGGCTGCAAATACAGATTATCATTAGTTGAGAGGTTTGACTGCACAGAGACCATAATAATCAATTGCTTGCAGACTCATATCAAAACCCTATCAGTGAGCGGCATGTGAAAGCAAGCTCAGGGCTCCCACTGATTCTGCATTATGGTGATTTGTATAATTATTTCATTATCTATTACAATGTAATAATAATAGAAATAAAGTGCACAATGAATGTAATGTGCTTGAATCATCCCGAAACCATCCCCCCACCCCCCGTCTGTGGAAGAATTGTCTTCCATGAAACTGGTCCCTGATGCCAAAAAGGTTGGGGACCGCTGCTGTATACTCTTTTCCCAGCTTCCCCCAATGATAACATCTTTTAGAACTACAGTAAAGGATTTCTTAACCTTGGCAGTCTTGACATTTTGGGGCCAATTGTGTGTGTGTGTGTGTGTGTGTGTGTGTGTGTGTGTGTGTCGGGGCGAAGGCTGTCTTGTGCATTGTAGGATGTTTAGCAGCATCCCTGGCCTTGACCCACTAGATGCTGGTAGCACCCTCCCCCGAGTTGTGACAACTAAAATGTCTCTAGACATTGTCACGTCACCAGTGGGTTGAGAATCACTGCTATATAAAATATCAAAGTAGGAAATTGACGTTGGTACAATACTTTTAACTTTTAGGTTACATTCCCTGGTTTTCACGTGTACTCATTTGTGTGTGTGTGTGTGTGTGTGTGGTTCTCTGCATTGTCTCACATCTGTGGATTCATGGAACCATCACCACCATCAGGATACAGAGCTCTGAGAGCCTTTTCTGTGGTGGAGTGGGACTCAGTATCATCACATTTCTGAGGCCCTTGTCGTGAACATCAGAAACTCCCAGAATTTTAGAACTTCAAGGAACCTAAGTGTTCATTGCATGCAAGTTCTTGTTTATTGCAAGATTCCGACAGTGGGCTGCTCGGTGTTAAAAAATGATTAAAGAAGACACTTTAGGTGATATAGACTTTTTTTAACGCTTTCATGAAATGGACAGTCTCCTTGTGGAGAATGGCAAAATGGGGCAGGAGGCAGGAAGCTTTTATAGGACAGAGAATAAAGAACAAGGAAGAAGGACATAGAAAACATCTGGTTGGCTGGGGTGACACCGTCCACTTTGTTTGGGGTGAGAAGAGCCAGAGTTGGCTTGGCATTGGGGAATTGGCTAGCTATTTCTGACTAAGAGGAGATTGTTAGGAACAGGAAGCTTATCTAAGTTTTGTTTCCTGATGTGGCACCCCGGGTAAGAGCAACTCCATCTTGGGCCTGGAAGTTTACTTTTTAAAAATTATTTATTTTATTTTTGGCTGTGTTGGGTCTTTGTTGCTGCACCCGGGTTTTTCTCTAGTTGTGGCGAGCGGGGGCCACTCTTCACCACGGTGCACGGGCCTCTCACTGCAGTGGCCTCTCCTGCTGTGGAGCACGGGCTCCAGGCGCACGGGCCTCAGCAGTTGTGGCATGTGGGCTCCAGAGCGCAGCCTCAGCAGTTGTGGTGCACGGGCTTAGCTGCTCTACGGCACGTGGGATCCTTCTGGATCAGGGCTCGAACCCGCGTCGCCTGCATTGGCAGGCGAATTCCCAACCACTGCGCCACCAGGGAAGCCCCTGGAAGTTTACTTCAACACCAGTCTTGGCTCACACGTTTCCACTGATGGATGCACACCACCTTGCGAGGTTGCTTATCCATTGGATAAATAGTACTGACTGCTAGAATGTTCTTCTTCACAGGGACCTGGCAAGCTGCTTCTCTCTAATTCCATTTATTCAGCTGTTTCTAGCCAAATTCAATATTTTCTAGATCCCTGCAGTTGGAATGCTTTGAGGTCCAAAGAATGAGTCTCCTGGCCCCAGTTTTCGTCGTCCCAGGGTGAAGAGTGAGATGAGGGACCACATTCTGGGCATGGGAGTGGATTTGGGGTGTACTTCTCATGTCATCTCCAAATTGATGGACTTGGTTTGGAGCCATAGTTTTTGTAGAGAAAAAAATGGAACAGAGAAGTAAACCATAGTTATAGAACTGATTTGCCTTTTCCCTCCCAAGTGGTAGTAAGAAACAAACAAGTTAATAAACAAGACTCTTAATAGGTGATCTGAAGCTGTTTTGTTCTCCCCCCTCCACGGGGTTAGAAGTAGCCTTTAACTTTTGGGTTCCTGCTTGTTTGTTGCTTTCTTCAAGGACTGGGGAGCATGCGCCTCTGCTGGAATACACGCCCGCCTGCATTGCACCCATGGTTCTGGTCCACGGTCTTGAGTCCATGGAATTCTCAGAGTGGGCAGTGAGCCATGTTTGTTCGTCTATCTGTGCCCCGAACTGGAGAGTGTGCACTTTGTACTGTGTTGCCCCGGCTTGGGGCGGGGAGGCGGGGTGGGGGGGCGGCGGGCAGGCGGCGATAATCAAAGAGTTGTTATTTGAGCATATTTGGTTGTAAACAAAGCCCTTTCTGTTATGCGCTGCCAGCTAGTTGCTGGAAAGAGCTTCACTTTTAAGCTTTTGCTGCAACACTCTTCAGGGCGTCTTGCAAGGTTTGGCCTTCAGATGGAAATGTCTTCTGCTGGGCAAAGCTGGCGTGTGAGGATTAGATGAATGTGTTTGTAAATATTTCACTATATATTTTTTTTTTTTTTTTTTTTGCGGTATGCGGGCCTCTCACTGTTGTGGCCTCCCCCGTCGCGGAGCACAGGCTCCGGACGCGCAGGCTCCGGATGCGCAGGCTCAGCGGCCATGGCTCACGGGCCCAGCCGCTCCGCGGCATATGGGATCCTCCCAGACCGGGGCACGAACCCGTATCCCCTGCATCGGCAGGCGGACTCTCAACCACTTGCGCCACCAGGGAGGCCCTTCACTATATATTTTAAAAGCAATCACAAGGCTATCAGCACACCTAAACAAATAACAAGAAATCTTTATATCATGGTATTATATGTTCTCTTGTAGAGTTAAATCCGAAGTGTTTGGTCCAACTCCCTACAAAATTCCAAGGGAAAGGACTTTTTATAAAAAAGGTCTTCTCATGTACATCAGCAAGCAGCTTTCTAAGACACCACCTCTGTTTCCAAAATGCTTTCCAAAGTCAGCTATTCGCGCTGGCAGATCTCCTCTCGACTGTGCCCATGGTTCCAGAAACCAGGGTTTGTGCGTGGATAATGAACGGACAGACACTTGCGTGTTTGGGGAAGCTGGGTTGGATGCTGTGGTTCTTGAAAATAGCCATCGCGTTTCCTGCGTGCCCCGAGCATCCCTGGCTGCCAGACCTCACGGTGGATGGTGCCTTCAGTCCCATGGCAACAGCAGCCTGGGCCCTGGAACCTGGCCACGCCACGCGGCATGCAGGATCTTAGTTCCTGACCCCATGCACCCCGCAGTGGAAGCGTGAAGTCTTAACCACTGGACTGCCAGGGAAGTCCCTTGGAACCTGGATTATTGAGGTGGGGGTCTCCGCTGGATGTCTGAGGTGGCCAGGGAGCCTGAGCTCTCAGGCTTTGCGCCTCCAGCAACGGCTCTGCCTTCTGTGGCCTTCTGAGGTCCCTGCCCCCATCGCTGCTTTTCTGGGATCATGAAACCCATAAAACTGGGGTGGCTTTGGATGACTACGGGAAGGGCTAGTGTTCGTAACTGGCTGGGATCCCATCGACGACTGATCTGGGTATCGTAGGATGGTCAGAGCCACATGAGACACTTTCAGATGCTCATTTAAGACTCTAGATTTTTATGGAATACTTGATCCATGAGAGGCACATGTAAGGGTTTGGCATAGTTTTTTCAGGAGTCAGAGAGATTCAAAATCTGTCTCTGCCACTCATGGGCACGTGTGACATCTTCACGCCTTGAATTCCTCACTGTGACAGGGGAATAATAATAATAATGATAATAAGCTTCCCAAGGTGGTGTGAGGTTAGAAGGTCGATGCACAGCCTCGCAGTCTTTCGAGGGACAGGTCAGAGGCAGCTTCTACCCAGTGTCCTCAGGTTCCCCAGCTACGTTGAGTCCTGATGGGTCCCGCTTAGCAGTGCAGCCCAGGTTATTGGCGTTTCCTTCTCTGAGTCTCACTCCCTCCACTTCTTCATTTGTGCTTCATGAAATCACCTCTCACATTCACTCCTGCCTCCAAGGCCTTGTCTCAGGCTGGTTCCAGGCAGAACCCAAACGGAGACCAGCAAGTACCAGCAGTGCCCCCTGCAGGGCTGGCACACCCCACCTACTGTGGTTACCGGGGTATCTCTTTAAAGGCTAAGGGCTTCTTGCTTGGTTGCAGGTCAGGAAGGTGGCTGCTGCTGCACAGAGGCTGGGTGTGGCTTTGCCTTATGCCCTGGGGACCCTGGTGGAGGCCAAGTCTTCTGCACAAGACCAAGGTCTTTCTTCTGCACAGAAGGCCAGCCCAGAGGAGGACACAGTCCGATCGGCTAGTTTCCCAGGGAAGACACAGCCGAGCAGGAGGAGGGGAGGGCTTTTGATTGATTGATTGATCGATTGACTTTGATCCAGCCCTGGTAAAAAAGTACTTAGAAAATTGCACTGGGGCTTCCATCTCCAGCCCAGACCATTCAGGTCACTGATGGACGGAAGCAGGCACGTCCTTCAGCCACTCAGCCCCTTTTTTTCAGGCTTCACCTGATCCCTGGGAAACCTCTTTCTTTTTTTTTTTTTTTTTGCGGTACGTGGGTCTCTCACTGCTGTGGCCTCTCCCGTTGCGGAGCACAGGCTCTGGACACGCAGGCTCAGCAGCCATGGCTCACGGGCCCAGCCGCTCTGTGGCATGTGGGATCTTCCTGGACCGGGGCACGAACCCGTGTCCCCTGCATCGGCAGGCGGACTCTCAACCACTGCGCCACCAGGGAAGCCCTGGGAAACCTCTTTCTGCCAGGAGCTTGACTGTCTCAGATTTGGGAACTGGATAAGGACACAGGCTGTCCCCTCCCTGTGTCATGATCCTTTTCTTGCCAACACACACAGGGAGCACGAGTTTCTGATTTTATTTATTTATTTTTTTGGCTGCTCCGTGCAGCCTGCAGGATCTTAGTTCCCCGACCAGGGATCAAACCCACACCACCTACAGTGGAAACCTGGAGTCTTAACCACTGGACCGCCAGGGAAGTCCCAGGAGCACAGGTTTCTAACCGCGTTTGTTTCGGCTTTTCACGTTCACCTGCAAGGTCCTCCTTGGTCCCATGGTGTTTGAGAAAAGCGGAATTATTGTCTGTCCCGGTGCCGCGAGGCTGCCTCTCTGGGGAGCTCCCGAGAACCTGCAGTGGCTTGGTTTCCCGCATGGCCTTCCTCCTCATGCGGGTTCCCTCACAAGAGCCAGGCAAGCAGCTTTGGGCGGGGCTGCGTCCTTCACGAGACGGAGTGCAGGTGCCAGAGGGCTGGAATTTCTTGGGAAAATGCAAATATGCAGCAAAGAATTTTTTCGGATTCTGGGGTTGCTACTGTAAGTAAGCTCCTAGTATAGAGAGGGGAAAAAATAGTTTCCTGTCAATCAAGAAGCATATTTATCACCATGGACCAGAATAGAATATGTGGCCTGCATTGGCAATTCAGTTTGCTACTCTTAAGAAATTCAGTTTTGTCACGCAGCCCAGATGGAGATGTTGATTTGGTCCTGGCTCCTTCTCTGTACATTATTTCCACTTCACTCTTTCTGTCATCTGTACAGACCATGTGCTGCCTTTCTTGCTGTAAGAGAAAAAGGGGCAGGGAAGGGCCTAGGCCTGGCATCAGGCTCCTGCTCTGCTTCCTCCTGGCTCTGTCCGTGACCTTGGGTGGGTCTCTTGTCCTCTGAGCCTCCGTGCCCCCCTCTGTAGAATAATGTTCATAGCAAGCTTCCTGCCCTCGATGGGTATTTGCCAAGATCGAATGTTTTAGTCTGTGTGAAAATGCCTTGTAAATTGTGCCTCATGCGCCACGTGTTGGCTGTTACTCTTCCAGCAACGGGGATGGTGCTTTGTGACGGTGGGGACTTGGGACTAATAGGAAGGGTGAGAAGGTGGAGGCCGTCTTTTATTCAGAGGTCACTGCAGGTCAGGCACGGCCCTCAGTGCTTTGACGTATGTCATCTCTTTCCTCTCCGTAACTTCCACCGAGGCAGGTATCATGTCTCCTTATTTCACTGATGAGGGGAATTAGCATAGGAGGGGTGAGGTGGGTCCCCCGAGGCCACACATGGTGGGTGCGGTGGCAGAACCTGACCACCTGGGGCTGGAACCAGATCTGTAGGTACATGTCCTGGAAGTGTAGCTTCCCTAGAGAAGGTGGCAGGTGCCCTGCCTGTTTTCTCTGTCCCTTTGCCACTCCCTGCGGGGAATCTGTTCCCCAGTTTGGTCTCAGGGGTGATAGCACATCTGCCTCACATCTGGGCCATTATTGGATTCCCAGAGCTGAGTACAGGGCGTGGGTCCAGCCCAGGGGAGTGAGGCTGAGGGTGTTCGTGGGGCCGTGTCCTCTGACTGTGTCTCCCATGCTGCCCGTGGAGGCCCCGTAGGGGTTGCCTGGGCAGAGGGAAGGCCTGCAATGAATGGCCGGCTTCCAGGGAGGGGTTGGATGGCTTTTTCCTCTCATATTTTGTAAAACTTTTGCTTCCCTTAACATATTCTCTTTCTGCCAAATCAGACGCTTGATTCTCAAAAGTTATGGCACCCAATTTTCCAAACAATCAAGATTTTTACAGACCCTCGATCAGGCTCTTTCAGAAGTCATCTTTGGAGGTCACCGGGCTCACATTCCTACCCACAAAAATGAGACAGATGCCGAGGTGACATTAGGCTGATGTCATCAGATGCACTCAGATTGGCAGTCTTCCTCCTCTGGCCTTTCTGAATGTTTTGGTTTATTGATTTCCTTGACCCGAGGAGGACATTTAATTTTGTGATTTTTTTTTTATTTTTTAGCTTACATGAAAAATGAAAGATATGCCCAGCAGGTATCACCCAAGAATATGATGGAGACAGAATTGCCTGTGGCTGGGCCCAGTGCACCCTTGAATTTTTTGAAGATTTTCTTGATAATTTTTTTTTTTTTTTTTTTTTTGGTGACTGTAGAACTATCTGAAATGATTTCATTAATTGGCACAATCCACTAGATGTTTTTGGTATTTCAACTTGCTTTTTAAAATCCAAGCTAAGTATCTTTCTCCATAGACCCTCCCTTCCTCTTGTTGTCTCATTGGTCATCTACTGACTCACGGTCATTCATGATCATTTGTTCCTCACAGACTTAACCAGACTCTGGAGGGAGGGCAGTGAGCAAAACCAGACACAGTTCCTGCCCCCATGAACAGAACGACATACGTTACATGTGTTTGATAATGCTACACAGGACGGGTGTGCAGAGCCATAGTGGGGGCTGCTGACACCACACCCAGGTCCTCGTTTCCCACTGGCACACCCATCCCACAGCTGCTGGGGCTTGGCTGTGATGGCTCACAGCTGCTCCCCTCTCTGGAGCATGGTCCTTGGAAGGCGACAACTCCCACCACCCCACACACACCCCTCCCCCGCAGTAGATCAGTCTGTAGCCAGAGGCGAACCAGCATAGGAAAAGGTCTCAAGGTGGGGCAACACTGTGCAGTTCCAGCTCCAGAGCTCCCCATGGGATCTGGCAGAGTTAGACTCTGCCTGGGAACACAGCCTAGCTTAGCTCCTTCCTCTGCCTCATCTTGCTTCCTTCCTTCTTTTCTCCTTGGAGCCCTCCCTCAGTACATCACCTGCACCAAACCCCTGCCTCAGGCTCCACACAGAGGCAACTTGACCAAAGACAGGTGCTCTCAGAGCCCATCCAAGGAGACATTGATGTAGGTGGGGAGTTGAGGAAAACCATCTCAAAGAGGGCATGGCCGAGCTTGGATTTGCAAGATCAACAGGAGTTAAATCGATGGAGAGTGAATGGAAGGATATCGCAGGAGGAGGCACGGCACATGCCGAGTTCCGGTGGGCAGGAACTATGAACTGCGGGCTGAGAGGAAGCCAGTGTCTGTGGAGCAGAGAGAGAGTCCAGCGCGAGAGGAAGCTGGACGGGCCCGCGGGGCACGAGCAGGCAGACTCCCTGGGCTCCAGGAAGGAGTTCCTCCAGTTGGTGGGCAGCATCATCACACCTCCAGATACCCAGCCGGGGCCTTGGAGAGTTAGGTGGGAGGAGCCCAGCATGGCAGGAAATCTTACCCCGGGGTCAGAGGTCTGGAGTTCAGCTCCATTTTATCCATTAGACGTGGTGTCACTTTTGGGGCCCCAGGGAGGGTCCAAGGTACTCCACAGGACATTTTGCGGTCTTAGAACAGTAACCACCTGCAAGTGTGCACTGTGTTTATTAGGAGTGGTTATTCCCCTGGGTGTTCACAGTAACACCCTTCCTTTCCTTTAACCACCGGCCTTTCTTTTAACCGGGAAGGCAGAGGGTAGAGGCGGCTGCTTTGCAGGAGAAGATGGCTGAGTCCTCACCAGCCTGGGATGATCCTGACATGTGTGACATCTCTCTCTTTTCTTTTTAGGTAAAAAGAGCAACAGAAAAGGCGTGAGGACCAAGGGCTCTGAGAAGGCTGCCGGCGATGAGCACAGGGTCCCTGTAGCCCGCGACGCTGTCAGAGAGGGTGAGTGAGGCCCCTGCTGCATCTCCGGCCCTGGGAGGGCGCAGGCCCCGGCGCAGCAGCCGAGTCCTGAGCACAGGTCTGCCTGGGGTCTGCTGCCCCTTCTGGACCATCCGTACAGGGGTGAGAACACTCACGGGCTCTGTCTGCTGCTGCGCACAGCAACCCACAGCCCGATTTTCCCCATCAGCTTGACTAAGGGCATTTCTGAATTTCCTGGAGCTCTTGGTTGCCTCCCCTGCCCTCCCCCCTCAAAGACAACATCATTTCCTTTCTTGTGGGGCCTCGTAGCTGCCCGCAGCCTTGTGTGTGCATTTCTTGTCTCCCAGACGAACCCAGGGCCTCCAGTGTCAGAGGTCAAGTCTTCTACTTCCAAAGCATGTAATGCTGGGCCTGGCATTTTACAATCATGTGAAAATACCGGTCCTTTAAGTACTTACCTTAGGATGGTCAAAGCCATTCGTTCTAGACTCATGGACAAACTCTGACCCACTAGCTAGAGCTATTACTATGATTATTAACTATTACAATTACCTGTATCGTTCTCTCTCTTACTCTAAAGTAGGGTATCTGGGATGACATTTGTGCCGATATTAGTAATAGTGAACGTGTATTAAGCACTTACGCTCTCAGTAACTGCCAAGCACTGGGCCTCACACTTCACAGCTCCTGACGCCCCTCTGAGTATTGTGGGTATTATTATTGTCATCACCATCATCATCGTCGTCATCACAGATGAGGAAAATGAGACTCAATAATATGGATCGTTTGCCTCCCGTTACGCAGTTTGCAAGTTGTAAAACGGGGATTTGAACCCAAGATTTGCTGGTTTCTGCTCAGCAGCACAGCTGCTTGAAATAAATAGAGCATTTCACAAATTGGGGTTTATAGAGGCAGGATCCGATTCCAGTTGCCGCGTGAGCCCATAAACCGTGTAACAGAGTTGATTGTCACACAGGGAATCGTGTGCTCCTTTAGGCAGAGTGTAATGATCTGGGGCTGTGTTTCTAACCAAGAACTTGCCATCAAAGACATCATAGATATGACTAGCAGTGCATCCTAAAACAGAAACAGAAGTTCCACAGCAGTGAACTTCTGCAATCACTGAATAACTGAGAATTCTATTCCATCATAAAGTGGGCAGGTGTGCACTGGACACATTGCCCTTGGGAGGGCCCAGCATATCAGGACGGTGTGTGGCGGACCCAAGGGGTGCTAAGGCTGTGTTCCTGCCGGTTCACCCTGAGAGTGTGGGCCTTGGGGGTTTCAACTAAATGGGTGGTAGTGAGACTCCCACCTTGGGTGGGCCTCGGGCATGACTCTTTGTCCCCTTGCCCCAGCAGGCTGATAAAACACCAGCTGTTTCTCAGGATCACAAGTCACAGGGCTAAAGCAGCTTCTAGTCTGGCCTCACCTCTCTGGGTTCTGCTGCTGTCAGATCTGGACCAGAGAGTTCTTTCTTGTCTTGTTAATTCTTAGATGCTTTCAAACATATTTTAAAAATAGTTTTTCCAGTTTTGTTTGTAGCTTTAGCACAAGGGCCGGTTTGAATTATCTTACTTCTCCATTACCAGAATTGGAAGTTGGTACAATTTTGAAAGGCATTTTCACAAAGGTTTTTCAAGGCCCATTTCTGTACCCACGTGTGTGTACACGTAGACTCTGAAGTCCACACTTACCTCCTGTTCTGCCACACGAACATTCTCCTTCCCCACCCTGGCCCACTCAGGATTGTTCCCCCACCCTTCACCTCAGAGCCCTGTCTGAACAGTTGGGACCCTTGGTCTCAAAGGCAGCCATTCTGGCTCTGATTCTTTGAGCGCCCTGGACGTGATTTTGGCCTGTGAGCCTTGTTCACATTGCTCTTCTATTAAAACAGAATTGAGGGGCTTCCCTGGTGGCGCAGTGGTTGAGAGTCCGCCTGCTGATGCAGGGGACACGGGTTCGTGCCCCGGTCCGGGAAGATCCCACATGCCACGGAGCAGCTGGGCCCATGAGCCATGGCCGCCGGGCCTGCGTGTCTGGAGCCTGTGCTCCGCAATGGGAGAGGCCACAGCAGTGAGAGGCCCGCGTACCGCAAGGACAAAAAAAACAAAAACAGAATTGAGGGCAACCCTGGGGGGGAAGAGAAGCTGTGTGGGCCCTGGTATGCAAATATGGGAGGGAGCGAGATGGTGAGGAGAGGAGGTCATGTGCAGGAGGCAGGTGGCACAGCAGTTAGGAACACTGGTCTGGACCAGGAGGGGACACCTGTGGGTGGCGCTGGGCAGACCAGGGCCTCGGATGGACAGCTGGGCAGGCTCAGGACCCCGCATCCATCATTCTCTCAGCATCTCCTCTGGTCGAGCTGGGGGCCTCGCTGGAGCTGGGGCAGAGTGAAGGGGTGGGGAGGGTGGCTGTCACTTACACTGTGTCCAAGGCGACAGGTGGACCAGATGTCACCTGCTTCATTTTCAGGGCAGCGGGCAGTACAGATGTTAACCACACCGAGTTATGTGAGTGACTGGCATCAAAGGGCTCGTGTTAGATGTGGATTTGAAACCGCACAACCCAGATTGGGACTTGAACCCACTGTCTTTTAATTGAGATGATAGACCTGGTCTCCGGACTTAATGAAACCCAGGTTCTTTATGTCTCATTGCAGAAAGAATTCAGTGAGAGACAAAGTGATAGGTAAGAAGTGGATTTAGAGAGATACACATTTCAGAGACAGAATGTGGTCTGTCTCAAAAGGCGAGAAGGGCTTTGGGAGGAACACACTCCACAGACAGAGTGTGGGCCATCTCAGAAGGCGAGAAGCCCCAGAATAATGGGGTGGTTAGTTTTTATGGGCTGGGTCATTTCATAGGCTAATGAGTGGGAGGATTATTCCAACTATTTTGGGGAAGGCGCGGAGATTTCCAGGAATTGGGCCACCGCCCACTTTTTGGCCTTTTATGGTTAGCCTCGGAACTGTCATGGCACCGGTGGGTGTGTCATTTAGCAGCTAATATATGCCAGTGAGCGTATGATGAGGCTCAAGGTCCACGGGAAGTCGAATCTTCTGGGCCCACTGGAAGTTGAATCTTTGGCCATCTTGGCCCTAGTTGGTTCTAACTAGTTTTTGTCGTGTCCCCAATGGTTATGTCATTCTTTTAAAGGTTGTGCCCAGTCCCCTTCCCTCCTGTTTCAGACTCACCCTGAGAGAATCTTAGCTTTAAGGGAGAGATTATGTACATGGCTGTCACCATGACTAAGGATCAGTGTCAGCTGTGGTGAGTCTCCAAAATACATCTTGGATATTGTTCTATAATAGTATATGCAGTGGTTGAATTATTGGTGTAGTTCTTCCCCTCTCCCTATATGTACAGCCTTTGCCATATGACTTCTCAGTTCCCTTCACAAAAGGTGAAAGCCCCTTGACTTTGGGCTGGTCCGTGTGCCTAGGTGAGGCCAATAGAATAAGGTGCACTGACAAGGTGCCAGTTCTGTGCTGAGGGACTTTGTTTGTTTCCACTTGCTCCTTGCACCCTGCCATCTCCATGAGAAGAATGCATGCATCTAGGCCACTGATCCAAGGAGCCTGGGAGGTGAGTGAAGCAGATATGGGCCCAATCTGCAGCCTGGAGCCACCAGCTGAGCCCAGATGATCTGTAGACAACTAAGGAATAAGTGCCACTGAGAGTCTGTGGTGTTCTGTTACACAGAAATAGCTGACAAATACAGTGAAGAAGAAAACCCTCATTTTTTAAAAAGTTGCATCGTGTTCTGTCGAATGGATGTTCTATAATTTATTTAACCTCCTAAGTGAAGGACATTTAGGTTGTTTCCAATATTTTGCTGCTATAAAGAGTATCGCAGTGAACTTAACGTATACCCTGTCACTTACCATGCACTGCTTGCAGAATAACTCCCTGCTTGCCATTCAGAGCCCACCATGATTTGACTTATTCCTGTCCTCTGCCTCCCTTTTTTTCCAACCAGACAGGATCATGTTTCTCAGACATGCCCTGTGCTGAAAGCTCACTCACGTGTTTCCTCCGAAGGGAACTGGGCAAGCGTCTCAGTTGGTGATGCAGAGGCAGCTTTGGGGTCAGGCTCTACCCTCGCTGGCTGTGATGCTCTGGGCAAGTTACTGTCTCTGTGACTCAGTTTCCTCCTCTGTAAAGAGGGGATAATATGTCTTTTATAGGGTTTTGTGGAGATGAAATAATGTGTGCAGAGTGGAGTGTACACAGTAAGCTGTCAGCAAACATTAGCTATGATTTTTATTTGCTGTCTTGGGAGTTTTCATGCCTTAGTTATAGGAATTGGCAGATATTTTTAAAGGATCAGATCGTAAATATTACACAACTTATGGGCCAACATGCAAAGTTGAGCATATTATGTTGGTACTTAAGTAACCATTACAAAATGTAAAAACGGTTCTTATCTCATGGGCCGTACAGACACACATGGCTGGGTTTGGCCCTCACGTGGGCTGTAACTTGCTGGCTTCTGCCTTAGAACTTGATGGTTCTGCCTTAGAACTTGATGGTTCTGCTGTAGCTTGCTGGCTTCTGCCTTAGAACTTGATGGTTCTGCCTTAGAACTTGATGGTTCTGCTGTGACTTGCTGGCTTCTGCCTTAGAACTTGATGGTTCTGCCTTAGAACTTGATGGTTCTGCTGTGACTTGCTGGCTTCTGCCTTAGAACTTGATGGTTCTGCCTTAGAACTTGATGGTTCTGCTGTAACTTGCTGGCTTCTGCCTTAGAACTTGATGGTTCTGCCTTAGAACTTGATGGTTCTTCTGTAACTTGCTGGCTTCTGCCTTAGAACTTGATGGTTCTCTCGGAAGCCTGCCCTGATCACCTGTCCTTTGCTTTCCTGTATCTCTTCCTCAGGCTCCTGGTCCTCTCCTCTCTCACATCACAGTGATTCCTGTGCACGGCTTTTCTGACATGGGAGGCCATGAATGCTTATGAGCAGGCTCCCTGTGTGATTCACCTCAGGAAATGCCCAGCGTCGGTAGCAGCAGCACTCGACCAGAATAACAAACCTGTTTATCGCGCACCCACGCTGTGTCGGCACTAGTGTTCTGGGGTAGAGATCAGGTGTTCCATGCGTGTTGAAGTGGATTCTCCATGGCCCAGATCAGCAGGACTGGCCCTCCACAGGAAGTGCTCTTTGATCTGTAGGAAAGAAGCTTGATTTCCTGCCATCATGGAAATAGGGTGGTTTCCCAAAGCAGTACGTGTCGGTGAATGGAGTGCCTTCAGCACTCTGCCTCGTGTTGGGTTGGGTGAGATTTGAGGCCTCTACCAGGTACCATGCTTGGGGGTTGACCTACCTTGTGTGTGTGTGTGTGTGTGTGTGTGTGTGTGTGTGTGTGTGTGTGTGTAACTTGAGGGTTTTCCTTTGTATCACAGACAGTTTGGCTTTTGGCTTTTCATCCAAGCCCTTGCTGTGAGCCTTGCCCCTTGTTGCAGGGCCAGATGGCTCTCGGAGGCTCAGCTTGGTCGTCTCCCAGATGTCTGGCACAGCTGTGGAGAGCAGTAGAGTGAGTCCCAGATTCCTGATTTGGGAGGAGACGGGGCCGACATGGTCTCAGCTGCCCTGGAAGACGCTGTGATAAAGGATCACATCTGTATTTCGGATTCCTTTGGAAGTGAGAGGGGAAGTGAGGGGTGGCAATTGGGACAGAATCACACCACCCTCTTGGACAAGCCTTGGTTGGGAAGCCTGAAAGATGTGGACACTGGAAAGCCCAGGGCTCCTCCATCCTTGCTACTTTTTCCACTTTCAGCTCCATCTCAAACATGTCTAAAAAGTTCTTCGATCTCTAAAATGAAACCTGTGTCCCCTGAGCTTTTTCTAGCCTCTTGCACTTTGGAGAGGTTTATTTTTTCCTCCAGTGGTTTTGCCGTGGCAGGGTCTTCACTGGGTCAGATCAGGGGCCCTGGGCTCGTGCCCTCTGCAGTTGATGGCACATTGAGTGTGTTGATTGACACCATGTGGGCAGCCCAGGTCCATGGGCTTCAGAAGCCTCAGTCTGAAACCAGAGCCACAGTGGACTTGCCGGCCTAGAAATATCTCCCAGACAAGGGGTCAGGGAACAGAGCTCTGATGTGTCAGTAGCACTGGTTTGGTGGCACTGAAAGGTTCCATTCATTTCTATCACCCAGTTGACCCCAGCTGCGGTTCTCGGTGACCAAGATCACACTAGTCCATCATTGGAGGAGGGATTCTAGTGCTGCAGCTCCTGTGAATCCTCATGACAGAGGCCAGCACATGTGCTCTTGTCGCTCTTGGAGTTTTGTTCTGTGACACTGTCAGCCTTCATTCCATCTTCTCAAAACTTCTGTGTGAGACCGTCTTTATTCTACATTGCTGCCTCTGGATGGATTTAGCAGAAAACCCAATTCACCTTGTCACATGCTAAAACTTTAAAAAAAAAAATTAACCCACTTCAAGTGGAAGTTGTTTTAAAATTGATTTCTTTACTGCTTTATTAGACATTTTGAACTATGAAAATAGTGAATGCGCCTTGTAGAATATTTGGAAGATACAGAAAAATGCAAAGAAGAAAATGAAAGGAATCCACAGTCTTATCTTCCAGAGATAGCCATGGTTTACATTTTGGAGTGTGTCTTTCCAATCTTTCCTCTCTGTGTGTATGTGTGCATGTGTGTGTGCATAAGAACAACATCACAGGTATGTGTATAGATCACACACATGCTTTTTGCAAAACTGAACTAGTCTTCTTTTGTACCCTTCTATTCTCATTTAACATGCTGTTACTTTCCCATCATAAAATATTCTTTTACAACATTACGTAACATTATTTTCCATTTTATGATGGTTTCCTAACTATTACTGTGTTTTTAATGTTCCTGTTGTTTCCAGTTCTTCCCTGATGTGGTCAGTTCTGCTCTGCACCCTGGTGTCTGTGGCTTTGCTCACCTACTCCTTGGGCTTGTTTCCTTGAGGAGGGACTGCACAGGTGTGATCCCTGTCTTCCAGAAAAGTTTATACCAACTTGTGCTTTTATCAGCTTTTACCCACTTTCTATTAGGGTGTGTGTGTGTTGATTTATAAGAGCTCTTTATATATGAAGGACAGGGCCCCTCTATTGATACATTGCAATACAGGCAGTGAGGAAGTCTGAAAGCAAACTGAGTGGAGATCAAAGCCCAGTCCTTGGCTCACTAGCTGTCTGACCTTGGGCATGATGTTTAACCTCTTTGTTCCTCAATTTTCTCAAACATACAAGGGGGATAATACTTGGACATGCCCGTAGGATTGGGATAAGTATTAAATAAGATGACTTGAACGAAGCACAACAGTGGCTGACACATGGTAAATGCTCAGTAAGGGTTACTATTACCTTATTAGGTCCCATTGAATGAGCTTCCTATCAGTCATTCACTGGGGCACTGGCCATCTTTCTTCTGATAGAGGCTGAGTTGGAAGACGTGTCTTGGCATGAAAACCAAATGGGTGCGAATGAACCCCAAAAGGTGCAGGCATCCCCACTCCCAGCTGTAGGCGGCTCTAGACCAGGGCATTGCTCCCCCGAGAGTAGAGGCTGTGCGGAAAAGTGGAACCATGCTCCCCGAGGGCATCCTGCTTCCAAGAGGGAGGAGGGGAGGGCAGAGCTGAACTATACACACCATGTATCGGTGCCTGTGTACCAGTCAGACAGGTTACCCCAAGGGCAGGTGAGTCAGGTGGCAGAGAGAGGTATGGAACTCCCCTCAGGAACATCCCTCCTCATGGAAGCCAGGAGCGAAGAAGTGTTCTCTTTAGCATATGCCTACAAGTTTAAAATTCTTTCATCTTCCTGGAGAATTGTAGGGTTTTTTTCCTATTGTGTATTGACTTTCTTGATGACTAATACTACTTTTTGACTTAAAAAATCTATTTTATGTGACATTAAAGAAGCTATATAGCAATTTAAAAATTATTGTTTAAGCTTCGATTATCTTTTATAAAGGCCTGAACCATGTAGGAATATAGAATAATCTGTTCCTTGAAAGTGTGAAAGAACTAGGCTATAAATTCATCTGAGCTGGGCACTTTCCATAGAAGAAATTCTTTGATAATTCTTTACTTTCTTTCATGGTTCTTGATCTATCAGGTTTTTTTAATTCTTTTGAGTTCATATTGATAAATTTTATTTCTCAAGGTATCATCACTCCATTCATATACTTTTTTGAAACTTATTTGTTCATTTACTTTAGAGCAGTTTCACATTTACAGAAAAATGAGAGGAAAGGGCAGAATTCCCATGTACCTCCCCTCCTGCTCTAGTTTCTACTATTAGTAACACCTTGCATTTGTGTGGTGCATGTGTTACAACTGATAAGAGTATTGGTACCTTCTTATT
The DNA here is from genome assembly GCF_025265405.1 of Mesoplodon densirostris. Classification (NCBI taxonomy): domain Eukaryota; kingdom Metazoa; phylum Chordata; class Mammalia; order Artiodactyla; family Ziphiidae; genus Mesoplodon; species Mesoplodon densirostris. Next base: position 8,586,818 of record NC_082661.1, read on the forward strand.
AACTAAAGTCTGTGGTTTTCATTAGTGTTCACTCTTTTTGTTGAACATTCTATGGGTTTGGACCAAGATGTAATGACGTATCTACCATGTATAATACAGAATAGTTCCACTGCCCTAATAGTCTCCTGTGTTCATCCAATTCATTCCTCCTTCCCCCAAACCTCTGGCAACCACTGTCTCCAGATTTTGTCTTTTCCAAAGTGTCATATAGTTGGAATCATACAGTATGTAGCCTTTAAAGACTGGTTTCTTTCACTTAGCCATTTACATTTCAGGTTCCTCCAGGTCTTTCCATGGTGTGCTTGAGAGCTCATTTCTTTTGATCATGGAATAATATTCCATTATATGGCTGTACCACATACATTTGTTTATTTATTCATCTGTTGAAGGACATCTCAGTTGCCCCCAAATTTTGGCAGTTAAGAATAAAACTGCTATAAATATTCATGTGCAGGTTTTTGTTTGGGCATAAATTTTCAGCTCATTTGAGTAAATACCAGGGATCGTGACTGCTGGATCATAGATAAGAGTATGTATGGTATTATAAGGAGTTTTGTCTCTCTCTTTTTTTTTTTTTTTTTTTTGCGGTATGCGGGCCTCTCACTGCAGTGGCCTCTCCCGTTGCGGAGCACAGGCTCCAGACGCGCAGTCTCAGTGGCCATGGCTCACAGGCCCAGCCACTCCATGGCACGTGGGATCCTCCCGGACCGGGGCACGAACCCGTGTCCCCTGCATCGGCAGGCAGACTGTCAACCACTGCGCCACCAGGGAAGCCCCTGCAGTAGTATTTTTGCTTGTACTGCTTTGTATAGAATATTTCCTACTTTTATTGTGAAATAAAACATACGTATAGAAAAAGTCCATAAAATATATGTTTTGTTAACAAATAATTATAAAGCCAATCCCTATGTAACCATCACCTGGGTCAAGAAGTAGATCATCGTCAATCTCCCCATCATGTCTTTATCCCTTCAACTCTAGAGGTTACCTCTATCCCAACTTTGTTAACATTTCCTTAGTTTTCTTTATAGTTTTACCACTTATGTTTGTATTTCTAAATGAGTTCGTTTGGCCTGTTTTTGCAATTTATATAAGTGAAATTATAGCTTGTGTATTCAGTCATGTCATGTATCATTCTATCAGTGTTCTACTTGTTTGGTTCATTCATTTTCATTCCATCATAGGAATACACAACAATTTCTTTATCCATCTTAATGCTGAAGGACATTTGACTTGTTTGCAGTTTCTATATTTTATGAAAAGTGCTGCCAGTGAAAGTCCTTGCACACACATCCTCGTGTCCACGGGCTTGAGTTTCTCCTGGTGTGCATACAGTTAGGCATGGAATGACTGGGTTCGACTTGACTGTTGAACAAATGCTCAGTTGTTTTCCTCAGTGGCCATTGCATCCTGATTTCCCATCAGCATGGTGTGGAGCTGCCATGGCTCTGCATCCTGAACGACTGTTGTATGATCAGACTTTAATATTTTGCCGGTCTACTGGGTGTATAATGGTTACCTCATTGTGATTTCATGGACAGTTGCTAATTGCTAATGAAGTTGAGCATCTTTTCATATATTTATGTGTCTTTTTGGGTGAAATTCCTGTTCAATGCTTTTCATATAGACTTATCCATTCTAAGTATGAGCTCTGACTTTATAGCGTTTGTAGCAAATATGTTCTTTGCTTCTGTGACTTAAGTTTTGTTCCTATGGGCTCTTTTAATAAACAGAAATTCTGAATTATGATGAAGTCAAATATATCAGTCTTCTTTATGGTTGCTACTATTTGTGATTTCTTTAAGAAATTCCTTTTTAAAAAGTCATAAAGACATTTTATACTACTTTCTAATGCTTTCTAATTCCTTTTTTCTCTTTCTCATTTAAGTTTTTATATATTAGAATGGATTTTGTTTGTTTGTGATAGGAGATTGAAGTTCAGTTTAATTATTTTTCTTGGAAGAACCCAAATGGAATAATAATTGTTTCCCCACTATTATGCAGGGCTGCCCTTAGTGTTGGATATCAAGTGTCCATATATGCTTGGCTTTGTTTTCAGGCTCCCAGTTCTCTTCTTTATCATTACTTCATTTTTCTACCCGTACATAAAATATCTCACTCTCTTAATTATTATAGCTTTATGATAAATCTTGATATCTGATAGAGCAGAACTTTGTTCTTCTTCAAAAGTTTTGGTTATTATTGACCCACTGAAAGTGTGTGTGCACATACACACATTTACACCATGTAGTCAAGTTCTTTAAAAACTGTCCTGGAATTTTGATTAGAGTTGCATTAATTCCATAAAATCAATTAGGGGAGAATTTACATATTTATATTGAGTTTTCTAATCCACGAACATGTATATCTCCGTATTTCTTACATCTTTCAAAATATATCTCAATACATGGGCCTTGCACACTTTTAAATAGATTTATTCTTAGATAATTGACATCCTGTGATGCTTTAAATTTCAGTTTTCTAATTCTCTTTTGCTAGTGTACAGGAGTACAGTTGATATTTGAATGTTGATTTTATACCCAGCAACTTTGATAAACTCTTATTAATTATAAATTTATTCATATATTAACTTGGATTTGGCTACAGAATCAATGTACACTAAATAATGACAGTTTTCTTTTTCCTTTCCATGTTTCAAGGCTTTTATTTATTTTTCCCTACTGCATTGGCAAAGAGCTTAGTTCAAAAATAATAGATCTTTCCTTGTAGGTTTTAATTCTGTCTTTGGATTTTTAGTTTTTTTGATGTTTGGCTTATCTTAAATATTTTCTATCTTTTTTTTTTCAGCATATCCTTTTCATGGCAAGTAGAGGCCATGTCTCTTGCACTATATGTAGGGTGAACAACATTTTCCTGGTTATTACATCAAATCACATTATTTCTTTTGGAGTCTTTTGGAAGGTGTACCTCTTTTAATGTTTTGTTCTTTACTCATCTTTGAATGAGTCAGATTTTCTCCCCTGGGGACAGTCTAAGCCCTTCCTCAGATCTACAGATGTTGACCAGGTCAACATGCAAAACCCCCAGTACAGTTTCCACTTTCTAGCAGCCTTTTATCTTTTACACATTATTGCTCTTCTTAGGTGCGAACTCCTTCCCTCACTGCTGGTTCTGAGACACTGTGATCTGATGGGATTCATGGGGAACTATAATCACCTTCATATGCAGTTATCAGTGTTCCTTTTGTCCCCACACTGTCAGACTGCCACACCTCCCCCTACCTCCTGTCCAGTTGTGTCTCAAGAACTTCCGATCCAAACAGTTGTAGAAACTTGGCTGGGGGGAGAGGTGAGCACCCAGCCACCTCAGAAAGCCCCATCTGGGTTTTAGAGATAGATGTCCAATTTTCTAGTTGCTGCAGACCCTGGGTTTCAAAATGGAGACATGCAAGAGGGGTGAAGGGTTTTTCTGTCCCTCCTCTGGTCACCTCCATTTTTTTCCCCAGCTGTCTCCATTGGACTCACATGTGGTGAATGTTCTTCCACCTCTGGCATTAGGTTAAAGCACTGTTGGGAGTCTTTACTTATCTGCCTCTTCATAGTTTTTTAGGATGAGTTTGGGAGAGGCTGCAAAATTTTAAGCTAGAGTTCCCCAAAGCCTATGATGCCTCCGTACAACTGGCGACTTTATGAATTATGGTAAATAACCCTGAACACATTATGAGAAGGTTGTCCCTTTTAAGATCCCTTAAAAAAACTTTTTTTAAAAATAAATTTATTTATTTATTTGTTTGTTTTTATTTTTGGCTGTGTTGGGTTGTCATTGCTGTGCGCCAGCTTTCTCTAGTTGCTGTGAGCAGGGGTTACTCTTCGTTGTGGTGCGTGGGCTTCTCACTGCGGTGGCTTCGCTTGTTGCGGAGCATAGGCTCTAGGCACGCAGGCTTCAGTAGTTGTGGTACGCGGGCTCAGTAGTTGTGGCGCACGGGCTCTAGAGTGCAGGTTCAGTACTCGTGGCACATGGGCTTAGTTGCTCCGCGGCATGTGGGATCTTCCCAGACCAGGGCTCGAACCCGTGTCCCTTGCATTAGCAGGCAGGTTCTTAACCACTGTGCTACCAGGGGAGCCCAAAAAGCTTTTTCTTTTGAAGTAATTATAGACCCACGGGAAATTGCAAACAAATGGGTCTTGTGCTCCCTTCAGTCTGCTTCCTCCAGTGCCTTTTGGGTAACTGGTACAATAACAAAATCAGGCCATTGGCATTGGTACAGTCCACAGAGCATGTTCGGACCCCACCAGTTATGCATGTGCGTGTATGGGTGTGCATGTGTGTGTGTACGTGGTCCTATGCACGTGTAGTTCCATGGAAATAAACACCACAGATATAGGACAGTTCCATCACCATAAGGCTTCCTGGGGCTACCCCTGTATAGCCACACCCTCCCTTTCCCAGTCACTAACTTCTGGCAACCACTCATCTGTGTCCTGTTTCTATAATTTTGTTTTTTAAGAATGTTAACTAAATGGAATCATACAGTATACAATTTTTTGAGATTGGCTTTATTCCCTCAGCATAATTCTCTTTCACTCTTTCTGAGTTGGATAAGTAGACTTAGTTTGGTATTAATATGATGTAATAGGAAAAACTAAGCCTGTTAAAAATTGTTAGTATTGAAGTGTGCCATGCATACAGAAAAGTCTAGAAATCATAAGGCTATAACTTACTGGGTTGTCACCTACACCACTCCCGTATAATGTGAATGCGCCATTATAACTGTCATTTTGATCAGAAACAGAACATGACCAGAACCTCTGAGGCCTTCCTCCTGTTCCTGCTCACAGATAACCACTGTCAGAGATGATTTTTGCCTGTTTTGAGCCTATATTCATGGAATCATACATTGTATTCTCTTTGTGGCTGATTTCTTTCACTCAATATTATGTTTATGAGATTCATCCATGTTGTGTAGAGCTATGGCTCACTTATTTTCATTAGGTTATAGTTTTCTATTGCATGACTATCCCACAATTTATTCATTCTCATATTAGTGGACATTTGAATTGTTTTCAATTTTTTGCTATTACATATAGTTCTGCTAGGATCATTCTTGCATGAATCTTTTGGCATTTGTATGAATGTGTTTCTGTTGCGTGTATACCTAGAAGTAGAATTGCTGGGGCATAGGGCGTGAGGATCTGTAGTAAATACTCCTAGAGAGTTTTCCGAATTGGTTGTACCAGTTAACACTTGTGCCAGCAGTGTTGTTTCACTTCCTCACCAACATTGATATTGTGTCTTTCTAGTTGTATTCGTGTTCATGCGTATGTACTGGTATCTCGCTGTGGTCTTAACTTGCATTTTCCTGAAAGCTAATGACTAATGTTTACTCACCATTACGATATCTTCTTTTGTGAATGCCTCTTCAGCTCTTTTGCTCATTGTTCTTCTTATTGATTTATAGGATGGTTTTGTTTGTTTGTTTGCTTTTCTTAAAAATATTGGGGATGTGAGTTCTTTGTTATTAATATGCATGGTAAATACCTTCTCGCACTCTGGCTTACCTTTCATTCTAGCAATTGTGTCTCTAGAGTAAGAGATCTTCTTAAATTTAATATAGACCATTCATCAATATTTTCCTTTAGTACTTTTGTTTCACGTTTAAGCTTTTTTTTAACCTACCCCAAGATCATGAATATATTTTTCTGTGTTATCTTCTAGTAATAAGATTTCTTTTGACATTAACATATTTCCATTGAAATTACTTGACTTAAATAAAAATTAAGTAATAGTAATCAATTAAGCAATAGTGCCTGGAAAAATTCATGGAGATGATAAGCAAGGGATTGAGGTTTGAGAAGTGCTATTTTTTTTTTTTTTTTTTTTTTTTTTTTTTGCAGTACGCGGGCCTCTCACTGTTGTGGCCTCTCCCGTTGCGGAGCACAGGCTCCGGACGCGCAGGATCAGCGGCCATGGCTCACGGGCCCAGCCGCCCCGCGGCATGTGGGATCTTCCCGGACCGGGGCACGAACCCGTGTCCCCTGCATTGGCAGGCGGAATCTCAACAACTGCACCACCAGGGAATCCCGAGAAGTGCTATTTTGAACCAATTATTCCTTTTTTGGCTTTATAAGCGATATGTAAAGAACAGACTTAATTTTTCATGACGATGCAGACATAGTGATTATTAGTTATATTGGATTGTATTACAAATTCATTCATTCATTCACGCGGGGAACACCGATTGGGCTTTGGGACTTCAATGATGAGAACTCATGGTTGCTGCCCTGGGACATTCACGGTGTGGTCTGTACTTTTCTTAGGTTGGGGTGGGTAGGATAACAGGGGTGGGTGTTGAGGGATGAAGTCTCTGGAGGCTTTGCATGTGAGGCCACCACTGATCTGAGGTCGGAGTTTTTAGATTACACGAGGGTCTGGCAGGCTCCAGGCATGAGTGGCTTCCACCAGCGTGGGCTGATACCCAGCTCTCTGAGTTTCCTCTGCCTGACCCCCTGGGGCCTGGGAAAGAGAATCCCAAGTTTGTGTAGCATTACAGGTAAGGGACACCAGCCAACCAGGGTCTCAGAAGATTCACTTGGGAGCCTTAGACTAGGGCCTGGGCCCCTCTGCAGTCCCATGGATCAGAGTCTCTGGGGAGGGGTTCTAGGCATCTTTTTTTTTTTTTTCTCTCCAGAAGATTCTGAGGTTGGGTCAGGGTGAGAACTGCTGCCTGAAGGAGTCCAGATGTGAGGGAGGAGCTTTCCAAGGGTGATTAGATAAGGCTGGGATTAGCTCCTTTGCAAGACCCCAAGGGAGGCGTGCCCTCTGGGAAGCCAGCGACTTCTGAGATGGGCAAAGAGCCACTGCAGACACTCTCCAGTGCACCAGGAAGGGCCCTCACACTCTCGCTGATCCAAGGGAATGTCAAGTTCAGAAAGGCGAAGGAAAGAATGTTCTAAGACTTATTCGGTTTATAGGCGACCATGAAAGCAAAAGTTCAGGATGGCTGTGAGCTTGTGAGCTTGCCCCTGGCAGTGCTCTCGAGGCCTTGGAGAATTCTTTGCTCTGTTTCCAGCAGACTTCACAGCAGTCCAGAAGACCTTGGACTCTGAGCTCCCCTCTGCCAACTGGTGACCCCCGTCCCAGCCTCACTTCCTGTCTTCCCTGTGACCCCAAATGCCACCATGCAACTTGCATTTGCACCACACTGTTGGGTTTTCAAGTCAAAGGGAGGTGGCGTAAAGACTGTGCCTGGGATTTTATGTCACACTTTTCAAATTCTAACTCACATACTTAGGAGCTGCTTAACTCTTTGTAAGCCTCTGTGAGTCTTTGTTCATGTGTAACATGGGGATGGTAATGCCCATCTCTCACGGTTCTTGTGAAGATTAAGTGACAAAGTGTCTTCAGAGGGTCTGGCTCATGGTAGTTGCTTGCATTGCTCCCCAAACCTTTTTTTTTTTTTTTTTTGCGGTATGTGGGCCTCTCACTGTTGTGGCCTCTCTACCGTTGCGGAGCACAGGCTCTGGACGCACAGGCTCAGCGGCCATGGCTCACGGGCCCAGCCGCTCCGCGGCATGTGGGATCTTCCTGGACCGGGACGCGAACCCGCGTCCCCTGCATCGGCAGGCGGACTCTCAACCACTGCGCCACCAAGGAAGCCCTCCCCAAACCTTTTAAAATGATTCTCTTGACTCTCATAACAGCCTCCCCTGCAGACAGATTTAGGGCATTGAGGGTGTTGGGATTGATACTCCTGATTCAGAATCCAACTTATACACTCTAGTCTGACTGTGCTCTGTCACTTATAGGTCACAAAATTAAATGCCCTGAGCACTCCTGAGTTGTTACAGAGCTGGTATGCGCATGTGGTAATTGATGGTGGTGAGAATAATAAATATATGCCATAGTGCTAACGTCCATTTTGTAAAGTGGCTGCAATGCAGAGAATTTTAGCCAGGGACAGATTTAATTAAACGTGTGTGTGCCTGTGCGCACTTGTCGAAGGGGAGGTGTGGAATGAGGCGGAGGGCCCCCTTTTCACCCACGTCCTGGGAACAGAGCTCAGGCCTGGGAAGCAGTGCCCCGCTCAGCACAGCGTGTTCTCAGGAGCCACGCTGCCTGGAAGAGGAACGTCGAGTCATCTTAGGCGACTGTCAGGCTTTCCTCCAGATTATGACACATCTCCCATCTCTAATTAATATTTTCCTGAAGTGTTCTTTTCACACATTTTTTTTCATGTTCTCCTCACCCACATGCTTCTCAGGATTAGAGTCTTTTTCCTCTTAGAAATAACAAAAATGTGATCTGATGATAAAGGGTTTTGTTTGTTTTTGCAGGAGGAGCAGGGAGCTGCCTCGAGGGCTCTTCAGGGGCTGCTGCTGGAACAGCTTGGCCCAGGGGCTGAGTCCTGGCTGAGTTACTGCCAGAGCTACGACCTCAGTGCAGCCTGGCTGGGGACTCAGAACGCAGGGGAGGGGTGAAGAGCTGGGAGTGAGCTTCCCATTGACTCCAAGCACTCCTTCAACCTAGTAATTATCTCCTCAATTGACATTATAATCTTGATTATAATGCCAACGTATCACGCTCCAGTGATAATGCGATCACTCTGCCTGGCCTTTTGACTTTCTGATTGTGGAGATTTAAATTAAGCTTTGAAACACTTGTGTCTCCTCCATTTATTTGATCCTCGAAGCAGCACCCCTGGCTTCCTGAGTAACATTTTCTAAAGATGGAGAAAAGTCCTGCCTGTTGGGAGACGGTGTCATGACTGACTGCTCTCTGGACAGGGGCCGGATGTATCTTTGAGAATTTAAAACCAAAGGAATTCTCGCTTCTTGCTTCAACTTTGCATTGCTTTTGGAGTTCTTTGGCAGGTAGAGTGCACTGGGCCCTTTTTGGGGGAGTCACTGCACAGAACACTCAGCTCTTATTGTACCATGTGGTGTGTGTGTGTCTGTGTGTGTGGGGCACATTATTCCAGCAGTATTTTCAGCCAGCATCTGAGGTTATGATGGGAGTGGGGTAAATCTTCTAAGCAGTTGTCTGAAGATGCCCTTTTGACTGTTGACAGATAGTGGGCTCTAGATTCTCATTTCTTTCCCTCAGCCCTTGGATGCAGGAGTTGCCAGTGAGAAGCCTCGTGTTAGTGTGATTGTCTCTTATCTCCTGGAAGTCATGGACAAGGTGGGAATTGTGGCTGGGATGGGGCCGCTTGTCTGCTTCCTATCCTCTCTGCCCTTCTGGAGTTCCCGTTTTGAAGATACAGAGGTTTCCTTGAGACGGCTCATTCATTCTGTGGGTTTTGTTAGGCTTACTGCCTTTGGGGCTATGGTGTCAGCAGTCCCCCACTGTGTCAAAGTCCAGGCAGCAGCTGAGTGGCTGAAGTTCTGCAGATGTCCCCTCAAGGACCAAGAGGTGGCCTCGGGCTTCCCTGGCGGCACAGTGGTGGAGAGTCCGCCTGCCGATGCAGGGGACGTGGGTTCGTGCCCCGGTCCGGGAGGATCCCACATGCCGCGGAGCGGCTGGGCCCGTGAGCCATGGCCGCTGAGCCTGTGCGTCCGGAGCCTGTGCTCCGCAACGGGAGAGGCCGCAACAGTGAGAGGCCCACATACCGCAAAAAAAAAAAAAAAAAAAAAGAGGTGGCCTTGAGAGCTGGCCAGGTTTCTTAATCATCCTGTGTCATTTTCTTTCCCATGTGGTATTGTTCTACATTGCGGGTGAGTCCAAGGAGGAGAGGCAGCTTATTTTGCTTATTTTGGACGTTGAGTAGACCTGCCAAAAATCTTGAGAATGATCACGAGGCCACCGGAAGGCTTCCGAATCCTGGGGCAGCATCAGGCCGGTGCCAGTGGAACTGTCACCTCCTCTCTTGTGCTCTTTACCACGCTGGGCACCAGTACCTCTGCTTCCCTGTGCTAGTACAGGCAGCCTCCCGGCAGATGTGGGCAGGGGAGAGCGTGGCATCGTTTGAAAGCCCGGAGCTGAGAATCTGGAGACCGGGATCTGAGGCGTGGCTCTGCCGCTGGCAGGGACGCCTTGGGTGGTTCACCTCAAGTCTCGGGGCCTCGGTTTCCTCTTCTGAGAACTCAAGGGGAGGACTTGATGGCTCTCAGGTCCTGGCAGGTCTGAATTCCTCTGGCTGCAGCACCTGGACAGACTTTCTACCTGGTGCCCACAGAGCATGCCCCGCGGGCACTGTTTCGCCAGGCTCCTCCAGCCTCCCAGGACCAGAAGGGCTTTTTCCCTGCAGGGGTTTGTTGTGGATGGACAGACACACTCACGTCCCCAGGTATCCCAGGGATCCCCAGGGGCACTTCCATCTCAGCAGTGACCCACAGGGCTTTTAAAATTTGCCTCTGTTACATTAGGGATTTTTCACAGAAGTAGATTTTGTTCACGTCTCCTCCCAAGTGTTTGTTTTCTTTCTCCAGGGCCAGATTTGAAGAAGATAGCATCACTTGGAGATTTCCAGCCCCATGGTAGGGTGGGTGGTGAGAATAGCAGCCCAGGAGTCAGGAGGCCTGGGCTCCAGCCCCAGGGCTGCTGTTAAAGCTCTTATCCGTAGGGGCGATGGGCTGGATTGGGATGATGGCCAAGGGCCTGCCCAAGTGGCAGCGTCTTATTCCAGGGGCAGCTTGGACAAAACTGTGTTGAGTAGCCATTCTCAAAATTACCCGTTTTGCCAGGAATGGAAGACAATAGTTTTTGTTTGTTTGTTTGTGTTTTTCTGTTGCTCTGCTCATTAGTATTCACAATACAAAGGCAAGCGTTGCTGAAGCAAAATCAACACGTTCTGATGAGTTTGCAGAGCTCAGCCATGGAATCGTTCTGAAATTTCTAACCAGTAACGCTCCCTGGCTGAGTCACACTGCGGAAGGATCCTTAATTGGAAACAGCCTCAGACAGTAGCATGGACAGCATCAGACAGAAGGAATATCAGGGCAGAAACACCCAGAAAGGAAATGCCGACAAGAAGGAAAACTGGCATAATGTCAACAGTTGAATCGACAGTGTTGGTCCGGAAATGCTGCGCATACCAGCGAGTGGGGCTGCCGTGCTGAGCAGGAGTTCAGGGGGAAGACAGAGAAGCACGTGGCCAGATTTAGAAAACCAGAAGTTCGTTTCTGTCAACATCTGCCCTTGTTTTTAATAAGCATTGTCCTTTCCAGGTTGCCCGCCTCTTGGTCTGGAAACCTTAAAAATCACAGACTTCCAGCTCCACGCGTCCACTTCGAAGCGCTACGGCCTGGGGGCGCATCGGGGGAGACTCAACATCCAGGTACAGGCTCCGGCGCCATGGGAAGGATTCTGACTGCAGGGCTAGTTGCTCTGGCCACAGACACAGCGATGGTTCATTGAGCTCGGGGCAGGCCCCGTGCCTGGCATTTAACACAAATTAGCTCTAATTCTCACGATGGGGAGGGCCTTGCTGCAGAATCCGCATTTTAGAGAATGAGCCCTGAGACTCAGGATACGTGTCTTCCCCAGAGACTAGTTAGTAAAAAGGATGTTGCTGCTTCCTGGGCCCAGATCAGGTCACCTCCATGTGATGGATCTGTGAGAAAAGGGCGGGAGAGAAGGCTGAACTGCTGCGGCCGTGGGCCGGCAGTGGCCTTTGTCCTCTCTTGCTTCCCTGCTGATGCTTCTCACCTCTGCCACACTTGCTTCTTCCAGGCTGTTCTGTGGCTCCTTCCATTGTGTTCCGCCAGGTCAAACCCTTGGTGGCGCTCATCGTGTCTGGCCTCCCTCCCTGAGGCTCAAAGGCCTCCGTAACCTTGGCCCTCGGTGCTGTCAAGGTCCTGCTTCTGGAAGGTGGGCTCCTCCAGGCTCCCTCCGTGCACCGTGCGCTTCCTGGCTGCAGGCCTTTCCCCAAGCAGGTCCCCGACCTGCAACGTCCCCTCCGTCCACTTTGCCCAAGCAGTGTAAACCCTGGTTCAGCTGTGACATCACGTCCTTGTGCTGCTCTCACAACTTGTCGTAAATGTAGCCACTTATGCAGCACAGGTTTATCCCCCTTACAGTTCTGGAGGACAGACGGCTCGTTGGGCTCCAGTCGAGGTGTCGGCCGGGCTGTGTTCTTTCTGGAGGTTCTCAGGGAGAATCGTTTCTTACCCTGTTCCAGCTTCTAGAGGCACCCACATTCCTTGTTCTTCTAAGCCAGCGATGGCAGGTTGAGACCTCAGGCTGCCACCTCTCTGGTTCTCTCTTCTGCCTCCCTCTTCCGCTTTTAAGGACTCTTATGAGTACATTGAGCCCACCTGGAGAGTCCGGGACCATCTCCCCATCCCAAGTAACGTTAACTGCATCTGCAACCTTCATTCCCCTTTGTCACATAACTTCGAGTGCTCACGGGTTCTAGGATTAGCACGTGACATCTTTGTTGGGGGAGGGGGTTGCTTTTCTGCCAACGCATCTCGGGTGCCTTTTCCCTCCTGCTCTGGTTCCAGCTGATCCTCCCCTTCTCAGGTTGGCGTTTGATCCCATGCCATCCTTTGTGGTTCTCCAAGAATGTGGTCCCCTGATATTTTAGTTTCTTTCCCCACCTGATCCATGACTGTGTGGTTTCCAAGCCCTTTGGCACATGTACCGTCTCAGCGAGCCTCCGGGGAGGAAGGTAGTCCTTTCATGCTCACGACGTGGAGTCGTCAAGGCTGCACTCAAGGCTCACGGCTTCCAAGCGGCAGAGCTGACGACTCATTCCCCCAGCTGTCACTGTAAACATGCTGCGGGCAGCCGCTGTGCTGAGGACTGGACATGAGTGGATGAGACCCCTTCCCAGGGAGCCCCTGGGCTCAGCAGGGGAACATCTGAGCAGAGCTCCGACTCCAAGCATCTCTTCCCTCCTCTTGACCGCATCAAATAGACTTTCAGACCACTCAACCAAAACCACTTTTCAGTTCAGAAGAATGCAGGTAGAACGTTTTCAGAACGAACTTTCATGAAATCTAAAGTTGGTTTAAAAATATTTGTTCTTCTTCCTTTTTAATAACAGCTGTTAAGAAACATTTGGATGTGTACAGCTGGGCACTGTTTTACCCGAGGATGCACTCTCAAAGTGCAGACAGGAGTACCTGCTGATAATCCGAGTGCCTCTAGCATCTATCACGGGCTGCAGTCCTCCAAGTAAATAAAGTCAGACCTGAGCAGGGCTACATCCAAATGTCTACAGGCCTGCTTCCTGCATTACTTAGTGGATCTGTCATCTGAGGCCTTGGATTCTTTCTCTAGAAATGAAGTTATCCTTTATGAAAGAGGAAGTGTTCACATTTATCCACGCTTCCGGTCAGCAATGGAGAGGCCCAGTTAGTCCTAAATATGTGGGCCGGGGGCAGAGGATGGGGGTCACGTGCTTCCAGTTGGGAATCCCATGGGCAGAGTGGACACGCCGCATGCAGTCCAGTCAGGCAGGCCGAGTTCAGACCTTGACCTTGACACATGTAGATTTCAGGACTTTGGGAACAATGATCTCACGTCTCTGAGCCTTAGCTACCTCGTCAGAATCATGGGGTCCCAAGCGCTCACAGGATTCCTGGAGCAGTGAAATTAGATGATGTATAATTTTAAAACAGTTACTGGAATTTCTCACTCCTCTGCTTAAAGTGTTCGGTAGCTTTAAGGACACCCGTTGTTGGGTCCCACTTTCCAGAATTGGGGCCACGTGAAGTGTGATTCCACTGCCACCGGTGCCCCAGAATGCATCTTCCCACACATGCAGTTTGAATGCAGTTTAAACATAACTACATCTTGTCTCACATCTGAGTATTTGGTAGTCTCGTCAAGCTAAGGGAATTTTATGTGTGAGAAACAGCAAGGTATTGGAATTAGAAACAGTATTTATTTATTGATTTATTTATTTTGCGCTACGCGGGCCTCTCACTGTTGCGGCCTCTCCCGTTGCGGAGCACAGGCTCCGGACGCGCAGGCTCACGGGCTCACGGGCTCAGCCGCTCCGCGGCATGTGGGATCGTCCCGGACCGGGGCACGAACCCGTGTCCCCTGCATCCGCAGGCGGACTCTCAACCACTGCGCCACCAGGGAAGCCCTAGAAACCGTATTTAAATGCATTTAGTGCAGGATGTGAGCGAGGTCAGTCCAGCCCTTTGCTGGTCAGGCTCTGCAGGCATGATTGTGGTCCACCCAGAACTCAGGCTCGGCCTCCTCCCTGGTCCTCCTGCTAACGAGCTGAGAGGCTTTAGGCAAGATGCTCACCTTTGCTCACTTCTCAGAATGTGAGGATCAAAAGGAGGAAGAAAGACAGTCATCCTCAGCAATTCTCAAATGCCATGTTCGTGCCCATTAAAATCCATTCACTCACCCGACCGTTGCAAAGTGCCCTTTATGTACCGGAACTGTACGGCCCTTACAGAGCCAAGAAGAAAAGCTCCTGTTCATTCCCTTTCCTCCAGATGCCTCCGTCTCCAGCAGAAGGAGAGCTGGAAGCAGCTCTGATAGTTACTGGTGCTGTGCTGAATGCTTTACCTGCATTATTTCATTTATTCCTTGGCGTGAGACAAGGACTATTATTATTATTACTTCTGTCTTATAGAAAACAGCTGCATGGATCGGTAGAGGAACTTTGTTAAGATTTCCCAGGAGAGGCAGGATGTGACTCCAAGCTGCTTTAAAGCTGGATCTATTGCTCCAAACGACCCCATAAAACTGTCCCAACCAACAGCTAAAGTGTTCTAGGCATCTCCGGATGATTATTAAACCATGCGCAAGTCTCTTTACTGATGTTTATCTCACATTGATTTACTCATGGGTCACCCTCCCCAGGTCGTGTGAATCTTGTTTTTTTGAGATTCCCACACTGTGTCAGCACTGTGTCTGCACATACGTATGTGCCTCGTAGATGTTCCTGGGGAGCTGCAGCAATGCGAAGGGCACCGTGGCCGCCTTGAAGTCTCCTCGAGGTGGATGGGGTTGGTGTGGGCAGGTTGGCCGTCCTGGTGTTTTGTTATTGCAAGTTTGCTCCTACGTGATTGGCGAGTATGGGATGACGTCATTGTGGCCCAGAAGTCGTGTTGGTTCATGTACCCTTTTTGCTGATACATCAGTGTTTTGTGGGACCTGGCAGCAGCCCTGACCCCAGGGGACCATCAACACAGCTGCGGGCAGAAGCCTCCGAAGAGCTCAGTCCTGTCCACGGTGCTCGTTCCTCTGCAGTACTCTGGCTGAGGGTGGCCATGTGCCCTGTCCTAGGATGCTTACCGCTCAGGTCCTTTGCCCATTCTTCCTTCCACCCCCTTCCACCATCCTGCCTTAACTGTGGTTTTTTAAGGTCAAATTCTATCATGACAGCTGTATTAAAAAAATTGTTTTAAATCAATGTCACGTGTCTCCTTACCAGTAGTGATTTTTTTGGAATTGATTGATTTTTGTTATTGTTGTTGTTCTTCTGATTACAAAGCTGCATAGATTTTGAACCTTATTTTTCCTGTGAACTTGGATTTTATAAGTGCAAGATTTTGCAGACGATGTGCATTGACTGAACTACATTTGCCACGTTATAGCAGAAACACCTGTCTCGGTGTTAGTCCATTGGGGGATGCTATAAAAGAATGCCTTAGACTGGGTGGCTTATGAGCAACACAGATTTATTTCTCACAGTTCTGGTGGCTGGAAAGTCCAAGATCAAGGTGCTGGCCAATTCGGAGTCTGGTGAGGGCCTGCTTCCTGGTTCATAGATGACTGTCTTCTCCTTTGTCCTCACATGGTGGAAGGGGTGAGGGAGCTCTGCGGGGGGTCTCTTTTATAAGAGCATTAATCTTATTCAAGAGGGCTCCGCCCTCCTAAGCTAACCACCTCCCAAAGGGCCCACATCCTAATACCATCACCTTGGAGATTAGGTCTCAACCTATGAATACTGAGGGGGCACAAGTATTCAGTCTATAGCAGTCTTTGTCCTCATTTTAAGCATAAGACTTTTTTTTTTTACATCTTTATTGGAGTATAATTACTTTACAATGGTGTGTTAGTTTCTGCTTTATAACAAAGTGAATCAGTTATACATATGTTCCCATATCTCTTCCCTCTTGTGTCTCCCTTCCTCCCACCCTCCCTATCCCACCCCTCTAGGTGGTCACAAAGCACTGAGCTGATCTCCCCTGTGCTAAGGCATAAGACTTTGAAAGACTAAACGCACCTTATAAGTCAACTTATAACTTCTCTTTTTTGCAAGTGGAGTTTTGCTTGTGTCAATTTAATAATATCGGCTTGGAGGAGAAGCCCTGGTTTACGTTTCATTGGCACACTGGCACAAGAGAGATCTTCAGGAATTCAAGGGAGACGTCCAGTTCACCAGGGTAGCAAAGGTTTGTCCTTTCACTTAGGATTATTCTGCCAGTGTGCCCAGGATCCTTTTATACTAACTCACTTGTGAGGCTGTGATCGCATTTAGAAACAATCATTGGCTTCTTCTGCTCTGGGACCAGTCACAGGCAGCTTGGAAATTAACATTCCAGGTCTCAGAGAGAAAGTTTCAGTAATGACCTCTAAAATCACACTTGGAGCGTTTGCCTTTGATTGGTTTTAGGAGGTACTCCTGTATTCAGGTGGGTCATTTACGGACAGCTCATCACCTCTCCTGTCCCAGCAGAATCCTCTAAGGACCCTGAGAGATTTTCTGTGGCTCATAAACTCAGCAAGGTGGAGTCAGAGACAGCGCTACTCTCTGAGTGGTTTATCCCACCACCATTGTGATGTTGGATGCTCCCTTAGCTGCAGAGCTTGAGCAGCTTATAACAGCACTTGCCATTTCAAAGGGCTGGGTTTCGATTTCATTCTTAAGACTCTAACGTTATGGTAAGTATAAGCCTGACATGTGACCGGAAGAAATGAAATACTGAGAGCCTGGCTGGACCTCAGGATGTCACCGTGATTCCTGCCTATCATCGGGAATGTAAGAGAGTTGATATTCTGATCAGAGTTTTAAAGAAAGAGCTGGTGTTTTGAGGTTGCAAGAAAAAACATGGGGTATTAACACCTGCAGATGTCTTTGCAATGCCTGGTCACCATTATTTGACTCTCTGTGGCCCACGACTTGTCTCACGTGTGTTAGCCCTCTTTGATGAGGAAATGTCTGGTTATAATAATAGCATCTGTCTGAACCATTTCTCAGCACCACTGGAACAAAACACAGCTCCACTTGTAAATCATTCCATTCAATAAATTCTACAGAGCACCTGGATGCTGATATTAGAATCCACTGCCAATGACCTGATCATCTTTTTACCTGAAATGAGGTGTAAGCCATGAAGATGGCCAATGCCCGCGGCTTCAGATATACCCACAGGGAGTCGGTTATAGAACATTGAACCAAGTTTTATCCTGATGTCGAAGTTCACGGGCATGGGCACATCCCACACATCTGTCCCCTTGTCCTCTTTGGCCCTGAGACACCTGGTACCCCACGTTTATCTGGGTGGGAAGTGTATGGGGACCACCCAGGGCAGCACGGTTTTCTCAGGCATCACCCCGCACTCCCCCACTCCTGCCTGTTGCTGGAATCATCTGCATCCAAGGTCTTCTGACCCCAGAGCCTGTCTGTTCCTTCACACCATCCCAGTTCTCTGCCTGTCAGCCTCCCATTTCTTTCTGGCTGCACAAACCCTTGCTCTGACTCGACAAGCCCTCACTGGGGGCTGTTTATGTGCTGGGTGCTGCAGAGGCAGAAATCATCACAGTGGGGATAGTTTCCAAACCCAGGAATGTCGTGCTTGTTCCGATAAAGGGATTTCATTCAGCATCTGGCTTCAAGAAACAGTCTGGAACACAGTGTTTGGATGCCAAGATGTTGGAATTTGGGGTATTAGGATTTTTATGGGAATAGCAGGAGTGAGTATTTTAAATCATGACTTTTGGAAAGTTCAAAGTGAGAATTTGCCATAATGAGGTTGATGTGCTGGTCTCATTCTCGGAGGCATCGTGAATGCGGGTGTGGTGAGAACTAGGAACAGAGCAGGGCGCCGAGGACAAGGGAGCCCCGAGTAGCAGAGACGCCTGACCTTTGGATCCCAGGCCATTCTGGAAGCACTGACTCCCTGGTGCAGAAGTGGACTCCGTTCCGCTTGCCATGTGGATTTTTCTTTACTATTTTACTAAATTTCATTAAATTAATATTTCATTTCATCTTCAGCATATTCAGAGGGAAACTCTGGTTTAGAGAAAAGGAATTGAAGTCAGAGGCTCACTGACCTGCCCTAACCTGACAGCCAGTAAGTGCAGAGCTGAGGCTCAGATTGAAGTTCTCCGGCTGTAGGGTTTTCCGTGCTCCTTTCGGTGCATCTCAGGTGCCCACGAGAAGGTTCAGTGTATTCACTAGCTTGTGGTTTCCCCCGGCACCCCACCTTCTGACTCGTCTCCTTGACCACTGGCTTCTGCATCCCCTAGTACCTTCCAGGCCCACATCCTGGCAGGACCCAGAGATGTCTGAGGGGTGTCAGCAGTCACCCCCATGGGACCTCGTGTCCATTCTGTTGGCACAACCCAACTGTGCCTTCTCAAATGGTGCCTCGTGGGGATGGGCCCTCTGGGCTGTCTGCCCAGCCGCATGCAGGCTAGCCAGACTGTCTCCTGGACGTGTACAGTTAAGAGTCAGGGGTGCAGGTCATTCTGAGCTAGGGCTCCAGTGAACACAGCACACACTGCAC
This sequence comes from Mesoplodon densirostris, assembly GCF_025265405.1. NCBI lineage: Eukaryota > Metazoa > Chordata > Mammalia > Artiodactyla > Ziphiidae > Mesoplodon > Mesoplodon densirostris. Next base: position 8,605,426 of record NC_082661.1, read on the forward strand.
AAGCAGAGAAGACTTGTGTGGAGAGCATGAAAGACGGGAAGGGAGGAGGGAAAGAAAGATCAGAACAGATTCTTTCTTGTATTCGTTCATTTCGTTAAAAACCCCACCTCCTGGGGACCTTATTGGTGCTAGGCAGGCACTAAAAATCACAAGTCCTGGGGAGACGATGATGAGCAAAACCAGAAACAGTCCCTGATCTTTTAGCAAATGTTTATGGAGGACCTCCTGTGTACTGGGCCCTGTCCTAGATGCTTGGGATGCCTCAGTGACCAAAACAGACAGAGATCCTTGCCATCTGAGAGCTTACGGTCTAGTGGGAGGGAGGCACATAAAAGCAAGAAAAGTAATAAAATTTTTATAGAATGTTAGAAGGTGATAAGTGTGTCGGAGAAGAGAAAAACAAACCTGTAGCCGACACTGGGGTCAGGAGGGCCGGCTCTGGGGAAGGGGCAGGTTATAGTTAAAGGTGATCAAGGTCTGCGCTTTTGGGAGGTAATATCTGTGCCAAGTTGGCTTAAGGATCAGCAGGGGCTCAAGTAGCTGTGGGAGGAGCATCTGGGCAGTGGGAGTGGCCTGAGTGTCCTGCGCCGACAGCAGGCCAGGCATTACCAGTTGCCAAGGAGCAGCAGAAGGCTGGTGTGGCAGGGTGTGACCTCAGCATCCCCTACAAGAGGTGCTGGCTGCGGCCAAGACAGGAGTGTGGAGGTGGTGAGAAGTGGTTGGATGTTGGATATTTTGAAAGTAGGCTTTTGTGTTGAAGTGGATGAAGTTTGGAAGAGGGTGTGAGAAAAAGAGGAGTCAAGGATGCCTCCTCCAATGTTTTTATGGCCTTGGATAATGTAATGGGGAAATGAAATTATTTTTTTAAAAAATCTCACAGGTGAATGCCCAATTACAACCTGTAATGCATACGCAGAAGGAGAGGACCAGGTGCATTAGTTTCCTGGGGCCTCCATAGCAAAGTGTCACAAACTGGGCAGCTTAAAGCAACAGGAATTTATTCTCTCACAGTTCAGAGGCTGAAAGTCTGAAATCAAAGTGCTTGTAGGTCTGAGCTCCCTCTGAGGCTGCGAGGAAAGGATCCTTCCTTGCCTTTTCCAGCTTCTGGTCCCCATGTGGCCCAGGATGTTCCTTGGCTTGTAGTGGCATCACTCTAGTCTCTGCCTCTGTGGTCATGGGCGGTCTCCCTGTGTGCTCCTACATCATCTTTCCTCTCTGTATGTCTGTCTCGGTATCCAGATTTCCCCTTCTTATAAGGACACCAGTCATTGGGTTTACGGCCCTTATCATTGCCTAACTAATTTCGTCTGCAACAACCCTATTCCCAAATAAATTCACATTCTGAGGTTCCAGGGATTAGGGCTTGAACATATCTTTTTGGAGGACATAATCCAACCCATAACACTATGGTTCTCTATGCCCAACAAACCTGCCTCAATCTAGAAATCTGGAAGGCTTTCCTGGGGATGGGCTACAAGATTTGAAGCAGGATTAGAAGTTAAGAGTTTATCAGATGAAGAGTTGGCAGAGGGGATAGGAGAGAATTCCAGGTTGAACGGAACAGTGTGTGCAAAGGCCCTGTGGTGGAGAGAATATGATATATTTGAGGAACTAAAGCAAAGCCAGTGTGGCTGGAGCCCTGCTATGGTTATGGAGCAATATCATGGCCAATAAACATAAGAAAAAGTGCTCTTTATCATTAGTCGTCAAGTAAATACAGATTAAAATCACAACGAGGTGTGATACAGACACTAGAATGGCTTTTGAAAAAAGGACAGTATCAGAGCAGAAGCAAGAAGAACTACAATCCTGCAGCCTGTGGAACAAAAACCACATTCACAGAAAGATAGACAAGATGAAAAGGCAGAGGGCTATGTACCAGATGAAGGAAAAGATAAAACCCCAGAAAAACAACTAAATGAAGTGGAGATAGGCAACCTTCCAGAAAAGGAATTCAGAATAATGATAGTGAAGATGATCCAGGACCTCGGAAAAAGAATGGAGGCAAAGATCGTGAAGATGCAAGAAATGTTTAACAAAGACCTAGAAGAATTAAAGAACAGAGATGAACAATACAATAAATGAAATGAAAACTACACTAGAAGGAATCAATAGCAGAATACCTGAGACAGAAGAACGGATAAGTGACCTGGAAGACAGAATGGTGGAATTCACTTCTGTAGAACAGAATAAAGAAAAAAGAATGAAAAGAAATGAAGACAGCCTAAGAAACGTCTGGGACAACGTGAAACGGAACAACATGCGCATTATAGCAGTCCCAGAAGGAGAAGAGAGAGAGAAAGGACCAGAGAAAATATTTGAAGAGATTATAGTTGAAAACTTCCCTAACATGGGAAAGGAAATAGCCACCCAAGTCCAGGAAGTGCTGCAAGTCCCATACAGGATAAACCCAAGGAGAAACACGCCAAGACACATAGTAATCAAATAGGCAAAAATTAAAGCCAAAGAAAAATTATTGAAAGCAGCAAGGGAAAAACGACAAATAACATACAAGGGAACTCCCATAAAGTTAACAGCTGATTTCTCAGCAGAAACTCTACAAGCCAGAAGGGAGTGGCATGATATACTTAAAGTGATGAAAGGGAAGAATGTACAACCAAGATTACTCTACCCAGCAAGGATCTCATTCAGATTCGATGGAGAAATCAAAAGCTTTACAGACAAGCAAAAGCTAAGAGAATTGAGCACCACCAAACCAGCTCTGCAACAAATACTAAAGGAACTTCTCTAAGTGGGAAACACAAGAGAAGAAAAAGACCTGCAAAAACAAACCCAAAACAATTAAGAAAATGGTCATAGGAACATACATATCGATAATTAACTTAAACGTGAATGGATTAAATGCTCCAACCAAAAGACACAGACTGGCTGAATGGATACAAAAGCAAGACCCATATATACGCTGTCTACAAGAGACCCACTTCAGACCTAGGGACACATACAGACTGAAAGTGAGGGGATGGAAAAAGATATTCCATGCAAATGGAAATCAAAAGAAAGCTGGAGTAGCAATACTCATATCAGATAAAATAGACTTTAAAATAAAGAATGTTACGAGAGACAAACTGTCACTGCAGATGACATGTTACTATACATAGAGAATCCTAAAAATGCCACCAGAAAACTACTAGAGCTAATCAATGAATTTGGTAAAGTTGCAGGATACAATATTAGTGCACATCTTTAATTTCTTTCATCAGTGTCTCACAGTTTTCTGCACACAGGTCTTTTGTCTCCTTAGGTATGTTTATTCCTAGGTATTTTATTCTTTTTGTTGCAATGGTAAATGGGAGTGTTTCCTTAACTTTCCTTTCAAATTTTTCATCATTAGTGTATAAGAATGCAAGAGATTTCTTGTATTAATTTTGTATCCTGCTACTTTACCAAATTCATTGATTAGCTCTAGTAGTTTTCTGGTAGCATCTTTAGGATTCTCTATGTATAGCATCATGTCATCTGCAAACAGTGACAGTTTTACTTCTTTTTGTATTTGGATTCCTTTTATTTCTTTTTCTTCTCCTATTGCCGTGGCTAAAACTTCCCAAACATTGTTGAATAATAGTGGTGAGAGTGGACATCCTTGTCTTGTTCCTGATCTTAGAGGAAATGGTTTCAGTTTTTCACCATTGGGAAAGATGTTGGCTTTGGGTTTGTCAAATATGGCCTTTATTATGTTGAGAAAGCTTCCCTCTATGCCTGCTTTCTGGAGAGTTTTTATCATAAGTGGGTGTTGAATTTTGTCGAAAGCTTTTTCTCCACCTATTGAGATAGATGATCATATGGTTTTTCTCCTTCAATTTGTTAATATTGTGTATCACATTGATTGATTTGTGTATATTGAAGGATCCTTGCATTCCTGGGATAAACCCCACGTGATCATGGTGTATGATCATTTTAATGAGCTTTGTTTGCTAGTATTTTGTTGAGGAGTTTTGCGTCTATGTTCATCAGTGATATTGGCCTGTAGTTTTCTTTTTTTGTGTGACATCTTTGTCTGGTTTTCGTATCAGGATGATGGTGGCCTCATAGATGAGTTTGGGAGTGTTCCTCCCTCTGCTGTATTGTGGAAGAGTTTGAGAAGAACAGGTGTTAGCTCTTCTCTAAATGTTTGATAAAATTTGCATGTGGAGCCATCTGGTCCTGGGCTTTTGTTTGTTGGAAGATTTTTAATCACAGTTTCAGTTTCAGTGCTTGTGATTGGTCTGCTTATATTTTCTATTCTTCCTGGTCCAGTCTTGGAAGGTTGTGCTTATCTAATAGTTTGTCCATTTCTTTCAGGTTGTCCATTTTATTGGCATATAGTTTCTTGTAGTAATCTCTCATGATCCTGTGTATTTCTTCAGTGTCAGTTGTTACTTCTTTTTCATTTCTAATTCTGTTGATTTGAGTCTTCTCCCTTTTTTTCTTGATGAATCTGGCTAATGGTTTGTCAATTTCATTTGTGTTCTCAAAGAACCGGCTTTTATTTTATTGCTCTTTGCTATTGTTTCCTTCAATTCTTTTTCATTTATTTCTGATCTGATCTTTATGATTTCCTTCCTTCTGCTAACTTTGGGGTTTTTTTGTTGTTCTTCTTCTTCTTTCTCTGATTGCTTTAGGTGTAAGGTTAGGTAGTTTATTTCGGATTTTTCTTGTTTCTTGAGGTAGGATTGTATTGCTATAAACTTCCCTCTTAGAACTGCTTTTGCTGCATCCCATAGGTTTTGGGTCGTCGCTTTTTCATTGACATTTGTTTTTAGGTATTTTTTGATTTCCTCTTTCATTTCTTCAGTGATCTCTTGGTTATTTAGTAGCATATTGTTTAACTTCCATGTGTTTGTATTTTCTACATTTTTTCCCTGTAATTGATATGTATTCTTATAGTGTTGTGGTTGGAAAAGATACTTGATACGATTTCAGTTTTCTTAAATTTACCAAGGCTTGATTTGTGACCCAAGATAGGGTCTATCCTGGAGAATTTTCCATGAGCACTTGAGAAGAAAATGTATTCTGTTGTTTTTGGATGGAATGTCCTATAAATATCAATTAAGTCCATGTTGTCTAATGTGTCATTAAAGCTTATGTTTCCTTATTTATTTTCATTTTGGACGATCTGTCCATTGGTGACAGTGGGGTGTTAAAGTCCCCTACTATGATTGTGTTACTGTCGATTTCCCCTTTTATGGCTGTTAGCATTTGCCTTATGTATTGAGGTGCTCCTATGTTGGGTGCATAAATATTTACAATTGTTATATCTTCTTCTTTGATTGATCCCTTGATCATTATGTACTGTCATTCTTTGTCTCTTGTAATAGTCTTTATTTTAAAGTCTATTTTGTCTGATATGACAATTGCTACTCCAGATTTCTTTTTGTTTGCATTTGCATGGATTATCTTTTTCCATCCCCTCACTTTCAGTCTGTATGTGTCCCTAGGTCTGAAGTGGGTCTCTTGTAGACAGCATACATATGGGTCTTGTTTTTGTATCCATTCAGCCAGTCTGTGTCTTTTGGTTGGAGCATTTAATCCATTTACATTTAAGGTAATTATCGATATGTATGTTCCTATGACCATTTTCTTAATTGTTTTGGGTTTGTTTTGTAGGTCTTTTCCTTCTCTTGTATTTCCTGCCTAGAGGAGTTCCTTTAGCATTTGTTGTAAAGCTGGTTTGGTGGTGCTGAATTGTCTTAACTTTTGCTTGTCTGTAAAGGTTTTAATTTCTCCATCGAATCTGCATGAGATCCTTGCTGGTCAGAGTAATCTTGGTTATAGGTTTTTCCCTTTCATCACTTTAAATATGTCCTGCCACTCCCTTCTGGCTTGCAGAGTTTCTGCTGAAAGATCAGCTATTAACCTTATGGGGATACCCTTGTATGTTATTTGTTGCTTTTCCCTTGCTGCTTTTAATATTTTTCGTTTGTATTTAATTTTTGATAGTTTGATTAATATGTGTCTTGGCGTGTTTCTCCTTGGACTTATTCTGTATGGGACTCTCTGCGCTTCCTGGGCTTGATTGACTATTTCCTTACCCATATTAGGGAAGTGTTCAACTATGATCTCTTCAAATATTTTCTCAGACCCTTTCTTTTTCTCTCCTTTTTCTGGGACCCCTAAAATGGTGCATTTAATGTTGTCCCAGAGGTCTCTGTGACTGTCCTCAATCGTTTTCATTCTTTTTTTTTTATTCTGCTCTGCGGTAGTTATTTCCACTATTTTATCTTCCAGGTCACTTATCCATTCTTCTGCCTCAGTTATTCTGCTATTGATTCCTTCTAGAGTATTTTTTTTGTTTTTTTTGTGGTATGCGGTCCTCTCACTGCTGTGGCCTCTCTCGTTGCGGAGCACAGGCTCTGGACGCACAGGCTCAGCGGCCATGGCTCATGGGCCTAGCCGCTCCGTGGCATGTGGGATCTTCCTGGATCAGGGCACGAACCCGTGTCCCCTGCATCGGCAGGCGGACTCTCAACCACTGCGCCACCAGGGAAGCCCCTAGAGTATTTTTAATTTCATTTATTTTGTTGTTCATCATTGCTTGTTTGCTCTTTAGTTCTTCTAGATCCTTGTTAAACGTTTTTTGTATTTTCTGCATTCTATTTCCAAGATTTTGGATCATCTTTACTGTCATTACTCTGAATTCTTTTTCAGGTAGAGTGCCTGTTTCCTCTTCATTTGTTTGGTCTGGTGGGTTTTTATCTTGCTCCTTCATCTGCTGCATATTTCTCTGTCTTCTCATTTTGCTTAACTTACTGTGTTTGGGGTCTCCTTTTCGCAGGCTGCCGGTTTGTAGTTCCCATTGTTTCTGGTGTCTGCCCTCAGTGGGTGAGGTTGGTTCAGTGGCTTATGTCGGTTTCCTGTTGGAGGGGACTGGTGCCTGTGTTCTGGTGGGTGGGTCTGGATCTTGTCTTTCTGGTGGGCAGGGCCGTGTCTGGCCGTGTGTTTTGGGGTGTCTGTGAACTTAGTATGATTTTAGGCAGCCTCTCTGCTTATGGGTGGGAGTGTGTTCCCGTCTTGCTAGTTGTTTGGCATGGGACATCCAGCAGTGGAGCTTGCTGGCCGTTGGGTAGAGCTGGGTCTTAGCATTGAGATGGAGATCTCTGGGAGAGCTCTCACTGATTGATATTATGTGGGGCCGGGAGGCCTCTGGTGGTTCAATGTCCTGAACTCGGCTCTCCCACCTTGGAGGCTCAGGCTTGACACCAGGCGAGAGCCCTGTCAGCCACATGGCAGGTAAGTGGGGAGTTTCTTGCCTTTTGGGAAGTTTGAGGCCTTCTGCCAGCATTCAGTAGGAGTTCTGTAGGAGTTGTTCACATGTAGATGTATTTTTGATGTATTTGTAGGGAGGAAGGTGATCTCTACGTCTTACTTCTCCGCTATCTTGAAGGTCCCCCTGCAATAGGAGACTCCACTGAAGACACCAACCTCCGCACAAGCTAGAAGTGCAGAGGCATTTTTTTCAGAGGGTTTGCAGCTTGCTTTTCTTTTTCTTTTCTTTGTGCTTCGTCTAGTTTCATTGGCACTTCAGATCAGAGTGCCTAGTCAAGAATAATTTTTAAAGTAGGTTGTATATCAGTTACTATTTATATCTGTGCATCTCCTTTCCTTTCCTCATTAAAATTCAAATTTATTTTAATCAGTTTTATGAGCAAGTAGTTAAAGAAATCAAAGCATTAAAGGATTATAACAAATAAACAATAGAATGGTGGTTGCCATGGGCTGAGCAGGAGGGGAAATGGGGAAGATGTAGGTTAAAGGGTATAAATTTTCAGTTACAAGAAGAATAAGTTCAAAGGATCTAACATATAGCATGGTGATTATAGTTAATAATACAGTATTGTATAATACTTGAAAGTTATTGAGAGTTAAATCTTAAGCATTCTCACCGCACAGACAAAAAAGTGAGTTAACACTCGAGGTGATGGCTGTATTAATTATCTTGATCTTGGTAATCATTCCATAATGTATATGCATATCAAATCATCATGTTGTACACTTTAAATATATACAATTGTATCTGTCAGTTATTCCTAATAAAGTTGTACAAGACAAAAACAAAAACAAAACAGTAGTTCCTGTTGAGGCATTCCACATTCCACCCCACCCCCTGACTGCCCCTGAATGCTATGAATGGGGCAACTACTTCCAACTCTTTTAAATTGTTTCTTTGGACATTTAAATCTTAATTTCTAAATAATATGCACATATTGATATGTATTGGTTTATATAAATTTGGGACTTTATCTTTTGAATTCTTATTACGGAAGATGAGAATTTCAGCTCATTTTTAAAATCACTCCTTTACCCCTCTTTAATCTTTCCAATAAAATCGCATCTCAGATTTTGGATAAATTTACATTTGAGGTTTTCATTGTTATGACTATAAATATTGCTTACTATTGAGCCAAGAATTATTGTAGTTTTGAGCCAAGAAATAATTTCTTTTATATAATTTCTTGACAACCTTTTGTTCTCCTGGAACTGCTCATGTTTTTAAAAACATCTCCCCACACCCTGCAATAGTCTGGGTCTCTAAAATACCCTTCAATATAACTTTCTGTAAGGTCAGATCTGTTCAATGATGTTTAGTCTGACTTTTGTTTTTTTGTGTTTCTGTAGACGTTCTTTCGGGAGCCCTTTGACCTGCTGTATTCTGAATAGGTTGCTTTCTGGGTCTTTTACATCACTAGTATCTCGGGACTTCTTCACCATCATTCTGAGAAGTCCCTCCTATGTCGGAACCCTTTTTTTCTGGATCTCATATCTTCCTCTTTTTGGTGTTCTGCCTCATTTTTGTGGAGCACATCCTACAGTAGCAGACGTCTTACTGATATCATTTTTGGCACTCTGGTATAATTTGGTGACATCTCTGGGCCTGGTACTTCCTCTTTCATTGAATTCTCCCAGATGCTTGCTTTATAAATTTATAATTGATTTTGCAGAGGTGGCTGTCATTTCCCAATGAGTCAGCTTCAGGAAGGGCTCTTCAATCTCCTGACACCTTATTATGATTAATTGACGGTCTGGGGTGCTCAAGAAGAACTGAGATTGGCAGCAGAAGCAAAATATCCAGACTGGCAAAAACAGGAACTGTAAATTGAATGTCAGATACCAGTCAGTAGACTTTGGCCGAATGACATGAGGACAGCTGCTCCAAACTTTCATGATCCTGTAGGGATAAACATCCTGGGCTGTGTGGCAGCTCTTTCTTGTCTGCTTAGCCCATAAGCTGGCATTCTGAAGCTCTACATGATTGACATTTTGGGACGGGCAGCTCTTTGGGAGGTGTTGCTGTCCTGTGCATTGTAGAATGTTTATTTAGCAACATCCCTGGCTTCCATCTGTTAGTTGCCAGTTGCACACACCTCCCCCAGTTGTGACAGCCAAAATGACTGCAAACGTTGCCAAATATCCCTCGGAGGGGGGCAACATGGACTCCTGTTAAGAACTTTAGACAGTGGGTCTCCTCTTTTTTCAGATTTTATAACTCTATTCTGGATATTTGAGGTTATAGAAAATGTGACACCAGTTAACTGGAATAGCATTGCAATTCCCTGGAATTTTGTACAGTGTGAAATAATTCTTAAAACACCCATATTTCCATGATTTACCAAATATTCATTGTTTTAGGTGTACTGATAACTAGCATTTACTGAGTGTTCAATTCTTTTTGAGCCCATGCTACTAACTAAGTGCCAGGCCCTGTTGAAAGCACAGTCAGCATCCTGTCACTTGAACAGATGGGGTAACGGAGGCACAGAAGAGCATTTAGGCAAATTGCCTGAATTAATGCAGTATGAAAGTTGCAGAACTGAGATTCACACCCAGATAGGACTTCAGAGCACAACCTCTTAATCAACACACTATGCAGTGGGTGATTTTGAGATGCCAAGACCAAGACACAAGCACCGTGAGGGGACTTCAGTCCATCTGACTGTTCTGAGCTCCAGGAAGGCAGGACAGCCCGTGTTGTCTACCTTTGTATTTCTATTGCCGGGGCCACTACTTGGCATATAGCAAAGACAAGGTGAAGGTTAATTTTAATAAATTAAGCTATCCTAAACACCAGTCTCATGGGCAGTTTATGAGAAAAGAGGAACCACAACAAAAACGGAGTGGGTATTATGGTTTCTTGAAAGAAGATGAATTGTGATATTGTAGGTCGTTAATGGGTTTCAGGTCTCCTCCATTGTGGGGATAAGTGCCTTAGATGAAGAAAGGGAGCAATTGTGTAATTATCGCCTTCAGGCTGGGATGGTGATCTCCCTGTTGACTGGTAATGTTGGGAGATGAGAGGTTATACTTAAGAGTCATCATCACTTCAACAAAATGCACTGAAGCACAGGTAGGACCATTAACACACACTTGCACAATTTAGCTTTTCTTTGATGGCTCTAGAAGGCAGAACCTTGCAGCACCTCTAGGTCCTTATTGCAGACACCCTGTGTACCATCAGACATGGAGGTGCTGGTTCACCGAGAGCTTGGGTCTCTGGAGGCTGTAGACTAACAGTTTTTTAATTCACCTCCATTTGAGATGGCAGTGCTTTTAGAAGACCATGATATGTTAGTATTCTGACATTCTCTCAAAGCTGTTTCAAGATTGTTTCAGGAATGGACTGGGAATGCATATGCTGTGTTGGTCCTGATACAAGCCTTATGTTAGCTGGTGCAGTGATGGATGAGCTCCGCTAATGGGACCCTTAGCCAAGCTGTTCCTCTGCTATAGCTGAGCTCTGAGTTTCCCATCAGTGCTGGCCATTACAAGTAAGAATTTGAGCTGAAAAGGTCTCATAGGTAGGGAAGATAGACTGGCCTATCATTCTTATCTCTTGACGGTCACTCAGACTTTGTTTCATCTGATTATGCACTTGTGAAATAACCATAGGAAAATGGGATTCATGCAGAAAAGATCTTAGTAAATTAGAAAGGTTCACCTGGCTCACTTGTCTTTTTTTTTTTTTTTTTTTTAGGTCAGGGCATTGTCTCTTCACATGGTAATAATACAGGGCGAATTCCAGAACAGAAACTTCACGTACCTTGTAAATTCAGATCAAGGGAATCTTTGGTAGTAGTAGTAGTTGACACTCAGGCACATCAAATGACTTAAATGCTAATAAATAAATTTTCACTAGATAAACTTAACCTTCAACTCCAAGATCAAATATCATCTCTGACTTGGGTCTTCCTGTCCGTGGTCTCCCCCAGACCAAGTTAGCTGTGCTAGGCTTGAGTGCTCCCATAGCAGTTTGCTCCTGTTCCTGAAATAACACATTGCCTATTGTGTTCTAATTCATCTATTTTCATGTCTTTCTTCCTGCCTGGATCCTGAGATTCTAGGAGGGAGTGATTCACCTTTGTACCCCCAGCACCTGGCATGTGTAGGCTGGTAGGTAGGAGACGGTCTATGTCTGTTGGACGAATAAGTAATAGGAGAACTCATTAAATTTCATCTTTTACAGTGGGCAAGAGGAGGACTTATCATATTGAAATATTTCCAGCTTGTTAATAATAAGCAACTCCTTTTTATGATTTAGAATAAGGAGTTCAGGGCACAACGACTTTTTTTTTCCAATTCCTCATTCTTTTCTATTCCTCCCACCCCCCTTCCTCAAAATCTCATAAAAAATTTTGTCTTAATTTTCTTCTATTCTGGGTCTTTTTGAAGAACACCCCTCTCTTTTTTTTTCTTTTTTAATTGAAGTATAGTTGATTTACAGTGTTGTGTTAGTTTCAGGTGTACAGCAAAGCTATTCAGATATATATATATATACACACACACACACGTATTCATGTATATATGTATATTCTTCTTCAGATTCTTTTCCCTTATAGATTATTACAAGATATTGAGCATAGTCTCCTGTGCTATACAGTAGGCACTTGTTAGTTATCTATTTTATATGTGGTAGTGAAGAGCACCCCTCTCTTTCTTTTCAGGCAGGTATTAATGAAAACGATTTTTACGACGGGGCGTGGTGCGCGGGAAGGAACGACCTCCATCAGTGGATTGAAGTGGATGCCAGACGTCTGACCAAGTTCACTGGTGTCATCACTCAAGGGAGGAACTCGCTGTGGCTGTAAGTGTGACTGGACCCGTGCTTCCTGGACTCTGTGCCTTGAGTCTAAAGTTCTAGAGTTTAGACAGGGTCAGGGAAGTTGCAGAGAGGTATCTGGGAATAGGCAACAGAAAGGAAGAAAGTTGCAGTGAGGACAGGAGGCTGTGGTCTTGCTGTAGACACGCTGGGAAGGTGCATCTGTTGGATCAACACCGTCCCCGATACCGGAGCAGAGAGAAGGATCCATGTGTTAGACTGAGGAGACAGAGGTGTTGTCAACCTCAGGCAGGGTAGGCAGGTAGCTGCCATCTTGGATCTGGGGCGAGCTACTGGTGGGCTGAACACAGCCTAACATAGGAACTCTGCACAAGCAGTGAGTGACAGGTAATGGTCTCCAGCCACTGTCCTGGGGTAGAAGGGATGAATCTTCCAGATTCTGGGAAGAAAGATGAACTCTAAGCAGGTTCCCAAATGAAGAACCACTGGAGGAGGAGTAGAATTGAAGGAGGAGCCAGTCTGGGGCCTGAGAATGAGACGGAAGAGCCCATTGTTCAGAATTGAGCTTGGGATCAGGGCTGGGTCAGTAATAGTAGTAGTCCCAAGAGAGGTGGGCTGTATCTCCTTAAAACTCATCTCATGGTACGTATATACAACGGAATATTATTCAGCCTTAAAAAGGGAGGAAATTCTGACACACACTACGACATGCATGAACTTTGAGGACATTATGCTGAGTGCAATAAGCCAGACACAAAAGGACAAACACTGTATGATTCCACTTCCATGAGGTTCCTGGAACAGTTAAAGTCAGAGACAGAAAGGAGGATGAACGGTAGTTGCCAGGGTCTGGCAGAGGGAGATAGGGTGTTATTGTTTAATGGGTATGGAGTCTAGTTGGGGACGATGAAAATTTCTGGAGATGGATGGTGGTGATGGTTATGCAACAATGGGAATGTACTTGATGCCTCAGAATTGCACACTTCCAAATGATTACAATGATTAATTTTATGTTATGTGTATTTTACTACAATAAACAAAAAATATATATGTAAACAAAACAAAACCTTTCCACTTCAGCCCAGGGATGGTGGTGGCGACAGAGGCAGGATTCTATCTGTGGGGTTGTCCTGTGGCTCAAGCTGTGTAGACAGCAAACATGCAGAGACTGGGGGTTAGGCAAGAATTAGGAGAGGCTGTAGGACCTTGGGTGCTTTCTTAATTTAAACAAGAAATTTTCAATTCCTCTAACATCTGTCTACACCGAGAAGCCAAGAGCACAAATGACTTTTATTTAGACATTAGGAAACCGACTGTGGACCTAGTTAGCAAAGAGCCCTCCTGTCCTGCCACCCTGCCCTGTCTGTACTGCACACTCAAATCCCATGCCTTGGTCCCTTTCAGGTTTTACTGATTACCAGTTGGCAACCATGTAAAGTCTGTCTTTGTTGATTAAATTCATTTTAATGCCTGGAAAGATCAACATTAATAAGTAAACCAGGATAGGAGGAGGGAACCTGGCATCTGTGCTCACATTTCACTGCCTGTCATTGTCACAGTAAAGGGGACTTTCTTACAAGATGACAGTTGTCAGGCAATGACTCATCATCTGTTTTCCTCTGAACCTTTTTTTTATTGTAAAGACAATACTGTAACCTCCAACAACATTTAAAAACATTACCCGTGATTCCACTGTCCTTAAGCAAACATAATTTTTCTACAGATTTGTAATCATATTACATATGCAATTGTTATTTTTAATTTAAAAACATAACCATAACATTTTCATGCTGTTACTCAGAGTTCATAATGATCATTTTTAATAGCCTATAATTTACTCAGCCATGCCTCTATCACCATCTCAATTTTCTACTATCATGTATTTTACAGAAAAACATTTATATACTTTTTTCTTCCTTTGAATTACTTCCTTCAAATAAATTTCCAGAGTGGGGATAATTTGTACATTTTGACAACGTTTGGTTACGTATTTGTGCTACTCACATTTTATTCACTTTACTTTTCAGTAGCACTTACGTGTGTGTTCACATATGACGATTTTTGCTCTGTGGTGTGTGTTTTGCTCTAATCAGCGGCTTATTACCATAACAATTGTTTTCACTGTGTAGATTCTGAAAGGCAAGAATTTTAGAAGAAACCAAGTTGAATTGCTCACAGAGAATAGAAACTTGGAAAGAAAGACTGATTTGAGGTCGTCCGTAGGGATGAGAGCAGGGATTTTACCTTAATGCTTGGATATTAACCCGTCTAATCAGTATCATTAGAGAAGCAGTAGTTGGGTTATTACTGGATTAGAAAGAGAGCAGGGTAGGAGCACTGCTTACATTCTGTTTCAACTGGAAACACAAGAGGGTTTGGGGTGAATAAGAAATTGCAGCCGAACAATATCTTTCTTTGACTAAGCCCGGGACAGGAATATCTAAGAGGGAAGCAAGGGATAGAATTGCTTTTAAGAGTCAGTTTTTTTAATGTATAAATGTATTTCAGGTCAAGGACAATGAAATGAAATCTGATGCGTTTCAGTTTATCTTACCTCCTGGAATAGGACTCTGTACTAAGGAGTGAGGAGGAAACAGTCAAGGGTACATTTTGGTATCTGAGCCCCTTGCCCCAGAGGCGCTGGAGGTACTACGACCAGAAAGCTTGCCAACAACAGAAATCACCAAATGCCAATAGTAAGGAAAACAGTAGCTGTCCTTCTTTCTCTCTCCCAGGGCCTCTATCCCCGTGCTGTTCCCAGTTACGGTACCATCTACGGTACCACTTTTAATACTCCTATTTATTGGTTTCCATATTTCTCCCCACCAGTCTGTGAGAACTTGATAGAGGCAATGCCTTGATAGTCTGTGTCTCTGGGACCTGGCCCAGTACCAGGCATCTCATAGATGCTCAATCAGCGATTCTTTAATGAATGAATATTGTAAGGAAGTAGCAAATGGGCAAAGAGTCATTCACACTGAATGGTAATGAGTTAATAATTAATTGTGAGTGTAAATGACTGAAAGCAGGCTTAAATTGTAAGGGGGGAGGGGAGGGGACGTGGAAGGAGTAGACTGAGAAGTGATAAGGATTTTTAGAGGTGGAGGCACATAAAACAATGTGGCTTTGGAATAATGTCATGGCTGACTCTTCCTGGTTATGAGATTTCTCTTCTTTGAACCTCAGTATGCTCTTCTCTAAAATGGGTTAACTACTGTCTAACTCATAAAGATGTGGTGAAAGTTAAATGGAATCACATTAAGATGTTTTAAAATTACCCAGCACATAATAAGTGCTCAATAAATGGGACTTTCTTCCCTCTGCACCTAGAGGGAACAGTAGTTTTCAAGCTTTATTTTTAGCCACAGACCTTCCTTCGTATAAAGTCTTTCCTGGAAACATTTAGAAAATACAGACAGATGAGGCTGCTTCATGTGAATCTGGTGGTGGGGAGAGCATTGCCTGCCTGGCCCTCCCCTTGACCCCTCACAGGACCACCCCTGCAGGATGCATTATGAGAGTATCACTGTGTAACAAGCATACTAAACAGCTTGAGGGTGCCTCTCTGCAAGTTACAGTCCTGCCAGCTACTCCAAGTGCGGATTGCTTCTTCCTGAATCCTGCAGGGTAACAGGCAGATGTAGAATTCAACCCAAGACAAGCGGTGGCAGAGTTGGAATTCGAGTTTCACTTTTTCTAGTTAAATGGGCAGAACATATCGTAATTTCAGGGTGCTGCAGTTTGTTTGGTGGTGTTTTAGAAATGGAAAGGGAAATGGGGTGATGGCTCCTGGGGGTTGGCCAAATGGATGTTGCTGTTTCTAAGTAGTGTCTATCTGATTGTTAGGATATAGGAGCACTTTGGAGTTACAATGTATATTTCAGAACACTGTGAATATATTTCCTTCATAGAACTTCTGTGGGTGGTATTTTATTTTATTTATTTATTTATTTATTTATTTTTTGCGGTACGCGGGCCTCTCACTGTTGTGGCCTCTCCCGTTGCGGAGCACAGGCTCCGGATGCACAGGCTCAGCGGCCATGGCTCATGGGCCCAGCCGCTCCGCAGCACGTGGGATCTTCTCAGACCGGGGCACGAACCTGTGTCCCCCGCATCGGCAGGCGGACTCTCAACCACTGTGCCACCAGGGAAGCCCTGTGGTTGGTATTTTAAAATGAACATCCATCATCTTATTTGTTCCTGACATCCTCTTTATGTTTTTATGAATTCACCCATCTGTTTATTGAGCACTCTGAGCTAAGCACTCTGTATAGGAACTGGCCTGCCTGCAGGGAGCTCTCAGTCTGGAAGAATACAGTATATTGACAGGTCAACTAGAATTGGCACCGTACATGTCATGGGATGGAGATAGGAGGTCTGTTATCAGACCTGTGATACAGATGTGAAAGGTGATACGGCAGGGCGTGACGCTTAGCCATGGTCCGGGATGAGTTCCTAACCAAGTTGATGAAAAACTTTCTGATTCTCACTGTAATAATTTTCAAAGAATTCATACTATTTGAAAGTAATAAGATATAATTATTTTCATGATATTGAATAATTTATATTTTTCACCAATATAAACGATCCTTACCCACTACATTGCAATTTAGAGAAATGTTAATATACTAGTAAAAGCCAATCTTTTGTTTTCCTGATTTCAGGAGATATATTAGATCTATGAGTGTTGCAGTTATAACCAATGTGATGATTGAAAAGTTAATTATTCTGTCTGAGGTGGAGACATGCTTCTAATGACTTGGGCAAAATACAGGCAATTTAAAATAACCAAATGTTTTCAACTTTACTTAATAAACAAGACAATTCTCATGCTCTCTTGAGAGTCTGTACATGTGTCCTTAAGGAGAAACAGCAGTTTGATTGATGGGTTTGTAAGGTGCGGGCTGGGGAAGGTTTGCCTGGCTGGCTGAAGTTTTTAGAAGCAGCTTGGCTAATTAGAGCAGGATGAATGGCATGTGCTGTGAGCCAGCCTGGTGGCTGAGGACACAAAGATGGTGGAAAAGACAGTCCCAGCCTGAAGAAGCTTGCTTTCTGTTTGTCGGTGCGAATTCTTAGCCGAGATTCTTCATGTGGGCTTCCCCTTTGAGAATTCTGATGGTGAAGCAAAGGAGGAGATGGGGTACCCAAACCAGACGAAGGCAAGGTCAAGGAGAGGTCTGTTTGCTGCTCTTTTTCCTGGAGACAGCTGTATTCATAGGAGGGGCAGGTGGCCGATGGGGCAGGTCCCTAAGGGGCATGGGTGGCGCTGACACGGGTGTGGGGGTTCCCCTGGAAGGAGGAGGGTCTCCTGGTCCCGAGATAGAAAAGTCAGGGCGCACGTGCTGAGACGGATTCAGAGCCTTGACACCAGAGGGTTTTCTATTCTCGGTGGCGTAGGAGGCAGGTCCTCTGCAGACGGTGAGTGAGGCAGATTTAGGGGTTGGAAACTCAAGAAGGCCAGGGAGATTCCCTGTCCCTTTGTAGAAAGGACTGGGCTGGTCCCCTGAGCTCATGGAATAAAATCGTAATGGTCCCACTTGCCACCGTTGGCACTTTCTTTCCTGTGGGGGGCGGTGGAGAGTTGGTGGCAGTGCAGCTGGAGGAGGTCCAGGGGCAAGGGCATTGCGGGACCTGGTAGGACACGGCGTGTTAAGGGTGAAGGGTTGTGAGGCTGAGATCCAGGGCTGGTCAGGAAGGAGTCAGAGCCAGAGAGCTGATTCCCTAGAAGCTAAGGTCAAGTTCACAGAGCCCCTGGGGAAGATGAAGCTTCAGAAAAGGTAGAAACTCGCAAGGGGAGGACACCGGCCACCTGGGGACTCCATGGGGGCCATCGAGGTGATGACTGGGGTCAGGGAGGGTGTGTGTGGAGGGCCGGAGAGGAGCAGATGTCTGGGCATCTTGGGGTTGCAGGCTTGGCTGCTCAGGGCTGTCCCTGTTGGGAGAATCTCCAAGATGCGCTGGACCCTAGCTCAGGAGGGGGGATCAGGAGGCAGCTGAAGAGATGGTGGGGTCTGTGTGAGAAGGGAAATGAAAAGACAGAGGCAAATCAGAAGCGGCTGAGGATGTTGGTCCAGAGACCAGGGATGGAGATGGAACCTTCCCAATACCTTCCTGGCCTGGGGTTCCGCCCGGTGGCTGGACCTCTGGTTTCCACAGTGAGAAGTATCCACCCCGGTCCCTCCCTTTCTTGTCAACTCCTTCTGTTTTTCCACTCCCTGGGGACTGATCCTTGGCAGTCTGGGCCCCCACCCTGCAGCAGCGTGCCAGGGCGCAGAGGAAAGGGTCGCCGGGCTGGGCCAGGAGTGTGGAGGACACCCGGCGGCCCCTGGGAGCAGGGCTCAAAGGGAGGCTGCTGGTGCTTCCTAAGTCACCTACTCGTCTTCTCGGGAGAGAGTGTGCATGTGTTTTCAGCACGTGTCCTGCTGCGTCTCCCCCGTTATTGGCAAAACGAAATGTTTGACGCCTGTGGAGGGCGGGGGAGACAGACGTTTCCAAACTCCTTTCGAACCTCTTTGAAAACTGTCAGTTTTTGAACTGCTGAGTTTGGCTAAAATGGAGGGGTTTCAATGAAAACATCTCCAAGTTCAAGTAGAAGGCCAGGCACACAGTCATTTCTTCACTTTGTGTTATGTCTCCACAATGCAGGCATAGTTATTTGAAATTGAATAAAACTCTCCCTTGTGGCTGTATGGCTCATACTTGGTTTTTTGGGTGCCAGTGACTAAGGAATAAGTTCTCAGAAGGTAAAATCTCTGGAAAGGAAACAACGCTAGAACTCTTTTATGGAGATAAAGCTTCCACCTGGGTTTATTCCAGGGTCCTTGTCCCCTGGCTCTGACTCCCCAGGAAACCCTCCGGAAGGTTGTTGGGTGCACTCACCCTTCTTCTCTTCTGTTCCCTCTCCAGCTTGGCTCATGTAATGCTCCCACGCCTGCACCCACAGGGCCTGTGTGGACTGGCTCCCACTGCCTGTTTGACCTGCTTCCCTTTGCTCTTTCAGTCCTAGCCCAGGAGACTTCTCTCTGTTCTGCAGATAAGCAAGCATGTTCCTGCCTCAGGGCCTTTGCACCTGCCATTTCCTCCGCCTGAAGGCGCAACCCTCCCTGCATTCAGAGGCTTTCTCTGACCAGCCTCCTGAAGCCCACTCAGTCGCTCTGTGTCCTCACCTGGCCCTATTTGATTCCCTGGTTATTTGCTTGTACTTGCACTGGTATCACCCCCAGGGAGCAGACAGGGCCTGGCTCTGGTTTGCCACTGAATTCTCAGTGTTAGATCAGTGCACTGCACGGGGAAGGTCTCCAGGATTGCCATCCCCACCCCCTACTCCATCATTCAGAACGGCTCAGATCATGTCCTGATACTGTCCTCTCCTGAGGCTGGACGGCCCCCACCCCCATCCCAGTGTCTACCCACCATAGGGGGCTCTTTAGTGCATAACCACCGGGAGAAAAGAAGCCACATCCTGTGGGGACGCAGCTCTCGTATTCCTTTGGTGTCCCTCCTGTTCAGATGTCCAGGTCCTCACCTGGTACAGCCGAGCGGATCAGAGTGCAGATTCCAGAGTGAGGCTGGGACTCCAGACTCCCTGGTTGCATGGTCTTGGGTGTGTTTCTGAGCTTTTCTGTGCCTCTGTTTCTTCATCTATAAGATGGAGATGATAATAGTGCCTGGATTGCTGTGGGGATTAAATGAGTTAATACACATCAGGCAGTTAAGAGAGTCCCTGGCACGTGGTGAGTACCCTACAAGTGTCTGTCATTCCTGCTGTTTTCTTAAGGTTCCTTCCCTTCTTTGGTGGAGGGCACTGCTCACGTGTTAACTCCCCTCTCCCCCATCCGTCTCTCCTCTCTCCAGCCAACGCTCTTGGAGCGCTCAGACCACGGTCTCTCCCCAATGGCCCTCGCCCCTATGCGTGGTCTTAGAGATGGAAGCCTGCGTAGGTGGGTGGTCCGGGTGGTCCCCTCACTCTTCCAAGCATGGCTGCCCCTGGGCTTACCTACCTGTCAGACACAGCAGGCACAATGCCTGGGGCCTTGTGACCTCTAGGGGCCCAGGAAAGTGTCGAACTTCTTTTATAATCTGGAGAAAGTAAATGAACTTTTAGGTCGAGGAAAATATATAACGTTAATATATTCACATTTATATCAATGCAGTCATAAAATATGATTAAAAACAATTTTGTTTTAATGGAGGAAGGGGCCTCTTCTTCCTCCATGTTGAGGTCCTGGTCCCAAGGACCAGTGAATATGTTAGGTTTTGTA